>NC_043702.1:98791600-99000829 GCF_006229205.1 Suricata suricatta | reverse complement strand
GCTAGAGCGTGGGCGCGCAGGCGCACACTCGGCCCCGTCACGCTTCCGGCCGGGCCACGTGACCGCGCGCGCACGTGTTCCGGCCCCGCGGCGCAGGGGACCCGAACCTCCTGTCTGGGCGTCCCCGGCCGCTGTCCGCCTAGAGCGGCCGCCAGCCACCCAGAACCTCCGCAGGCCGGGCGGGGAGGCGGCGGGCCCAGGAAGCGGCGGAGACACGGCACCCGCCCAGCCGGACTGAGCCGCAGACTCAGTGCGCTGGCGGCGGCTTCGCCATGAACCCCAGGGGCCTGTTCCAGGACTTCAACCCGAGTAAGTTCCTCATCTACGCCTGCCTGCTGCTCTTCTCAGTGCTGCTGCCCCTCCGTCTGGACGGCGTCATCCAGTGGAGCTACTGGGCAGTCTTCGCCCCCATATGGCTGTGGAAGCTCCTGGTCATCGCCGGCGCCTCGGTGGGCGCAGGCGTTTGGGCCCGCAACCCTCGATACCGCACCGAGGGGGAGTCCTGCGTGGAGTTCAAAGCCATGTTGATCGCCGTGGCTATCCACCTGCTGCTGCTCATGTTCGAAGTCCTGGTCTGCGACAGGGTGGAGAGGGGGACCCACTTCTGGCTGCTGGTCTTCATGCCCCTTTTCTTCGTATCCCCAGTGTCAGTGGCCGCCTGCGTCTGGGGCTTCCGACACGATAGGTCCCTAGAGCTGGAGATCCTGTGCTCTGTCAACATCCTGCAGTTCATCTTCATCGCCCTGAGGCTGGACAGGATTATCCACTGGCCGTGGCTGGTGGTGTTCGTGCCCCTGTGGATTCTCATGTCGTTCCTCTGCCTGGTTGTCCTCTATTACATCATCTGGTCCCTCCTGTTCCTTCGGTCCTTGGATGTGGTGGCGGAACAGCGAAGGACCCATGTGACTATGGCCATCAGCTGGATAACGATCGTCGTGCCCCTGCTTACTTTCGAGATTCTGCTGGTTCACAGATTGGATGGCCACAATGCATTCTCTTACATCTCCATATTTGTACCCCTTTGGCTTTCCTTAATAACTTTAATGGCCACGACATTTAGGCGAAAAGGAGGCAACCATTGGTGGTTTGGGATTCGGAGAGATTTCTGTCAGTTTCTGCTTGAAATCTTCCCATTTCTAAGAGAATATGGGAACATTTCTTATGATCTGCATCACGAAGATAGTGAAGATGCCGAAGAAACATCGGTTCCAGATGCTCCTAAAATTGCTCCGATGTTTGGAAAGAAGGCCAGGGTGGTGATAACCCAGAGTCCCGGGAAGTATGCCCAGCCCCCTCCCAAGTTAAATATTGATATGCCAGATTAAAGCCCTCTTCCGGAGAGCACCCGTGTGTGGAATAGAAACTATATACACCACACAGTCCACCTTGTTTTAGCCTCTTTACTCATCCATCCCAACCGTGGAACCAAAAATAGGCTCCAAACACCACCATCTCCTGCCTTGTTTGAGATCGATGCCTGTCAGTTACTCATCAGTGTTCACCATAGATAGAGGAGGTTATTTTAATATATGGCTCTGTGTGTGTGTGAGAGAGAGAGAGAGAATTGACTTCCTAGGCCCGTGCTTTAAAAGCTAGCTTGGGAGCACTCAGTTGCATAGTAGGTCTTCAAATGAAATAATTATACAGCTGGGTTTTTTTTATGGTACTATGCCTATCAAAAGTATTGTTTAAAAGTATTTTTATACACTGCTAGTCTAAAGTATTTCAGATTGTACCCATTGTGGCATAATCAATAGCAAAGGTAAAGACTTCTCTTCCCCACCACTTGTTTATATTTCTTCGAGTTGTTTGTAGTGTCCCTACTGTTAAAATCAGTTTTCTTTGGGGTTTGCTGATGCTGGTCTTTAATATCATAAGAGGTGAATTTTTCTAATGCAGTGAATCCATGCATCTATGATATTTATATGAATGTTTTAGCAATGTAATATATTGTCTTGAATTCTAGTTCTGTGTCGTATGATGTATTATGTTAAAGTATTTTTTTTGGTTTATATGTGAAGAGATGTGTCTATTGCAGGTGTCTTTAAAGTTTGCTTAAAATGTTAATATGTTCCCAGTGTAGGATCTCCCCAAAGTACGAGGCAGAGGGTGTGAAAATCCCACGGACATTCAGGTGTTGGACCACTCAGTCTGTACAGGTTTAAGGCATCACGCACACACAGGTGCCCGGGTGTGATGCTTAGGCCATAAAGGAACAGTTATTTGGCACCTGAAGTTTTCCCAAACGGGTAGTAACACCTCGTTAGGAACAAGCAAATTAAGCAACAAGTGATTTGTTCATGTCCAAGAGTCTTAGACTATTACTTGGCTACAATTTAAAAAAGTGTTACTTGTCATCAGGATGCTGGAGAGAGTAGCCTTAAACAAAAAACGGCCAAAAACTTTAGGTGCTGTTTTAAGGTCCAAACCGACTGACCTGTCCACAACAGGGGAAGAAGAGCTGAGGTTATTTTTAAAATAAGTGCAGTGCTTCTTGAGGTACTAGTGGTAAACCAGGGAATCAGAAAGGCAAAAAGCAGATGCTGGGAGAAAAATGTTCTTATGGCCGAAAACAAATGAATACTTTGAAAAGGAGGTTGAAATAGGTGTGGTGATACCATTACTGGAGAAAAGAAAGGGATTCCATTTTTGTCATTAGCAACGTAGTAAAAACTAAGTTGGTCCTCCCGTGAGCTAAGTGAACAACGTGATTCAGCTAGTGAGGGGGCCTGCCAGCAGCAAACGCCAGGCCTGGGAGCCCGGGAGCCCCAAAGCCTCGGGGCGCCCCAGCTCAATCCTGTCACCTAGGATGGTGCCCGCACGTGCACGCGCACACAGGCACACCTCAGTTTCCACCAGCCCACAGAATGTGGGAGGCAGCCCTGAGCAGCAGTGGATGTAACATTTCATAAACAAGGATCATTCGTTTTTTTCAGATGTTTATTGAGGACCTGCTCTCAGCCAGACATGTTTCAGATGTGCCCCCTCCCCATGTGCACAAAGTGCACAATCAAAAGTGACAGAAGGTAGCACTCGTCGTAGGGGGACAAGCAAAGAGCAAGAGTAGGGTGTATGCAAAACGCTACCCCGAACTTGGGGCCATCTTCAGATTCAGGAGCATAGAGCCTCTTCCCACCCTTCCCACCCTCAAATAATATCTCAAGTACATGGACTTGCACTTCGGGAAGATTCAGGAGTGGAGGAGCAGGTTGCTGGAGGAATCGAGGGTGGGTTTGGGCAGGGTGGGTTTGGGGGCAGCGGTGGGCTGTAGACAGTGTCAGGCTAGGGGTTTGTTGACAATGGGTACAATCCCTCCTGACCATGAGGGGTCCCTCCCCCAGTGTTGGAGAGCCAGGGTCTGAAGGTGATAAGCTTTCTCACCCACCCAGGTGGGTCGTCCCTTATCAGGTACCTCTGTTCCGGCCTCAAACCATTAGAAAAAGGCGGTGGGAGTGACCGATGGTGGGAAGTTGAATCTGTAAAAGTTAACACAGTGTCAGCTGTGCCTGGCAACTTAGGAATGGCCTTGTGATGCAGACTCTCCACAGTATTTCATGTGTGTCATAACTGTAGCTCCCATAAGGCGACAGGCTAGCCCTGACTCAGAAGTCTCGGTGGCTTTGCAGTTACAGACGCCTTCCACGCTCGGGTCTGCAAATCAGTGTGGCGGCCCCATGCATGGGGCCCTGGGTCTGGTCCGGGCCTGCTCCACAATGCGTCCCTTATTCTGTTCTGGGTCCCAGGTGAGGGAGGAACGCTCCCTGGGGCGTGTTCTTTCTCATGGCAGGAGCACAAGGGCCCAGGCCAGCCCCTGCCCACACGTGTGTCAGGTGTACTGGTTCCGTTTGCCTGAGACAAAGCCAAGCCCGAAGTGGGGGGCGGGGCCGGTACACGCCCAGGGATCCGTGACAATCTGCACAGATGTCTCAAGTCCCTTTCAAACACTGGAAAGGAATCACAAAATTTGTAGTAGATCGTAAATCATTTTCCTCCTCTGTGTTACAAACAGCCAATTGTTGATAATAAAAGCTTTGGGAATCTGGAGCTGGGGAGACCAGGGATCAGAGGTGAGGTGGGGACCCTCGGTTAGACCCCTCCCAAACTATGCCAGGGCCCCGGAGGCTCCGCCCAGCACAGTTTGGGGACCATGCTGTACTCTCTTGCTACCCCCTCCCCCAGGTTTCTACAGGACCCTTGGGAAAGATCAAAACAGGGCCCAGGGAACCTGGCCAGGTAGGAGGTTCTGGGAGCCAAGGAAGAAACAGAGTCTAGAAAGGCCACGGCAGAACCCTAGATGGAAGAGGCAGACCCTTGCAGCCCACCCTCTCCGGGCTTCTGGGTGGTCCGCATCACAGGGCTGACAGGGAAAGGATAGCGGCCAGGGGAATCCAGGTAGTTTGGAGCCGACAGGAGACCTGGGATCTAGTTGGCAAGTGCACAGGGGTCAAGGAGGGCACTGGCCGAAACTCGGGGCGGGGACACACCACGAGGACCCTTTGGGAAGGCTGCTGCAGCTGGTGCCCCCGCATCGGCCACAGAACACTGCCACCAGAATAGTCTGTGCCACCAGTGCCACCCCGCTCCCACAAGCCGTTCTCCACCACCTCTGCCATGTGTTTGAGATTAAAGTGCCAGGAAAGAGGTGATTGGGTAAAACCTTGGGTGTGCCTGTATCCCGGCTCCTTGGGCTTTGGTAGGAGGTGGCCCTCGGGATTTTGCCCGAAAAGGAAGGGTCCTCTGATGCTGGGTCACCAAACATGATGACAGAAGTCCATTCCACTGATCCCATGACTGACATCCACCCGCCTCCCAGGCTCCCATCCAGCTGCCACAATTGTGCCTGCAGCCACTTGGTGTCCCCCGACCCCCAGCCCCGACATCCGAAGCCTTACCAACTAGTCGCTGCCCTCTAGTTTGTCATGCTGCCTTCTATTCTAGAAAGTGTGGGTTGAAGTTCACTACCACGGCGTGATCCTCCCTTTCCCAACTGCACCTCCTAGAGTGGGGGCCGGGGGTGGGGTGGGGGCAGACCTGGTTCTCCTATCTTCCACTGAGAGGACGGACTGCGACAGACTGAAGCAGACGAGGGAATGCAGCCACCTTCTTTCTGTCAAGCAAGACCTAAAACGTGCAAAACACAAAAACAATGACCACCCTCCTACTCATCAACAAAACATTTTTGTTTTGGAAAATATGGTTATTTTTCATTAAAAAAGTTAACATGGTGAATTTATTGTTTTTAAATGAATGAATGATCTTTTGTAAAGCTCTTGGCTTTCATTTCTACCCTGGTGAACATAGCTAGGACTCACTGAAACGAAAGCTCCTTGGGGTCCTGAACCACTTCAAGTTCAGGGGTTCTGTGGCCACACACTTTAAGAACAGCTGCCCTATGTTATAGTGGGGGAAAGAGAGGAAAGAAAATTAAAACTGGGTGAAGTAGAGCAAAATCGGTGTGACGCAGCGGGGTTGCAAAATACCAGATGCTGTGCTTTCCTTGACAGATCGCGGGATGGCTTGTCCCCTCTGGGACGCCACACCCACTTTGTCCCCTGCAGGCCCCAGGGCTAGTTGGGCTCCTGAACCCAGTAGGGTCACACACACCGTGGGGCCTGAGCCCACACTTGATCCCTACCGGTGGCTTTCATTTCACTAGAACTAAGAGGAGCCTAGGAGACTGCATAGTGTCGCCCCAAGGCTCTCTCCGTTTTGTGGCAGCGACACTATTTCCCCTGACAGTCCTTCCCAAGGGCGGCTGTGTTGGCTGGGGTGGTTGGTCCTGACCTCCTGGAGGAACCGGGGAAGGATGGCCACTCCCCAGAGCACACAGGCCACCTTCTCTCTGCATTTGCAGGATGTCCTGTTTGTTAAATCGCTTGCGGAAGGGCAGGGCAGGGGAAGTGGGTTCTGAGGCCTTTCTCCACCACAGCAGCTCAGCTCTCCGCTCCCCACATCCCCTACCTCCCCCCTCTCGTGTGTGTGTGTGTATGTGTGTGTGTGTGCGCGCGCGTGTCTGCTCTCACCCTGTGCCAGGCCTCACAGCTGACCTGGGCCTCAAGCTCTCTCCTGGGAACTGAGCAACAGTCCTGGGAAGAACTTTGGGCCATGTGTCCATCACATCTCTCATCCTGCCTGAACCCCTGCTGGTCTCCGTCCCCTGTCTGTCACAGGGGCCTGCCCTCCCACACAGGTGCCTCACCTGACCCACCCACGAGTGACACCAGCCTTCCCTCCTCTTCTCCATGCCGTAACCCTCCTCCTCTGGCATCCCTGAGCCACTCTCCAGAACTGAAACATGACCAGCCACATGTGACCATAGTTCCATCCCTCAAGGCCACCCTGGTGTTTTAGGGTGAGAGGTTCAAAGACTTGCCCACCGGCCTAGAGCTTTCTGGGAGGCCTGCCCCCCACCACCTGGCACCTTGGGTAACCAGCCGCCAATGAGAACAAAGTCTAGGCCTCCCACTCTTGGTGGCAGTTGCCACGGGCCAGTGCTGATGTCCAGCCAGGGCTGCCACTGACCTGCCCCTCAGGCTGCCCTGCTGCACCCTGTGCCGAATGTTTAATGACACGACTCCCTGGTTGGCACAGAGGGGAGCCTTGCGGTCCCTGCCGTCCTGGTCATTCGAACATTACTTAAGGCCCCTTTCTCTACTCAAGCCCTGGCTTGCCCTTCTCTGTTCCACCTCCACTTAGCCTCCCACTCTGTCCTTGGTCCCTGACAGGTCCTTGTCTCTCTGCATGGGGACCCGAGCCTGGTCTCCTGCCTGACCTTGAGGACCAGGCCAGACTCTGCCCTAACCCTGGGGTGCTTGCGATGACTCACAAGGGGCTCTAACAACATCAAACACACTCCCAAAAGCAGGGACATCAAGGCTGTGGCCACTTTGGCTCAGGCCCAGGCCCCAGGAATCCAAACAGGACCAGGCATCCAGGCTGGGATTGTCTCTGAGGGCCACAATCCTCCCAAGAGGCTCTGGACAGACGTCACAAGTGGGGAGAGGGGGCCTTGCCTGGGATGTTCCCGAGGCCCTGTCTACTCATACACCCCACTTGGGACCCCTTAGCCGGTGAAAAGGGGTCATTTCAGAGCAGGCCATGGGGCCCATACAGTGTCCCACTGGTGGCCTGGGCCACCCCCTGGGGTCCATGGGAGGAGAGGCCTAGAAAGGAAGAGGGTGCAGGCCCTGCCCTGAAGAGGACAGCACCTCCCACACCTCAGTGTGAAGAAACAGTCGGCCATGACCAAAAACAGTCTTAGCTCAGGCTGCCATGACAGAACATCGTGAACTGGGTGGCCTAACACAGACTTATTTCTCATGGTTCTAGAAGCTGGAAGCTCAAGCACAGGGTGCCAGCGTGGTCAGACTCTGGGAGGATCCTCCTCCCAGCTTGTGGACGGTGACCTTCTTGCCATGTCCTCACGTGGCACAGAGAGAGGAAGCAAGTCTCTCGTGTCTCTTCTTCTTTTTTTAATGTTTATTTATTTGGAGAGAGAGCAGAGAGGATGAGAGAGAACCCCAAGCAGGCTCCTCGCTGTCAGTGCAGAGCCGGATGTGGGGCTCAATCTCATGAACTGTGAGATCATGACCGGAAAGTAGGACACTTAACCAACCGAGCCCCCCAGGTGGCCCTCATGTCTCTTCTTAGAAGGACACTAATCCCACATGGGGCCCCACCCTCATGAACTCATCAGAGCCTAATTACCCCATCCCCAGATATTGTCACATTGGGAGGTAGAGCTTCAATGTGTGATTCTGGAGGGGAGGGGACACAATTCAGTCCATACCTATTAAGCACAAAAGGCCCAAAGGCAGGGGACCAAGCCTAATGTTCACTCAGCTCACATTTCCTGAGTACCTACTGTGTACCAATGCAGTGGGCTCAACCCACATGAGGCATGGCCCCTGCCCTTGAGAAATCCCCAGTCCCCCCAACCCCCAGGGCACCCAGGCCTGAAAGTGTCCCAGTGACACAGATACTCTGATAGAGTGACACCAGTGCTGAGTGTGTGGCAAAGGGTGGCCAGGAACCCAGTAAGGCCTTGGTGGAGGTGGGGGGTAGGGGGTGCGGCCCCAGCAGAGTGGGACCCGCCTGTGCAGACGCGGAGGCCTCATAGCATGGGCTGGCCCGGGACCACAGAGGGAAGGGGGAAAGCTCGGTCAGGCTGCCCTCAGTAAGGAACCTCACCGGAAATCCAGAGGCAGAATGAGCAGTGAACCGAGTGCCCTGCTCAAGGTCATCCAGGAAGGCCGGGCTTCCATCTTGCTGCTGTGGCACACTCAGCCCCACCTCTTCTCTGCCCCCAAGGTCCCTGTCACAGCTGCAGGTGTCACACCCATCCAAAATGATGGTCATTCAAGAGGAGCAGTAGTTTCCCTGTGTGTCTCTTTGCATCGCGGAGGAAAGCCTTCCCAGAATCCCAAGGCCCTTCCTTCATTCCAGTGGGTGGATCTGGACACACATTCTAGCTCTGATGAAGACAGACGCAGCCTCCCATAAGGGCGTAGACCTGGCCCGATTCCCATCCTGACAAGGGTGAACAATTGTCTTCCTGGGACATGGTGGTGAACCTGGGGACAGCAGAGTACCCTGTGGGTGACAGTGGGCAGAGAGGCACTCAGGGGACTGAATGTCCATGTTCCTTTGGGAGGGGACTCAGAGGGAGTGGGAGGGAGTCAGGAGGGGGAGAGAAGGAGGGATCAGGTCATGATTGACCTTGAGAGCTGAAAGGTAAATTTTAATACCCACAAAGCCATGGAAACTGCCAAAGGATTTAAGCAGATTTGTTTTAAAAGATCATTCTATAATAGAAAAATAATTGTAAAGAATCTAAATGCCCAAGAAATGGGAATTAGTTAAATACTTCATACATACAAAGGCTGGAATCTTGAGAGGTCTCTTAAAGAGATATTTTACAAAGAATTTTCAGAGTCCAAGAAAATGCAATATTATACTGAGTTAGGGAGGTCAGGGACGGAAATGCAAGATAAAAATGTTAAAATATTCACAGGAAAGGGGCACCTGGGTGGCTGGGTCGGTTAAGCTTCCGATCTCTGCTCAGGTCATGATCTTGCAGTTCTGTGAGTTCAAGTCCTGCGTCGGGCTCTGGGCTGACCACTCAGAGCCTGGAACCTGCTTCAGATTCTGTGCTTCCCTCTCTCTCTCTGCCCCTCCCCTGCTTGTGTTCTCTCTCTCTCAAAAATAAAATAAAACATTCCAAAAAATTTTTAATTCCAAAAAATTTTTAATTCATAGAAAAAAGACTGAAAGGAAATAAACCCAAGTGGTATTTGCCCTTCTTTCTACTTTTTCCATATTTAATCATTTTCCTATGATGGACATGTTTAACTGTTACCTTTCAGAAAGGGGAGCAATGTTGAATTTTGACAAAGTACACTTGTTGCGAGGACAATGAGTAAAGGGGGACGGAAAGGTAGAAGAGGCACTTTTGAGAAAGACCTGCTGAGAAGGAGGGCGTAGGGTACGCTGAGTTTGAGATGTGACCCAAGTGGTGAGGTGTAGGGGAGTACAACTCAAAAACGCCCCTCGGCATGATGAGCAAAGGGGGCTTCTGTTAGGGGCCACCGCGTGGAGGGTGGAGGAGGGCAGCAGCCCCTGCCCAGACCCCCAGGCCCTCTGAGTCCCTGTCTCAGCTTCTCCTTCCGCTCCCAGCCGGGCCTTCCTCCCTCTGGCCGGAAGACCCCTAAGTCACCCATACTATGGCTGGGACAGCCAGCCCCCCCCCGACCCCCAGTACAGCCCATGGTAAATAGGAGAGAGAGGGCCTTCCCCTCGGCCCTATCACGTCCTGGACCGTAAGCCCCCACTACGAGCAGACCTAGATCCTACAGGCCATGATGATGTCAGCCCCACCCCCAAAGACACTGTGTCTGTGTCCCCAGAGTCTATTTGGGCTCGAGAGGAAGTAGCCGCCGCGATGGTCATCAGTACTTTCCAAATGTCAGAAAAAGTCGGGGGGTGGGGGGAAGCCTCTCCAGCATACTGCTGGGTCTGCCTCCACTCGCTCTGGTGCCTGGAAATCACAGGTGCGGCTCTCAGTGCTCACCTCCGCCGACCAGGAGCCAGACAGAACACAGTGTCCTGGGAAAAAGAGCCCTGGTACCGGGCTGGAGACCTGGTTAAATCCCCCTGAGGGCCACTGACTTCTCTGAGCCTTTGTAAGGCCACCAAAGTGGTCACTGCTGTGAGCACTGATGACCCGAGACACAGGGGGCCAGCCTGACTCTGGGGGCCCCCCAGTGGGGCTGGAAAGCCCCGCAAGTTTCCCACCAGGCTCCCCACTAGCCCTGCCCTGCCCCCACCCCCCCAGCTTGCTGGCCTGCAGTCTGCAGCGCTCTGGCGGTCCATGACCCCTGCACTGCTCACAAGGACCCCACGTGGTGGGCTTTGGCCTAGGCTGTGCACCTTACAGGCTTTCCCACACCATTTCCCCAGACCGGAGTGTCAGCGGGGCCATGCTCTGATCATGTCTCTGCCTCACTGTGCCTGGAGCCCAAGAGGTGATCAACAGTTCTCGAGAGAGAAGGAAAGTCCAGGTTTGGGCCCTGCTTTGCCTCCTCATGTGACTCACCCACAGACACACCCCAAACCCAGCTGTTAGGTCAAGGGATCGAGGCACAAGCCAAAGGTAGTTCGCTCCAGAGGTAAGCATATCAGTTTCTTGTGGCAGCCATAACAGGGTATCCAGAACTAGGTGACTTGAAATGTTTATCTTTTAACGATTCTGGAGATGAGAAATCAAAGGCAAGGTGTCCGGACGGCCATGCTCCCTGTGAAGATCACGGGGAAGACTCTATCCTTGACGCTCTCCTTATTTCTGGTGGCGTCAGGCAATCCTCGGCCTTCTTTGGCTTCCAGGCACGTCACCACAGCCTCTGCATCCGTCATCACATGGCCTTCTTCCTTGAGTGTCTGCATCTCTCTGTCTGAATCTCCCTCTGCTTCCCTTTGTAAGGACCCCAGTCACTGGATCAGGGCCCCCCTAAATCCAGTAGAACCTCACCTTAACTTACATCTGCAAAGACCGCATTTCCAAATAAGGTTACAACCCTTAGGGGGTTAGGCCTTGAAGAGCTCTTTTGGGGGGGACACAATGCAGCCCTAATGAGAAGGGTCACAGTAGGTGACCTCATCTCTGGGCAGATGAGTGAGCCTAAATGGTTAGCAGCAGGATTTCTTCCAGGTGGGGACTTTCTCAGCTAGAGGAGCCTCCCTCCATGCCTGTCTGGGGAGCGTCTTCCCACTCAGGGGCGCCCCCTGGCACTGGGGGTGGGGGGGGGGGGGGCAGACAGGGCTGCCGGCCTGCCCTACAGTGCCCAAGGCCCTTCTGCGACCTAGACTCCCTAACGGGCCAGGAAGCCACAGCCGGCCTCAAACCTCAGGGGTCCCCTTCTCTGAGAGTTCACACTACCTGAGGGGCCTGGCATATGGGCCACCTTCGCCTGAGGAAGCTTTTTGTGAGGGGGGCTTGCAGGGCCCCGGGCTGCCCTCCCGACACTCAGGAGGTCTCTCCTCAAATCCTCCCGGGGGGTGGGGTGGGGGCGGAGTTTGGCTCTGGTTATCAAGCTAGTGAAGAGGGGAGGCAGGGCTCTGCGTGGCCCAGGAAGGGGGTCCGGTGGCAGCTTCCGACTTGTCTGGCGCAAGCTCAGGGAAGCCCCGGCAGCAGGGGGCGCAGCGGCGCCCTCCCCACCGCGTTCAGCTGGCCAGACAGATGGCGGAGGCGGCCTCACAGCTCTCCCTCCATGGTATCGCCACTGACGATGACGCTCCTTTTGCTGGTGCTGGAGCTCCCAGCATCTGGCCGCTCCTTCGAGGCCCGGGCCCAGCATGCAGCCCTCACCCCAGCACACTGCTCTGGGTCCCCCTGAAGGTGTGCAGCTGATGCTAAAATTCCCTCTGCCTTCGAGTCCTTGGCCCTGCCTCCTCCAGCAAGCTTTCCTCCACGCCCCTCCCCACTCGCCCTACTGCATCAACAGGGTCCGCAGCGGACTCTACCGGTTACTCCTTCCAGGGCGGAACTGCTCAGGCCTGGATCCCCAAGGGCTGGCGCGCTGTCAGTTGGACAATAAACTGGACCTCGAGGGCGTTATGCTGGGTGAAGTCAGTCAAACAGAAAGAAATATCGTGTGTGCTCCTTATATGCGGAATCTAAAAACAAAACCCAAAGTCACAAGTGCAGAGAACAGGGGGTTGCGAAATGGATGAAGTGGATCAAAATGTGCAAACTGCCAATGATAAAATAAATAAGTTATGAGCATAGGGATGTAATGCAAAACAACAACAACAACAACAACAAAAACCCAATAAAGGAAAGGGTAAGCGGGTGAATGATAGAGGGCATTTGCTCCTGGGGCGTCTGGGGGTTAAAAAGCGAGAAGCCAGAGCGGAGAGTAGGGAGGGGGCGGGACGGGGAGCAGGGGTGGCGAGAAGCACCCCAAGCCACTGGGCAGATAGGCGGCCTCGGCAGCCGGGGCACAGCTGTCACTGGTAGTGGTGACGGGAGGGCAAAGGTTCTGGGTCCAGGGCCCTGGGAGGAGGCGAGCAAAGGCCGGCCAGGAGCCACCCACATAATGTGCCAGGCGTGAGCTGCGGACCTCACCGCGCCCTTCACCCTGAGGTAGGAGGGCAGCAGGGAGCCGCAGCGGGCGTGGTTCCGGAGCCCCTGTGCCCACTTCATCCACTCCCGGGGGGGGGGGGGGGGGTCACCCTGAGACTCCGATCCTGGCCCCGGTGGCCGGACAAGCCCGTGCTGGCTCAGCCGGACCTCCCATTCCCTGGACTGAGCAGCTCCTGCCACAGGGACCCAGCCTTTCAGCCAGAGCGAGGGTGCAGGCTGAGGCCTGGATGGGCCGCTGGCTACAGCCTGTGTCTGCTGGAGCCCGTGAGCCAGTCTGATGGTGGCAGTCAGTGCCCTCCTCCTGAATACCTGTCCTCTTCGGGGCCACGGTGAGACCTCCAGACTCTCCAGGCCCAGGGTGGCCCCGGGCTCCTCAGCTGGGGATGGTGGCTGCCCTCCACCCCGCCCCTCCCTCACCGTCCTCCTCCTTCCCCATGGGGGACACAAGTACTCTGGCAGCTGGCCCAGTGCCTACACCCCCAGGGCCCTCTCATCCCAGCCGCCGGGGGGAGGCCGGACCTGCAGACGGCAATGTGCCCAGGCTCGGTGCAGGGGTGCAGGACCTAGGCCGGCCCAGCAGTCCTCCCCACCCCTCACGCCACCTCAAGGGGACCCACTGCACCTCATCTGGCTCAGGGCCCATCCTACTGTGGGGTTTTAATTTTTTAATTTTTTAAGTTTGTTTTTGAGAGAGGGAGAGAGGACACATGTGCATGCATGTAAGTGGGGGAGGGGCAGAAAGCGATGGAGAGGGAGGATCCCAAGCGGGCTCTACACCGTAAACACAGAGCCCAACATGGAGACATGGATTCCCATCTCACAAACCATAAGATCATGACCTGAGCGGAAATCAAGAGTCAGATACTTAATCCACCGAGCCACCCAGGCGCCCCCATTGTACCGTGTTTTTATGTGCCAGCAGGCCTCAGGTCAAGGGCTTGGGAAGAGCGTGGGAAAGCAATGGCCAGCACCTTGACGGGGAAGGAGAGGCCAGCCTGCCCGGACAAAGGAGCCCAGGCAGGAAGTAGGGCAGGTCAGCACATGGCTCTGCTGGCAGAGGTGGGGGCTGGGCTGACTTCCCATTACTGGCAAGTTCTACATGGGGATGCAGCCTGGCACGAATCCTCCCACTCCAGCCTCCACCCAAGCCCAGGGCGCCCATAATGACCATGATGTGCCAGGCAGGAAGGTACGCTATTGCATCAACCCCCACTGTGTCCTTCAGTTCTGAGATGGAAGTCCTCCTCTCTCCCCCAGCCCCTGTGCCCCATGGAAAGACTCCCCACAATTACCATTCTCACTTGTGGCCGTGGAGGTGGGGTCAGTCGCCCAGGGAGCTCAGGCGCTGCTGATTTGGAAAGATGGAATCTGCTTGGAAATTCCTTTCTTTTCCCCAGTGAGTTCAGGAAGGACTTGAGCAGTTTCTGCCTGTCCCTTTCTAACTGGGATTTTCCTGACTGCCGTGCAGTTTTCTCAGTTGGGACATTTTTCATACAATCTTGAAGTCATCCATTATTTTATCTTCTTCAGTTAATTTTGTGTGCATTCCTTTCCTCTTTTCCCTTTTCAACAATTTTCCAGTGAGTACTGGACCCAGCTGCATAAACTCATTTCTCTACCGCTGCCTTTGGTTCCTCTCCCAGGTCTCTGTAGTAACACCCCCAAGTTCCCACCTGGGACCCCACCCTCCTGGGTCCTGAGTTAGCTCACACTTCCTCTCCATCCAGTGGCTCCTTCTGCATCTCCAAAGGGGAAAACTGTCCTCCAAAGCATCGTCTACTGTTCTCTACCGTTGTCCTTTGGTTTGATGGATTGTGCAGGATGTTTGGGCTGAGCTACCTGAAAGATGATGTGTTTTCATCTGTCTTCTTAATCTTTCTGGTAGGGCAAAGCCTTTACCCCAACTTGTCTGAATATCACAATCTCTCATCTTCCAGGTCTTTTGGAAAATTCCCTATTCATTTTGAGAGAGAGCATGCACAAGCAAAGGAGGGGCAGAGAGAGATCTCAGGCAGGCTCCATGTCTGATACCATGAACTGTGAGATCATGCCCTGAGCCAAAATCAAGAGTCAGACATTCAACTGACTGAGCCGTCCAGGCACCCCAGAAAATTCCCTATTTTAAGCTCAAGAGCTCTGATGTTTGTGTTTCCTTTTCTATCAAGAAGGAAGTTACTTACATAATTTTGAATCCTGAGACAGGACTGACTGACCCCATAGCCCACTGGTTCACTCACTTAATGACATCATTCAGGACCTATGTCTGTCCATCTGCTTTCACAGAGACTGCATCCTCAGCCCAGTGAGCAAGATGGCCATGGCAGGTCCAGAAACACGAGAGAGAGCATCTCATCCATTAGCTCTCTGCTGAGAATGAGAAAACCCTTTCCCAAAAGGTTTCCAGCAGGTTTCTCTTTCTACATCATTGGCCTGAATTGCATCTCTAAGTGTATAGAAGAACATTTGCCTGTTTTGCCATTTTTAAGTATACAATTCCGCGGCATTCACTGTATTCACATGGTTGTGCAACCATCCATTCTATTTCCGAAACCTTTGCATCATCCCAAACACAAACTCTGTAGCCATCCCGAGCAAGTACTCCCCTTCCCTTCTCTCCACAACTCCCCAGGCACCTGGATTCTACTTCCTGTCTCTATGAATTTGCCAATTCTAGATATTTCAGGTAAGTGGAACCATAGCATATTTATCCTTTTGTGCCTGGCTTCTTTGATTTAGCATGTTTTCAAAGTACCCATGTTGTTGCTTTTATAGAAAGTTCACTCTTTTTTTGTGGCTGAATAATAGTCCATCATATGGATAGACCATATTTTGTTTATCCACATATGCTGATGGGCATTTGGGTTGTGTCTACCTTTCACTATTGTGACTAAGGCTGCAGCAAACAGCAACACGCAGGGATCTCTTCAAGTCCTTGTTTTCCATTTTTTTGAGTTCATACCTAGGAGGGAAATTGCTGGATCATATGATAATTCTCTTTAGCTTTTTGAGGCATTGCCAAACTATTTCCCACAGCGTCTGCACCATTTTACATTCCCACGAGCAATGTATCAGGCTTCCAAGTCCTCCACGTCCTTGTCAACACTTATTTTTTTATGACAGCTGTCCCAGTAGATGGTATCTCATTGTGGTTTTGATTGCTTCCCTAACGATAAGTATATTGAGCAACTGTTCATGTGCTTATTGGACATTTGTATATTTTCCTTGGAGAAATATCTATTCGGGTCCTTTGCCCATCTTCTAATTGGGTTATTCATCCTGTTACTGTTGAGTTTTATCTCTTCATACATTCTGGATATTAATTTCCTACCAAGTATGTGATTGGCAAATATTTTCTCCCATTCTCTGGACTGTCTTTTCACTGATGATAATATCCTTTGAGGCACAGTTTTTTAATTTTGATGAAGATTAATTTATCCATTTTCCTTTTGTTTCTCATGCTTTTGGAATTATATCTAAAACTCCATTGCAAAATCCAAGGTCACGAAAATATATACCTGAGTTTTCTTTTAGGAGTTGTATGGCTTAGTTCGTATATTTAGGTCATTGATCCACTTGAGTTCAGTTTTGTGGCCACTGTGAGGCAGAGATCCAATGTTCTTCTTTTGCAAGTGGAAATTCAGTTGTCACTTAAGAGACTATCCCTTCCCTATTGGATGGTTTTGGCAACCTTAGCAAGTATCAATTGGTCAGAGACACCTGGGTTTATTTCTGGACTCTCAGTTCTATTTGAATGGTCTGCATGTCTGGCCTTAGGCCAGTACCACACTATTTGATTACTGTAGCCTTGTAGTAAGTTTCAATTATTTATTTTGAGAGAGAGAGAGAGAGAGAGAGAGAGAGAGAGAAAACTTGTTCTATTTGAAAGGTCTGTATGTCTAGCCTTAGGCCAGTACCACAGTACCTGATTACTGTAGTCTTGTAGTAAGTTTCATTTATTTATTTATTTTGAAAGAGAGAGAGAGAATGAACTTGGAGGGGCAGAGAGAGAGGGAGAGAGAATCCTAAGCAGGCTCCACGTGCTCACAGCAGGGCTCAAATTCACAAACCGTGAGATCATGCCCTGAGCCAAAATCAAGAGCAGGAGACTTAACTGACTGAGGCACCCAGGTGCCCTGTAGTAAGTTTTAAAATCAGTAAATGTGAATCCTATGGCTTTGTCCTTCTTCAAGACTGTTTTGGCTACTCAGGGTCCCTTAAAAATCCTTATGAATTTCATAGGCTTTTCCATTTCTGCCCAAAAGTCTGCTGGATGTTGTTGGGGATTGCATCGAATTTGTAGATCTTTTGGAGTTGTTTTGACATTCTAGTAATATTGTCTCCCCACCCATGAACATATCTGTCCACTTATTTAGGTCTTCTTTATCTTTCAACATGTTTTTTGTTTTGTTTTTAGTTTTCATTGTAAAAGTTTTTATTCTTGGTTAAGTTTATCCCTAGTTATTTTATTTTTTTAGGTACTATTTGTAAATAGAATTGTCTTGTTAATAACTTTTTATTGCTTTTCCAAGTGTATAGAACACGGTGCATTTTTGTGTGTTTAATCCTGTACCCTGCAACTTTGCGGAATACTTACTAGTTCTAGTAGCTTTCTTGCAAATAGTTTGAGATTTTCTGCATATGGGATTATGTCATCTGCGTATATAGTTTTATTTCTTCCGATTCAATTTAGATGCCTTTCACCTATCTAATTTCTTCGGCTAGGACTTTAGTACATGTTGAATAGCAGTAGTGAACTGGGTGTCCTTGTCTTGTTCCTGAACTCAGGAGGAAATCCTTCAGCGCTTTACCATTGAGTTGGTGTTAGCTGTGGTTATTTCCTGTATGGCCTTTATCACACTGAGCCAATTCCCTTGAACTTCTAGTTTTCTGAGTGTTTTTATCATGCAAGGGTGTTAGATTTTGTCAAGTGCCTTTCTGTGTTAATGGAGATGATCATTTTTTTTCTTTCATTCTATTAGTGTGTTGTATTACATTGGTATTTTTGTGTTGAACCACCTTGTACTCCTGGGATACCCCCCCCCCCGACCATGGTGTATAACCACTTAATATGCTGTTGGATTCAGTTTATTAGTATTTTGATGAGGATTTTTGCATCTATATCCATAAAGGATGTTGGTCTGTCATTTTCTTGTGAGATCTTAATCGGGGCAAGGGAGAAGGGAGCTCCAAAACTCTGAGCGGAACCATGAACGTGGCCCCAGAAAATCTGGAGGCAGGACTATCAGCCTCATTGGGTCAGCATGGCCTCGGGACCACTTGGGAGAGCACTGTTGGCACAGAATCTCTGCGCAGGCAGAACTGTTGTGGCAGATGCTCACTGCCGTGTGCTGAACATCTAAGAGGAAGCCTGGCACATAGTAGATGTTCAGACAAGAACTGTTGAAAGAATTGATGAATACAAAGTTGAAAGAGACAGGCAGACCGGCCAATGTTCTATTTCTTGACTGTGGTGCTGCAGCGCCCCCCTGTGGAACCGGTGGGGAGAGCCATTTAGATGCGGGCAGCTCTAGAATGACAGGACGCGTCAAGGCAGAGGTCAAAGGGCTCAGGACACAGCCTTCAGCACTCTTGTTTGCTAAGCAAGCAGAGGGTCCCAAGGCTAGCCCAAATCAGCCAGGTTTTTCTGAGAAGCTGGGCCTATGTTCTGGCTCCGCCTGGGGTAAGCGGGCACACCTGGGTCCATATCCTGACTGGGACAACTGTACCTGCTATGGCCTAGACACACGGCTGACCAACCCTCGCCACACACACACACACACACACACACACACACACACACACACGTCCAGATGTCAGTAATAGGAGACTCGTTCACTGGTGTTTTAGGGAGACACCCCTTGTGGGGAAGTTGTGTGTCGAAGGCGATAACCTCCACACCCTGGTGCTGGACCAAGTTCTAGGAAGGCAAGCCCAGTGCTTCCTGGGGAGAGCTCAGAGGCAGGAAGGGCAGATTGTGGGTCTGGGAAAGTGCAGGGTTGGACAGGGTGTCACAAGGCAGTCCAGGCTCGCCCCCGGAGCTCTTGGGATGGCTTTACGTGACATACAGAGAGACTGCTTTCCTTAACGCATGTTAGCAGCACCGAAACCAGCCCATCACAACTGTGATTAACCTTTCAGGCTAAGCCCGTGTAAAAGCAGGTGGGCAAAAATGATGTTACAGGAAGTTCTAAGTAACACAGATGTGGCAACATCGCGCTGTGTTAATACAGTGAGTGACAGCTTGTCCCGATATGTCTGGGACTTTCCTGGTTTCAGTGCTGCAAGTCCCATGTCCCAGGAACCCTCTGGGTCACAGGCCAACTGGGACAGTTGGTGACCTGCACGTGAATGCCTGAGGCTTGGGATATGCTGAACTCAGGCTTTGAGTCATCCAGATGTGGTTCAAGTCCTGGTCCAACACCCACTGGCAGCCAGATTCTTGTTTCTTGGTTAAGACCACAGAAGTCATGGTAAGCAGTAAATGGGGATCGGGTGGAGTCCGAGTAGGTGCTTAATGGGTTCAGCATTCATTTGACAATTTTTTTACAATAAAAATTGTGACAGTTTTATGCAAGAACTGCCTAAGTTTCAGCGTTTAATATTTAACAGTGCAACTGACCAAAGTCCAAGATGTGAAGTGACCATGTTCAAGAACCTGGGGGCGGGGGGAAGCGGGGAATCACTCTATAAACTAATAGAGTATATGACAGGAAGAATGTATACACTATAATAGAAAACCTGTCTCTATATAGTAGTTGCTTCAAAAAGGCATTTGGGGGCACCTGGGTGGCTCAGTTGGCTAAGTGTCCAACTCTTGGTTTCAGCTTAGATCATGATCTCACAGTTTGTGAGTTCAAGTCCTGTGTTGGGCTCACTGCCGTCAGCACAGAGCCCACTTTGGACCCTCTGTCTCCCTCTTGCTCTCTCTCTCTCAAAATAAACATTAAAATAAGATTTTTAAAGCCATTTGTTCTTCTCTTGGCTTGTAAAAGTGGTGTTCCGGATTCCAGTGTAAGTTAGCAAACTTCAGCTCTTTTGTGTGGTAGGTATTTTGTCTTCATCCTCCAGTCCTTCCACCCCAGCCTGAGTCGTGAGGTCTGCAACGCTGTTCTCCAGGTTGTCCCTGTGCCTACTCGTGTCATCAATTCTTCCAATGATCCGGTGGGACGCGGTCTGATACGTATCTCCCATCTGTTGCAGGAGTGTCTGCACCATTGAGGTGAGATCTTGCACGGTCTTGGGGTCAGTCTCGGCCATGTCCCCGGTTCCCAGCTTTCATCCGCAACTACTTGAGCACCAGCTGCATGCCAGGAAGCATGCCCAGTGCCCCCGATGCAACAGGGGGTGAGCTGTAATCAGGAGGGCAGGTAAGCAACTCCCACAGGTGCTGACAGTGGAGATGGGCTGATGTTGGGCACACAGGGGGACATCTGGAGGAAGGGATGCACGACCTTGGCCCTCAACGAGAAGCCTGAAGTCACGGGGCCTGGAACCACGGTGTTGCAGCAGGAGGAGGGCAAGCCACCCGAAGGAGCGGAAGCTAGCAGCACCGCTGGAGGCCGAACCGCTGGAGGCCGCGCCACCGCGCAGTGAAAGCCAGCAAGGGAGTTCTGACTCCGTGTTCCGGGCAAATGGAGGCCCTTCCGGTTTCCATGCAGAGGGAGGAGCATGATCTCGTTTCTGGATACAGCTGGAAAATGGAGTCACCTGACGAAGGCAACTGCCTGATGCAAGTCAAGCCAGATGCTGACTTGGTCAAGGGGTGTAGCTGCAAAATTGAGGAGGCACTTCAGAGACAGAGTGAGCAGGACTTGAGGACTGATGGAACATGAGAGGAATCAAGGGCAAGTCAACAACTCATTGAGCCCAGGATCACTGAAAAGCAGAAGTTTGGGCACATGTCAGGGTGGAGAACTTCGGAAGTACGACTTTAAATTTGGCTTATGATACACTGAGTCTGAGGTGCCCGTGGAACATCCATATGGAGCCAGAAGGGTCCTGGCAGAGATCTGGGTTGGAGGTAGGGACTTGGGGGCCATGAGCATGTAGATAGGTTTTGGTATAACTCATGTTCACCACACCATGAGGCAGGTACTAGTCTCCCATTTACAAGCACAAGGCAGAAAGGCTGATAGCTGGGCTCTGATAGGGTATATTTTTATATTATTATGATCCAACAGTTGGCCTAAAGTACTGTCCTTGACTCTCCTAGGCTGAGAACTGTGTGTGCCGCCAGGCCTTCGTTAACCCGGCATCCGTTGAGCTCCTACTGCAGACAGCGGTGAGGGGACCCAGCACTTGCCCAGGAGAACCCCTCCCCACCCCCAATACCTCCTCTGGCCAGATCCTCCCATCCTAGGCAGGAGCTTCTGACCCGAGGGTCCCTAAGGGATCAATGAGCACATGGAACTGTATGCAAACCACCCACATGCCCAGATGCCTAAGAGAATCCCCAACCTAAAACTGAGTAAGAACCAGTGGCATTATTCACAATAGCCAAGGAATGGAAACAAACTAAATGTTCATCAGTGGAGGAAGGGCTAAAGAAAATGAGTCCTAAATACAGCGGGATATTACTATTCAGCCATGAGAAAGAAGGAAATCCGACCAATTGCGACATGGATGGAACTTGAGGGCATTGTGCTAAGTGAAATAAGCCAGACGGGGAAGACACCTATTGGATTCTATCACCTATATGTAGAATCTAAAAAAGGCAAACTCAGGAACAGAGGGTTGAAGGGTGTTTGCCGAGGACCAGTGTAGGGAGAAATGGGGAGAGGTTGATAGAAAGGCACCAACTTGCAGCTATGAGTAAGGGCTGAGGATCTAACAAAAAACGTTTATGAATCTTTCTGTTAAACGTTGAAGATTTTTGTACAGAAAACATAAATAAGAACCAATGGCAAACCATGCGAGAGCCCTGAGTGTCTGGGCAGACTTTCCCACGAACACCTACCCTGTTGCCTTGCCAGCTAGAAGATTCTCAGAGCTCTTGAAAGGACAGGACCAGTGGGCTCAGGGAGCACGGGAATGTGGCGCGGTCACTCCAGGGTAGGGCTATTGGCTGCGATCCAGCGAGGAGAGAGCTGTCCCAGGAGCTGTGGAGCCCTGAAGGGTGGCAGGGTTTTGTGGGTTGTTCCAGATCCGTGTGGTGGTTTCTTGCTGAGGAGACTCTGCTCGGAGCCACGGCGGTTTGACATGGATAAGCTTCTCCCATGGGAATTTGTGACCCGGTAGGAATGGCCTTGGGGTGGAGCAGGAAAGGGGAGACTGTGCTCTGTGGCAACTCTGGCGTTCGGAGCCAAGACTCACAGTGCTGAGGGCAGAGGGTGAGGAGAGTGGGGAATTCCTACCCCGGGCCTTACGACCCAGGGCCAGTTCCTTCCCTTTCTGGGCCTCTTTTCTGATCTACGCATGGAAGGCTGGGACCAGGTGGTCCAGCAATGCTACTCCTGCTCCAACAGCCTGATTTCCTGGCTTAGGAGCACGAGCTAGCTCTGGTCTGTGCACGGTGCACTTGGAGGCGTGACAGGTACACTGTGGGAAGCTAGGAAGCAGGCCGTCAGGGCCCACGAGGGCATGGGTGACCCTGCTGTGGAGAGAGGGCCTCTCTGCTTCCTGAAGGGCTCTCCTCCATGATGGAGCCTCAGAACCTAACCAGGCTAGGCTGAGCGTCTGCTGGGACAAATCGCCAGAAGCCGCCACACTGCCCGCACATCAACAATGAGCTCGTTTTCTTGGGCCTCACTGACCTGAGCTCCTGTGCCCCACTCCTGTCTTTCCTTGGCACTGACCACCAAAGCCCTTTCTGTTGGTTGTGCTGGGTTCATGTTTTTAGTATTTACTATTTCAAGAACAGAAATAACATTAAAATACATGTTTTTGGAGTATAAGCGATTTCTTTGTAAAGCACAAGCCCTGTATCTCCAAGGCTTAATAGAGCGATTGTCACTTTCCTGAATTTTCTCAGCTTTTTCTTCATATTTTAACAACTGATATACATATATACACATATATATAACGTCTTCCCAAATGTGTAATTGGCTTGGCCTGGTCACCCAGTAACCATTTCCTTGCCTTTGGGGATTCACAGCCTTCTCAGGTGTCCTGCTGTCCCCAACTCAAGGTGCCAGGAAGTGCCCCCTGGCGGTCAGATCTTTCCAAAGAGTCATTTTGCCCACATCAGCATGACTCCCATTGCTTGTTGCCAAATCTCTTTGAGGCTTCCAGCACAGGTTGACAGAGCCCAGGCTCTTGCCTCTCTCTTTGCTCATCTCGTTAGAGCCTAAGAAAAGCTCCTTGGTTTCCAAGGCCCTTTGCTGTGTGTCTTCCGGGTGGAAGGGAGAGGTGGGGAGCGGGGAAGGGAATGTTCTCAGGAGCCTCGCTGACATCCTGTGGTGTGTGTGACTCTGTCCAACAGCAGTGTTCTTCCCAGGGACAGCGTGACAAAGGACACCCAGTCCCTCTCCCAGACACGGCTTCCCATGCCAGGTGCCATCCCACCCCAGGCAAAGGAACTGAGGCATGTGCTTCTTACATGACTTAAGGTCTCCTCACTGAGTATAGCTGTGTGTTTCTGATGTACCATGCTGCTTCTGGAAATGACCACTGTGCCTTCCAGGATGTGCTGGGAAAAACCGATCAGGTTTTTCCGACTCTGAAAACGCCTCCACTCCCAAACCTGGTGCACGCGTGCTGAACTGAACGCCAGGAGCTGTGTTCACGGCTTCCACCTGCTCCCTCGTGTTCCCGCTAACGGCAGCTCTGATCTAATGATCGTGCTGAGGACGGAAAACACACCATGTAGGTATCTCCTGTTCCGGAAATGGAAGGGCCCATAAAAACAGGAGTGTTTCACAAAAGCTTTATTTGTGGTCACATCTACGGCTGTCACGTCAGGATACAAACAACTCAGTTCAGGGCAGTGCTTCTAAGATGGGATGTACAGCTGTGGGACACAACGGATGAATAGTGCACTTGATACAAAAATAAATTATACTTCAAAAGCTACTGCAAAGCTTTACACATATAAAAAGTAAACACAAAATAGTTAGTGAGGTCCTTTAAACTGTCTATCATACCCAGGTAAGAAAATTTATTTGTGAAAATAAAGAGAGCAAGGGGTCTGTAGGAAACCACCTCGCTGATAAAAACCAATCCTGGGAAGTGACTGAATGACTGTCTCAAGCAATGTGATAAAGAGACTCACGTAGCCTCTCCTGAAAGTGGAATAACTCCAGCTCAAGCACATGTTCACACAGCAGACTCAGGCTCAGGACACATTTCTATAATCCAAACAAATGTCCTCACCTTGAAGGCTGATAGATAGGAAGAGCTTCCAATTTTCGTCGGATCATCCAAAAACCAGAGTGTTTAAATTTTTGAGAGGAAAGAAGGCCAAATAATATAGAAATGTACATTCTTCAGTCTGCAGAAGATTCCAGGTTTCCAAGCAACCAAAAGGCTGCAGGCAAGATTAATGAGAAAGCGGTGAGGCCTCACAGACACCCAGAACTGGGAGGCCCATGACCGCGCCCTGTCCCTGTGCAGATGAGGACGCCAACATCCGGACATGTTGGGTGCCCCGCAGGGGCAGCTGATGCTGGAGGATCTATCGGAACGCTTGGCTGACCCCAGGGAGCCACTCTGCCCTGCCATGAAGCCTGGAGTTGGAAGTGGCATCTGTTTCTGTAAATGAACCTCCCGGAACACAGTGGCCCACGCATCTGCTCTTGTCTTGGTGCTTCTGTGCAACAGCACAGCTGAGCAGTGAGGTATTATCTCTGCTCTTCACAGAAAACCTTTGCCCAGCCCTGCTCAGTGAGAAGGCTTCTCAGGACCCTTATAGAAAAATATGGGCGATTTTTCTCTATGCAAGTGACTGAAAAATAATTCTGTCCTAAAAAGGCCTCTGAAGCGACACAAGAACTTATGTAAGACAGAGGCACTGGTTTTAGCCCAAACTGGGTGACACACAAGAACAAGCAGTCAAGATGCCAGGTACAACCCAGGGCCTTCGTCCTCAAGTGTCCACAGAACATCTGTGATGGTAGAAAAGCAGATGAAGGTGCAAACAGCAGGCTGTAAGAAATACTTTTAAATGGAATTTCCCCCACAACATATCAACATCTTAAGAAAGCTGTTCAGGGAAGGTCTGAATTTATCAGGCTCAAAGGAACCTGCTCATTCCGTCGCTCCGCAGAGCTTCTGGAAGGGCGAGCGTAGGCGAGCAATGCGCCCTGCGCCAGGGTCTCCACAGGGGACCCTGTGACAGGAGGGAGAGACAAGGTCTCATTTATCACTCTACAGGTTCTGAAGAAGAGTTGAGGGCAGAAAGCTGAAGCCTCCCAGTCTCACTTTGAGCGCCCTGCCACCTCTCCCTTCCCCACCCGGGCTGTCACATGGCCTGACCCGAGAGTCCTGTCCTTTCTGCTCTCCCGAGGCCGGCAGCAGCACCTGCTGCGTGGCTCTGTACTCAGTGTCCCTAGAGCGGGACGCACGGCAAGCCTGGAGATGGGGCAGCGGCCCCGGGACACCTCGTAGGCACAACTCCCTTCCCAGCTGAGCCTAATGAGTGACTGGAGTCGAATCTGGAACTGGAAAGTTGGGGAAGAATGTGCCCGCGGAGGAGCTGAGCCTGTGGCTAACAGCCTCCTGCTATTCGTCGCCAATCTGGGTCTGTTGCCTCAGCCACAAATCACCTCCCAGCGCCTTTCCAACGGAAGAGTGCGAACAGCTTTCTGGCCGGAGCGCTCAAATAAAGTATTGTTCCTCCTCTTTTTTCAACGCCTGCCTTAATTATAACATTACCAATGTTTCTTTTTAGCTATGTTTACTAAGGTGCATAGGAACCTCTTTCTACATACAGAACAACTTCCTGCCCAACTAGCGTCATTAAGTAGCCACGGGGGCTACTTCAGCTCATCTGAGGATCTGAGCTCTAGTTGGTTTATCCGAGGATTCAGATGTGCAGGTGGGTTTTCATCTTTCGTAGTGGAGGACTGTGTCCTGGAGGTCACCAGTGGGCAGTGCCACCGCAGCTGTGACCAGCCAAGCCTTCCGATCCAGGACCACCTCAAATCCCTTACTCTGCTCCTTCCCTCTCGTCACAAAGCCTGACTTTTCGCTTCCCTCTCAGACACGTTCACAGGGATGCTGAGCCCTTCAGTCCTCTCCCCTCCGCTCTCAGATCGGCACAACGAGATCGGTGTCACAGCAGTTCTGAGGGAAGGTGCCAGCAGCAGACCTGACAGGGAAGTTATTATACCTAAACTGTCCGGGCTAATTCATGACTGAAGTATAAATTTCCATGTTTACCACTTCATGTCAGGACAGAAGACAAAATTTCCTCCTTTTAGCTTGAGACTTAAATACATTTTAAGTATGTCTATCAATATTCTAACCAGCAAGAATACACAGGTTACAGACTATTTTTAACAACTTATTCCTCAATTTTAGACAGTTCAAGCTGAGGCTGGCACTAGCTCCTAACCTGGCAGGGAAGCTGAGGCCTTCGGAATTAGTAATGCCTTAGCCGTTCTGTGGTCACAGGCAGGACCTGAACCTTCTATCACTCACGGCGCTGGCCACGCCCTGGAGATGATGGCCAGTCCAGCATGTCCCGGGCCAGGCCTCTGGTTCTAGCTGTCACTGAGAACTGTGAAAACATGTGTTTTATTATTAAGAATTGGCAAGAGCTCCACCAATGGAATTAACAGGCTTAGCATAATGGCTACGAGGAGGCAAGATGTGCCAACTTGCTTTCCTTCACCGAAGCTGGTCTGTGCAAGAGGTGTTTCCACACTCGACGGCTCCCTGGGAAACCACACACAATTCAAAGTCCTGAGTTTTCTAATCAGATGCTAGTGTGTGTGTGCCTGAGCACAGGACTGTGCTTCCGGGAACCCAGGGCAGTCCAAACCACGAGTGCTCTAGGTCACACAGCTGGGTGTTCTTTTATGCTGAGCAACATCAATTAACACTCAGTTACATACCTAACACAGGGCAGAAAAACAAAGTATCAAATTCCAGGAGGTCGAGGTCGGTATCAATCCTTGATCACAGGGATTAACAACTAACCCAGCACGGCTTCCACACCATGCTCATTCCCAGCAAGTGAAGTTTGCCTTACACATTCTTAAGTTTTAAAGCTAAAATAATAGTGTTTTTTTGGATGTTGGAATTGCAAGGGGTTGTTTTTGCATCTTCGCTGTTTTCTATACATGCACGTACTACTTTCATATCCAGAATTTTTATGGGGGACCAAAAGTGAAGAGGAACTTCCAGAGATTTTTAAAAATTAACACAAAATTCCTAACGTAAGGTGAGACAGGAGTTCTTTCAGCAAGCAGAGTAGTTTCAGACATGGCAGGTGTTCAAGAAACAAAATTCTCCCCGCCCCTGCCCCGATTCCCTACTTCTGTCCTGGCATTTTTGTTTTGTTTCCTTTTCTTTAGTTTAGGAGTTCCAAATTTATTCAGCCTGTATTAAAGGGAAATGGAGTCCATGTCCAAGCTGGTACCGGTGTGGGGCCAGGACTGTGGTCGCTGTCTGGTCTGAAAAGTTAAGAGTATGTGTCTGGTGCCTGTGGGTGTTTCCTATAGGGAAGCAGGGCTGAAAAAAAAACATGACACAAAATATGCAGTTTATCTTAGCCTTGATGTAAACCTTGGAGTATTAAGATAGCCAGTCCAGTCAAAATATGGGAGACATCTGAAAGTCTTCTGGATTCTAAACGTCTCTTTAGTACTGTGATAACTGTAAACAAGCTAGGCCTTAATCTACCTACATAATGTCATTAATGTCCTAAATTCCTGATTTCCAGGTATCATATGGATAAGGGCAACCTCTCTAACAGATGTTCAGATCAAGGACAGTCATCCTGATATGAGGGAGAGAAATACCATTCAAAAGGCTAGACCGACTACCAGAGCCAGCTGCTCAGGGAGGGTTATGAACGGTCACACCCACTAGATGGAGCCAAGAATCTGAAGGAAACCACAGGAAAGTAATTCCTGATTCAGGAATTTACAACTTAAATACAATTACAGGAAGTAGAAGACCAGATAGCCTCATTTAGTAAAAAATATAGTGTAACTAAGCCCTTCCAGATGGACGGAAAATGGTTTCTCATGGAGCTGAAGTCTGATCTAGGTGAGCTTTTTAACTCACAAGTCAGGACAAGCTCTTGAATCCAACACATTCCCGCAGAAGTGGATTCCAGGACAGACGGCAGCAGAGTGTTGGGCATTCCGGTTGTAGGTGAGAAGGAGCCAAAGCCTCAGAGCTCAGTAGTCAGTAAACACTTCTGCTTCAAGATGGCTTCTTCGGCCAACGTTGGAACAGAGCTGCAAGGAAGAATGGGTTATTTATTATTCAGGAAAACCACTGCGGTGGGAACAACATGGACTTCTCCACCAGAGAGCAGGCTGAGAATAAATCACAGACCGTAAGTGACCGTGCTGCAACACCTAATTTAGCAATGAGATATTTAAAGAAGGGACTTTTCTAGATAATTGATGCTTATTTCGTCTTGAAATGAAATCTAAAGGTATCAATTTCGCCTACTTCCTTGAATAAAGCATACCAAACACTCATTTCTTAACAGGCCAGGGTTACTGTGAACAGCAAGAACAGTATGACGCACAGCATGACAGACACCTGCTCAAGAAACACCAAGGTAAGCGGGCACACTGTTCTGTGCTTTACCCAGAGTCCAGACGCCTATGGCTGAGTCGCCACGGCAGTTAATCTGCTTTGTCAGAATTATGTGAAACAGAAAAGGATGTGGGATTTGCAGGAGCGGCCAAGAGTCTCTCTGCTGCAGCTGAAGAGCGTGTACTCACACTCGAGGACGTAACGTCATCTATTGTGGTTTCAGGAAAACGTAACATCAAAATATACGGTGCAGAGGATATAGTTTAACATGGTGATGCCACTAACAAGCTTTACACAGGACACAGCCATCATGCGTGCCACCTCCCTCCATTTCTACTACACAGAGACTAACACTTCCAACAGTTTTTTGTTTCAGTATTTTCCTTACTTTTCCGTGTCTCTGGGGGTCTCAAAGTGTAGTCCCTGGGAACTGTTACAAATGCAGATGTTCAGGCACCACCCAGACATAGCGAATCAGACACTCTCCGAGGCTGGAGCCAGTAAGCCCTCCAGGTGACTGTGATGTGCAACTAGCAAGACTCCGAGTGGCCTGTTTCTACAATGACATCCTGCCACGAACTGGGAAGGCTCACCATTCTTAGAGCCCACTCACCAGCCCCCCGATCCTCCCTTCCTACCTTCTCAACAGCTGTGGGAACAATTTTGATGACACTGATATTCAGTGTTTGTTGTAATCATGTAAACATTGCCATAACTGATAGAAGTACTTTTTTTCTTGCACAGTTTGCTCTTCCTGGACTAAAGAACTGCTTCATTTGTTGTTGTGACCGTCTGCTCAGTTTTCTGTACTTATTTCTCATTTGTCCCTAAGCTTGCAGATACAACCATGGATCTCTTCACAGTATGTTCAGACACATCACGTAACCATTTACACAATGAGGTAAGGCCATGTGTGTGTGTTTTTTTCCTAGCAATATCCTTCCTGGAACTCCATACCCCCTCTTCAAATCTGTACAGAATTGTTTCTAGACCTGCTGGGCAGCTGCTGCCTTGGAACTTCCCTTCATTTCCTGCTGCTCAATTCCTGCACCTGTTTCCAGGGTCCCACATCTTCTTCCTTCTTGGACAATTGTCTTGTTTTGATGGACCATGTCTCCAGTGAGTAAGCCCACTTGGGAAGTATATATTTTAGAGAAACTCTATGTCTACTCATTCTCATCTCACATTTCATTGATAGTCTGGATATAAAAATGTAGGTGTGTGGCACATGGGTGGCTGTTGGTTAAGTGTCCAACTTCGGCTCAGGTCATGATCTCGTGGTTAGTGGTTTTGAGCCCTGCATCGGACTCTGTGCTGACAGCTAACTCAGAGCCTGGAACCTGCTTCAGATTCTGTGTCTCCCTCTCTCTCTGCCCCTCCCTTGCTTGCACTCTGTGTCTCTCTCTCTCAAAAATAAACAGAAAACATTTTTTTAAAAAATCTAGGTGAAAAATAATTTTCCTCCAGAGCCCTGAGGGCATTGCTCCATTATCTCCTTCCTCACCGTTAGTGAGGGCTACTGTCCTCGGATCACCAGTCCTCCCATGTCCTCTTTTCCTCCCTCTGAAGACCTACATCCTCTCTTCCCTCGGATATTCTGAAATTTCACAGTGGTCCTTGGTGTTGTCTATTTTCATTCTCTGTGCTGGGTACTCAGGTCTGTTGAATCTAAAAACTCAAGTACTTTGGTTCTGAGAAATCTCAATTCATTGTACAATTCTCTCTTACTCTGTTCTTTTTGGATCTCCGATGATTCATATATTGGACTGCCTGGATCAATCCTCCAATTTTCTCTGTCCCAATTTTCATCTTTTTGTTCTACATTTTGGGAGATTTCCTCAATCTACCTTCCACACATTCCTTGGATTTTATTTTTAACAGGGTTAATAATTTCTAAGAACACTGCATTGTCTGTCTTTTCCATTACCTGTTATTGTTGCACAGGGGCAGCATCTCCTGTCTCGTGAAACCGTTTTGTGAAGCCTTTGATGCTCACATTCCCTTCTTTCCCCCGTTTTTCAGTTTACCTGATTTATTTTTCCTCAGACATCTGATCATTTTGGGCCCTCTTTGCACTTATGAGGGAAGCACCCATTCATATTTAAAAGGGAAGCACTGGGAGCACCTGGGTGGCTCAGTTGGTTAAGTGTCCGACTTTGGCTCAGGTCATGATCTCACAGTTTGTGGGTTTGAGCCCCACGTGAGGCTCTGTGCTGACAGCTCAGAGCTTGGAGCCTGCTTCGGATTCTGTGTCTCCCTCTGTGCCCCTTCCCTGTTCGAGCTTTGTCTCTCTCAAAAAATAAACATTAAACAAAAAAATTTTTAGGGGGAGCACTGGAATGCCATGTGGAAAGTGTACACAGAAGCAAAACTCACTAACTAATGGGCTTGCCGTCCCATCAGGGCCCCCACAAATGTTAGTCTCTATGAGCCTTTTCTCTTTATTGGTCAGCTTCTCTAGAGAATAATCCTCTTAATTTCTCAGCAGAGACATTTTACTTGGCTAACAACATTCGGGAAGCTGAGAAAGAAGGGTGGCTGTCTCACCTGACTTCAGTGTATGGACTTGGAGTTAACCTCTGTCTTCAGCTCAGGGCCTTACTCTAAACAGAATCTCTTCACTTCTGGAGCCCCTCTGGCCCAGCTCTCCCACAAAAAACTTCCAGAATCACGCTGGCAGGGGTGGGGGGAGATTGGGGGCGGGGGTAACACCCTAAATGGATAGAAATCTTTTCAACCAGTCCTCATATTCTCAGCCCTATCTTCACAAATACCTGGTGCCTCCAATTCCTGAGCCTTTCCAGGGTTCTGCAGTGGAAACTGGCTGGCGTTTTTATTTTGTTTCCACCCCCTCCCCTTTTCAGGTGTAGATTTCATTTTTCTCTTCTCTGCGAAGTTGGTTATTGTTATTCCTCTGCTTCCACAACCTGAGATCTTCCAACTGCTGTTGTCCTGTTCTTTGTCCTTGTGGTCTTATGCCTTTGAACTAAAATTTTACACACAACACCCAAAGTAAATCTGAATCTGTAGAGATGTAGAGATGTGACCAGTTACAAAAAAAAAAAAAAAATGATTATCACATAGCAGGAGTTTACAGCTTGATGACTTTTAGCAAATTGAACACACCTTTGTGACCAGCATGCAGATCAAAAAAACAAGAGAACCGAATTTGTCTTCCTCCATCACCAGTCACACTGCACACTGTCTTGTATGCTTATTGGCCACCTGGATGCCCTCTTGTAAACTGTCTATTCAAGTCTTGTCACGTTTTCTCTGCAGCTATTTTTTTCTTATTGATTTACAATAGCTCTTTATGTATTCTAAATATGAGTCCTTTGGCAAAGACAGACAGAGAGATAGAGATAAATGGGGAGGCTGGAGGAAGTGCAAATATTTTCTCTTACTCTTTGGTTTCCCTTTTTGAGGCCTTCCAGTTATTTCTTCTGATGAACAGAAGTTCTTGATATAATCCAGGTTATCAATTTTTCCTGAATGATTAAAGATTTTTGTGACCTGTTTAAAAAACCTTTCCTGATTTCCAGGATGCTTGCTTATGTTTTCTTCCAAAAGCTCTATTATTATTTAACGTTTCATATTTAGATCTGAAATCCATCTAGAATGGACTTGTGTATGGTCTGAGGTTGGTTCAAAATTCATCTTTTCCCTCATGGATGTTTAATTTGTCCAGCTGATTTACTGAAAGATCAGCCTTTCTCCGTAGTACTGCACCATCCCTTTTTCACAAATCCGGTAACTGTATATATGTGGGTTTGTCTCTAGACTCTATTGTGATCCAATGATTTATATATTTTTTTCTTTTTTTGCAGTGTAACTGGCATACGACATTAGATTAGTTTCAGGTGCACTACTACCATCTTTGATCTCTTAAATTCTTCTATGACTACTTTGTTTTGGGAAGGAGCGCAGACAATCTCTTCTTTCATCTGTAATTTTAAATTTACAAGTCCTTAAGAACTCATATTTTATTGTATAAACTCAATTACAAAGCATCCTCACCTGGTCCTCTGCATGTAATCTCTATCTTTACAGTGGCCAATTATCAGGCATATAAATGCTTTGAAAAATCACCTATTAAGATTGCATAAGGTGCTAATTTGGCAACTGTAGGTGAGTTCCCCAAGGCAAGTCCCATATCTGCCCTGTTCACTGCCATGTCCATTGCTGCCAAAGCAGATAAAAATCAAGGCCTGGTACAGAACAGACATTCAATAAGTGCTTGCTGAGTGAGTGATTCTATTAGTTGAAAGACTGTGGAGATAAGAAAACAACTTTAAAATGAAATTATCAATTTCTCTCCAGCTAATCAGCTCTAATCATTTTTTCAGTTAATTAGGAACATTTTCTCTATTAGGAAAGCAGCTACTTCCATTGACTTATGCTCTCATTGCCCAAAGAGGATATGAGGAACAGACATAATCAGAAAAAAGTCTGAGGTGAGAATGAAGGCGACTGCATATCTTTCGCAAAACAGGCGCAGCTTTGGTCCTGACAGTGAAGAGCTGAAGAACCACATGCCAAAGTTTTGAGTCCCACTTCTGTCTGTCACACGCGAGGTGTTGCAATAAGCCTGTACCGGGGGTCAAGGGTCAGGTGTGTATGAGCCTCCCCTTGGGAATCTCCTGTCTCACTCTTACCTATGACTCTTCACCTTACTGCTGGACGACATACTAATTAAAGCATGAAAAGGAAAAGACATAAGTGAATTTTAAAACAAATATAAATTTTTAAAGCTAAGCCTATGTTATGCAGACTTCATAAAAAGACGATTAATAATAAAAACCACTTCATAATTTTGTAGAAGACTTCCTAACAAGAAAATAGAAAAAAAACACTATTCTAAATAGTAAAGAGACAAAAATATATCTGGTTTCAATTAAGTTCGATTAAAGAACTGACATTACTGCTATCGATACATTAATTTTATTATTTTTTCGTAACACGTGCCTAAGAACTGCAATGGAGAAGTAATCTCCTCACCTGGTCACAGCGTCCACCAAGAAGGGTGCTGGGGGGGAAATCAGCGACACCACTTCTCTACTACCATGTCCCTCCTTCCCCAAGGACGGTCCGCTTCCTGCCAGGCCTTCAGAAAGGACACGGCTCTGCTGAGGGAGACGCACAAGGCACGTGATCAGAGGTAACAACATGACCCGGGCGTCAGCCCTTCGGCTCCCAGGCATCATCTCTAATGATGAGGGGCAGAAGTAAGAGGATCCTGATGGTCACGGTGGTTTTGGTTGGTTAGTTTACCATCCTTCACCTCAGATTTTAATTTTTGTTTTTGTCAGCATCCTTAAACATTTACAAATAGAAACATTAAATTGCTCACTTGAAGCCATGAAGTTCAGTTAACAGAACTCTGGGAATGCCTCCCCCCCGCCTTTTTAAGGAAAAACAAGAGCCTGGTTTTCCTTAGGCTTCACGCTGACAGAGTAACCAAAAGAAAAAACTGCCAATATCATGAACTTACTGGCACAATCCACCGTGGTGTGATCATGGATGTTGAAGGTACCTAAAATAAATATTATATACATGTTTACTTTAGGGAAGTCTTATTTTCATAATCAGTCTCATAATGCTTTCTTCTACTACGAAACGCAGTTCCCCGAGCTGACACGCACATTGAATCCAAGATCCTTTTCTGTGACACAGATGACATACTCACCACTTAAGAAACTATCACAATTTTGGTAATCTCTTTAACTTAAACATGTCTACTCCAAGAATGCTGCTCCTACTTTCAGTAAGGACTTCCCTCGCTCCCCAACCCTGGTATCTAGTTTAACATTTTATTTTCTGATCTTTCAGTTCATTACAATACTATAGCCTTCTTGATAGGCTCCTAAACAGTGGACTGTGACCAATCCAAATTAATAGCACAAAAGACGTACACAGAAAAAAAATCTGTTTATATACGGAGCATTCTTTGATTATCCTGCACACACATGGAAATATTCATACTGCTCCTGACTCACAGGATCATTGTTACATTCTTTTTAGTGTTTAATTTTCTAGATCTTACTTCTATGTGTAGAATTATCATCTAATAACTCCTCCTATTTTATAGAAACTCAAGACTAGTTCCTAGACTGGTGACCTTAGATCCTGATAAGAAAAACTTAATGTAAGTCCAGGTCTTATTACTAAGTTAGGTGCCCACCAGAGGAACTTCCCCACCAATATTAAGTGAATGTACTTTTATCACAGGAAATAAAAGGGACAGAGAGAGAGAGAAAGAATAGATAGTAAAGATAAAGAAAAACTGGTTTGGCAGAACATATCCTTTAATAACCATAATCAAAATAAATATAAACGGATAAAACTCCATCAGAGGATAAAGACCCTCAAATAAGATTTGAAAAACAAGATAAAAGGGCGCCTGGGTGGCTCAGTCAGTTGAGCGCTGACATTGGCTTAGGTCATGATCTCACAGTTTGTGGGTTCGAGCCCCACATCTGGCTCTGTGCTGACAGCTTAGAGCCTGGAGGCTGCTTTGGATTCTGTGTCTCCCTCTCTTTCTCTCTCTGTCCCTCCCCTGCTTGCACTCTGTCTCTCTCTCTCAAAAATAATAAATAAACGTTAAAAAAAAAAAACAGATGCAAATAGGCTACAAATAAAAGCACCAGAAATTATATACTAGGCAGTAGAAACTTAAAAGAAAGCCAGGGTGTCAATTTTATGTCAGTCACAAGGGAAATTAAAAGGAAAAAAGGGGCAAAGAAGGACACTTTAAAGTGCTCAAAGGAGTTTGAGGAAGTTTAATTACTGTTAATATATGTGCACCTCACAGCATATCTTCAAAATATACAAACAATAACTGACAGATTTAGCAAAAGAAGAGAAGTGAATTAATCAATAATTGATATGGGAACGAAACACTCTAGAAACTGATAGAATATTAAAGAGACTCAGCAGATTGACTAGTGAAGGAATTCAGCAACTATGTTAGACAAAAAATTAACTTCTAAGTTCAACTGTAAAAAATTAAATACCATTGATGGTATCAACAAAATTGTAACAAAACTAAAAAGTATTTAGGATTTTACCTACAGCCTAAGAAGATTTATTGAGAACATTTACAGACTCAAAGAGGAGAGAAAATAGAAATATTTGTGTTCATGAAAATAAACTATAAATTAAGTCTATCAATCTAATATAAACTGCATTAAAATGCCGCAGAATTTGGGGGCAAACCTGCCATACTGATGCTGAAATTTATAAGACTACACTAGATAGGAGAACAAAGCCAGAGCACTGCCCACAGTAGCAGAACGGAAAGGGAGGCTACAGCGTCAGTAACACACCAACTGGGACAGGATGGGTTATTTAGTAGATACTACTGGGAAAACTGGATCTTTGCAATGGATAAATGCAAATTTGGGTCATACTGAAACCATACCTGACATCCACCCCCAAACTCTCCAAACTGTTTAAAACTTAAGCATGAAAGGTAAAATAAAATTAAAGCTAATAGGAAAGGATACCTTTGATTCAGGGGATGGGGTGGCAGATGGGGAAAGATTTTTTCAAACCCTAAACTCCAAACTATAAGGAGAGAAAACGAAGAATGCACAGCATCAGAATAAAAGGTTCCTGCTCAGGCAGCGTGTATGTGCCCATGCACTCCTCTGCCTCCACACTGATAGACACACCGTCTCAATCTCCTTGCTTCCTGCGAAAATGACGGTGATAAAAATGCCTCAGATGTGTTAATACAGATTATGAGAAAATATTTTTAATATCTAAGACTGACACGTAATTAACAGCTTGAATGACTATACACGAAATTCCTGAAATCATCAGGAAAAAGACAGGAAACCCGATAGAAAAATGGGTAAAAGAAAGGAATACATAACTCACTCCCAGAGGAAACTTACATTAGCAATAAAATAATGGAGGAAATACGCCATTTAACTCATGTGAGCTGTAACAATGAGACAAACCCATAAAGTGGAATCATTAGAAAATCAGACAAAACGCAGTGTAAGGAAGACTGGTGGGAATGTAACGGTGGCAGCCGTTCTGGGCACAGCGCACAATGCCTGGTACTCAGGTGCGCTTGCGATCCAGCAATACTACTTGTGGGTGTTTCCCCCAGTTCTCCCACAGTGCCTTCAAAGATGTGTGAAGTTGGTTTTTGGAGTTATATTAGCTGCAGGTGCACAATATGATTCAACGATTCTATATGTTTCTCAGGGCCCATCGAGGGAAGAGTGCTCTTAATCCCCTACACCTACTTCACCCATCCACCCACCCACCTCCCATCTGGTGATCACCAGTTTGTTCTTGGTATTTAAGAGTCTGTTTTATTGTTTGTCTCTTTTTCCTTTGTTTATTTGTTTTCTTAAATTGGATGCATGAATAAAATCATATGGTAATTGTCTCAGTCTCCTTATTTCGCTTAACATGATGCCCTCTAGCTCCATCCATGTTGTTGCAAATGGCAGGATTTCATTCTTTGTTATCACTAATATTCCATTGTATGTATACACCACACTTCTTTATCCATTCATGTAATATCAGTGCATGTTTGGGTTGCCTCTGTATCTTGGGTATTATGAGTAATGCTGCAGTACACATTATGGATGCACAGATCTTTTTGCATTCGTGTTTTCATTTTCTTTGTGTAAATACCCAGGAGTGGAATCACTGGGTCATATGGTAGCTCTATTTTTAATTTTCTGAGAAACCTCCATACTGTTTTCCACAGATGTTTATCTAAATAAATATATGAAAGGTGCCTGGGAGGACACATAGCAAACAGTGGAATAGGTGCCTTGGAGGAAAAGGGGAACAGACGTCAGGAACGGAGGACAAAGGAAAATAAAATAAGACAAACAAAAGACTTGCATGGACCTAAGAAGATAGTCTGCTATAGACTGAGAAAGAATTAATTTGGGCATCTGATTTTTTTAAAAATTTATTTTCTGAGAGACAGAGAGAGCACAAGCAGAGGAGAGTCAGAGAAAGAGAAAGACACAGAATCTGAAGCAGGCTCCAGGCTCTGAGCTAGCTGTCAGCACAGAGCCCGACGCGGGGCTCGAACCCACGTACCGTGAGATCATGACCTGAGCCGAAGCCGGAGGCTTAACTGACTGAGCCACCCAGGCACCCCTTAATTTTTTTTTTAATGTTTTTAGGCATCTGATTTTTTAAAAATTGGATACTATCCTATTGATCTTAGAGATGTCTTCTTGTCACAAATTTATTTTACATATTTACTAATTTCTAAACTGGTAGTAATCTTAGTGTTTTCCAGAACTTTTTTCTAGCCTGAGTAATAGATATTTCTGCTATAAGTTTTAGAACCTTTCTGCCTCTGTTCCTCTCAGGAAGATAGGACTTCATGATTACATTCTGTACATTCCTTGAGAATGCTAACTATAAATGAGATAAAATAGAAATATGATAATAAAAACCCTTTGCTCAATAAAATGCATACTTTAATTTTTTTAAGTGTTTTTATTTATTTTTGAGAGAGACAGAGCACAAGTGGGGGAGGGGGGGCAAGGAGGCAGAGAGAGAGGGAGACCACAGAATCTGAAGCAGGCTCCAGGCTCTGAGCTGTCAGCACAGAGCCCATGTGGGGCTCAGACCCACAAGCTGTGAGATCATGGCCTGAGCTGAACTTGGACCCTTAACCGACTGAGCCACCCAGGCACCCCAATGCATACATTATTTAAATATCTATAATTTTTTAAATAGCTTTCTGTTTTGTTTTTACAGTTTTACTGTTTTCAGTGATGAAAAGTTTTGTTGAATTTTGTCAGAATACAATAGCCTTCTTAAATCCCATTTAAAATTAATGAGAAAATAAGATCACACAAAAAAACAAGAAGGATCTGAAAATTAAAAAAAAAAAGGAAAGTACAGAACTTATATTTGAGGGACTATAATGACAAACTTTAACACAGGAAGTCTTGAATGAGAAAAACACTGTGTTCTTAGCTAAGAAGACAAATTATCACAAATACATCAATTTCCTCAAAGTAACTTATGAATTTAATGTATTTGTAATAAAAACCCAAAGGATTTTGGAGGGGTAGGACTTGAAAAAAAAACACTCTAAAACTCTTCTGAAAGAACTGACAAGCAAAAAATAACAAAACAGCTACAGAACACTGCTTGGCTGGCCTTGCTGCAGATCAAAACCAGTTAAAAAGCTGGTTATGAAAGAGTGTTACGGTCCTAGTAATGGAGACATCTGTAAGTGTAACAGAACAGTCCATCTGCAGAATCTAAAATACATCAGAGTCTAAATTTTGATTTAAAACAAAAAAAGGGTTCTAAATTTTTAGGGAAGGGAAAACATATTAGTGCTATGAAAGAGTTGTTTAATCAATTTGATTTTCATCACCGGATTCGCTTATGACAGAGTGTGCACGGAGTAAGGTTCGGAGCCAGGCCCTGGGGGCTCCTCCTCTGGGCTGCAGCCGGTCTTACAGTAATCTTAGAAGTCCCTTTCTTTTGTCTTTACACAGGATTACCATGGGTCAATATTGACAGTATCCCTTTTATCTTCTGCCTTTTCGCTTTTCCAGACTTTCGATTAATTCTTACCCTTTGGTAAAGTCTCTCTGCTTAGTGATCTAAGCTGGTGGTTCCCAAACAGTCGTTCCCAGACCACTGTCTGCATCATCTGGAACACGCTGGAAATGCCACTTCTCAGGCCCCAGCCCCCACACCAAATCAGAAACTCTGAAGGTGGAGTCAGCAGTCTGTGTGTTCGTACACCCTCCAGGTGATCCTGAGGCACACCCAAGGTCAAGAACTAATGATCTAAGCAAACATCCAGAGGCACAGACAAAGCCATCTGTACTTCCAAGCTTCTGGAATGACATCTAGTTCCTACAGCAGCTGTCATATTACTCATAAGATACTAAATGAGTTATCTGTGTACCTCTCACCCCAACTGGATAGGAAGTCTCTGGCAGGAAAGAACTGTTTCTAATAACATGTGGTTTCTATACAGTGACACGTAAATTCAAAGTGGTGAGATTTTAGTAGAAAGGCAAGGCTAAGTGGTTACTGAAATATGGCCTCCTACTAAATGAACAGTTTCACTATGTGGTTAAAAAGGCAAAAATTGGGGGTGCTTCAGTTGGTTAAACATCTGACTCTTGATTTCGGCTCAGGTCACAATCTCACAGTTCCTGAGATCAGGCCCCGTGTTGGGTTATGCACTGACAGTATGGAGCCTACTTGGGACTCTCTCTCTGCCCATCACCCCTACTTACACACATACTCGCTGTCTCTCTCTCAAAATAAATAAACTTTTTTTTAAAAAGGCAAAAATTGGAATGTTGCAGGCATATTTTCCAAAACAGAAACTCCTTTCCACTTTGCTGTTTTAAGCATATTTACCTGAGGTGGGGCTGTGTGGTCAATTAGATTCTCTGTCAGAGATAAAAGCAAGGCATCCAGTTCATCTGTAGTATCCTAGGGGAGATACAAAATACACAGTTGTTCGATGAATCACTAACCACCAAACTGAATTTTTTCCGTATCTTCTCAATTTCAGTTCTGCCCCAGGCCTGGTTGTTGTTACCCTTTAAAAACAGAGGGCCATTCAGGAATCATGGTTATTATAGTGATTCCACTTTTGCTCGAAGGGGGATCCAGACTACAATCAGAAGTTGAAAAAGAGAAAGTGTTACGTGAACTTTTACATAGCTACTCTTTTTGGTGAGATGAAACTGGGGTGAGGTTGACGGTCCTGGCTAATCGACGAGAAAGGTAAAACGTCCAGCACATGGGACAGTGAGTGAAGAAGACACCTAAGTTCCACACACTGCTTTGTCCAGATGTGCCAGCGCACTGCCATTCACGAAAGAGTAGAACGTGAACCTCTCCTTTAAATGTCAACACTTTTTAATTGCTATTTGAAGCCCCCTATCGAAGATGCAGCTCTGAACTAGAGACAGAGGGAGAGGGAGAGGGGGAGAGAGAGAGAGAGAGAGAGAGAGAGAGAGAGAGAGAAGGTAGGTAGATAGGAAGAACTGAAAGAGAATAAAAGCTAAAATTCCAAGCTGGAAATAAGAGAAATAAGTATTTAGGGTCTAGTACACCTAACAAAAATAGCCATTGGTTCATACAGTTCTATTTCTACCTGCTTTGAGGCTGTGGCTGATCTCCCACTGATGTCTCAACATTCAACTTCATTTTAATCGCACGTAAGAGAAAACTGTTCTCTCCCTTCCCATGTCTCCCTCCTCTTGCGCCCCCTCCCACCCCGTGGCCTGGGTGAGCGCCCCCAAACAGCGTGTGTCTACTTCCACCACAACGTATTCAACTGCTCTCCCCCAGTGGAATATAAGTGGTTTGAAACAAGAGGCGGTGTTTCATTCACTTCGGAAGTTTTGAAACTAGCATATATTCTGGTACATACTATGATATGCAAAAATATTTGAATTAAGTGTCCGTCTCTGTTCTAACAAATCTCCGGTTCCACTTCCATTTCAATGACCAAAGATGTCAATATGGCTTTCTAGAATTTTAATTAGCTGGAAGGAAGCTCCTGAATGAAGTTATTTGAGGTTGGATTTTTTTTTTTTAAACCCAAAAGTCTGAAAAATTATGCACCTAAATATTAACTATAGATTACCTCTGGACAGTAGGAATATAGGAGATTCCTAATTTTTTCTTTTTATGAATAGTTGGCAAATTTTTACAATAACCGTCCTTATGCAGTTAACGAGCAAAGTGGCAAACATTCATTGGCAAGGCCAATTTTTCATTTAACTCGCCAAAACATTCAATGGGCAATGAACTGAGTTCCTTTGATTTCCGGAGCGGTGCACGGAGGCAAGCGGCCATCAGGAAGGTGGGGACTGTGAGGAGCTAGTTATCCTACCAACACAATGACAGGCTGCTGGTGTTTCAATTCATATTTACTTAGTGCCTACTATATGTCGTCTACCATTTGAGATGCTAGGGAAGCACAGCCAGCATCCAAAAAACAAAAATACAAAGACCACCTAAAACAAAAAGACCAACAAAGAACAGAGAAACAGAAGAACCCCGGAGATACAGTTGTGAGGATGTGGCCATGGGGTTCTCCCCCAGAAAAGTGAGGCACGGTGCTTGTCTCACAGGCTGAGCTCTGGCGTCCGTCAGAAATCACCAGATATCTGTGAGCATACTACAGGACTCAACTCAGCACGGTCTTTGGAGGAATCTTCCAGAGTAAGCGTCGTTACCTTAAGAACAGAACCGTTGGCCGCAGGTGTGGTGTGCGTCAGAGCAAGAGCATCTTCAGGGACGATCACGTTCTTCTCATGTACGACTGCACTGTAAGACGAAGATAAATTCACGTCATGGAGCGCCTCTACAGGCCCAGGGAGTATTTTCGAAGAAAGAGATTCGGAAAGAAGGGTCATGCTTCACGTAGAGGAAGAGGAAATGATGGCTTGTGAAGAATATGACAGAAGCGTTGAGTCTGTATGCCTTTGTGAGGCCCTTCCCCACCCACCACGTTACAACTTTCACGCCCATGTCAGACTCACTGACGGATCAAAATGGCAGACTACTTTGCTTTCCTCCTAAATCTCACTGAAGGGTCAGAAAAGATTTATTTTAAAAGAAGGCATTCCCGCAAAAGAGAGAAATCAAGCAACTGACTTTTAGAAGCTGTGTTCAGATCCGTGAGGGGAAAAGCTTGGTGGACTGGAAATAAGCAGAATGCCTGTGATGTGGGAAGACAGTCAGGCACCCGGAGGGGGAGCCACCACGGAAGGACACAGGCCGCAGAGCCCTGCTGCAGGAGGCAGGCGCCACGTCCAGAGTACTCCAGGTGTTACAACAGGATTAGCAGGTGACCGGACACCAGAAAGCCTGTTACCTGGAGGCCGGGCAGGAATCGCAGCGGGGTCTAATCCCAGATAAGAATAATTAGAACAGGAGCCCTGTTACAGATGGCTTCAACACCAGGGAGGGAAGGGGGACATCGAGAGCCAAAAGACTGTCATCCACTGAGATAACATATCCAGCAGGAAATCCCCATCCCTCCCAATGTCGCTGAGAAGTGTGCACCCAGGAGCAGTTCCCACTGGAGACTACCAGGAGAATGGGAAAAAATGAGAAATAAATCCCAGACTGAAAAAGTGGACATAATTAGTGAACTGGAAGCCTGGACTGTGGCATCTACAGCTCTGAGGTAGGAAACAAAAAATAAATAGTTGTGATTAAAACAAGAGAAGTGATCAAGATGTTTCAATTAATGGATACTAGACATTCAAGAAGATAATGGCTCATGATTTTCCAGATCTGAAAAAAGACATAGGTCTTCAGATTGAAAGGCCACCTTGAATACTAATAACAAAAAAAATTTTTTAACTATTCTTAGACAATACAGTTATAAAAATGAAGAACTTCAAGAATAAGCAAGTAAATAACGTGCTTCAGAAAGAAGAGCTTGGAGGACAGGATTCAATGTAAGAAAAAGTGAGCACCAAAAGGAGTGAAATCTGTTGTACAGTTAATTCTCCCATACCTTCAAGAAAAGACGAGGCGTGTAGCTTACACTGCTGCAAAACACGGAAAGATGAAAACATTCTGCGGCCGTTCTGCTCAGTGTGTGCCACGGCCCAGCAAGTTCCCTCCCACAGATACACCCTGACGCATCCTCACAGCACGTGTAAGGAAGGACATGTACAACGTTAATTTGGAACAAATATAGGTCCATTAATAAAAGAACAAATAAGCTGTAGCTGACTTATGTAATGGAAATTAAAATGAAGGAATCATGGATAATTTTTCAGAATTCAGATATGTCAAAACAAAACCCACTAAATTATATTCTCTAAATGGGTGAATTGCATGTTTATTTATTTAGAGCATATGTACACAGATGGGGGAGGGAGGGAAGGAGAGGGGGTGGAGGGAGAGAGGGAGAGAGAGGGAGGAAAGGAGGGAGGGAGAATCTTTTTTTTTTTAATAGTTTATTGCCAAGTTCGTTTTCATGTAATACCCAGTGCTCTTCCTTGCAAGTGCCCCCCTCCACGACAACCACCCCCTTCCCTTTTCCCCCCTCCCTCCCCAGCCCTCAATTTGTGCTCAGTATTCAAAAGTCTCTCATGATTTGCCTCACTCCCTCTCCCCAACACTCCCCCCTTCCTTTCTCCTTCCCATGGTCCCCTATTAGGTTTCTCCTGCTAGACCTGAGTGAAGACATATGGTATCTGTCCTTCTCTCCCCGACTGACTTATTTTGCTTAGCATAACTCAGGAGGGAGGGAGAATCTTAAGCAGGCTTCATGCTCAGCCCGATGCAGGGCTTGATCTCATGGCCTTGGGATTATCACCTGAGCTGAAATCTAGAGTCAGAGGCTCAAGAAGCTTAAGCCACCCAGGTGCTCCTCCCCCTACCATAGCATTTAAATTTTAGCTCAGTAAAGCTGTTGTTACAAAAACAAATGGTCTGGATAGCCATTTCTTCAAAGTAGAAAAGACATCCAACATCATTAGTCCTCAGGTAATTAAAAAGTTGAACCACAGTGAGACATGCTTCATACTCTCTAGGATGGCTACAATTCTAAGGATGGAAAATGAGCACTGGAAAGAATGTGGAAAAACTGGTGCCCATACACACTGCTGGTGGGAACAGAAAACGTAGCTGTTCTGGAAGATAGTGCGGCAAGTTGAACCTAAGAGTTACTAAATGACTCAGCAATAACCCTTCTAGGTAACTGAAAGCATGTCTACAAAAATTATTTTTTGTTGTTTGTTATTTTGAGAGAGAGAGAGAGAGAGAGAGAGAGAGAGAGAGAGCGTGTGCGTGCACAAGCAGGGGAGGGACAGAGAGAAAGGGAGAGACAGAGAATCTCAAGCAGCCTCCACTCTGTCAGTGTGGACCCCAATGCAGGGCTCGAACTCCCAAACTGTGAAATCATGACCTGAGACAAAATCAAGAGTCAGACACTTAATCAACTGAGCCATCCAGGCACCCCCAAAATTCTCGTTTGTGAATGTTCACAGAAGCTTTACTCATAATTGTCAAAAAGTGGGAACAACACAAATGTCCATCAATTGATACATGGATACACAAAATGTGGTCTATCTATACGGTGGAATGTTATTCAGCCCCAAAGAGGGGTGAAATACCAAGACATCATACAATATGGATGAACCTTCAAAACATTCTGTTAATTGAAAGAAACCAGACAGAAAGGCCACATATTGTGTGATTCCAGTTACATGAATTGTCCAGAGTAAGCAAACCCATATGTGAGGAGGCTGCAGTGGGTGTGGCGTTTCTTTTGGAGGTGAGATGACAATGCTATGGAATTAGATAGTGGTAATGGTGCACAACTTAGTCAACATACTTAAAAGGCACTGACTTGTTGGGGCACCTGGGTGGCTCTGTCAGTGAAGTATCCGACTTCGGCTCAGGTCATGATCTATTTGTGAGTTTGAGCCTCATGTCAGGCTCTGCGCTGACAGCTCGGAGCCCGGAACCTGCTTCAGATTCTGTGTCTCCCTCTCTCTGCCCCTCCCCCACTCGTGTTGGGTCTCTCTCAAAAATAAACAAACATTAAAAAAATTAATAAATAAGGATTGAATCGTAAACGTGTAAAGTGAAAACATTATGGTATGGGAATTACAACTCAATAAAGATAAACAGTCTAAATCTACTACAGCAAAATGTGAAGATGTTACAAAGCTTGACATTTGGTACACAGACAATATATACTCTCCACAGTTTTCCAGAACCTTGAAATAGTAAAAGAAGGTACAGTAATTTTTAAAAAGTGTGGTATGACATGGTGAAAAAATAAAAAGATTATAGAAAACATAAACAGAAAAAGAAAAGGCCCAGAAATAGACCCAAGCATAAATAAGAATTTAAGCACATCTTAAAGGATACATTTCAAATCCTAAGAGGAAATTAGATTATTCAAAACATCAGCAACTATTTAGAAAAACAAATCTAGAAATTGGAAGTACATTCTAGGGGGTTTTCAGTTTTAAGAGTTCAATCAAATTGGGCTGTCCAATCCCCATTATTCTCCTATTGGAAAAAAAATTTTTTTGTGAAGTTCTAAAAGGCTCTAAATAATAATTTAAAGTGTCATGGGCCAGGGCCACCTGGGTGGCTCAGTCAGTTAAGTGTTCAAGTCTTGATTTCAACTCAGGTCATAATCTCACATTTCATGAGATCAGGCTCGGTGCTGCTTGGGATTCTCTCTCTCCCTCTTTTTCTGCCTCCCCACCACTTGCAATCACATACATTCTCTCTCTCAAAATAAATAAACTTAAAAAAAAATAAATTAAATGTCATGGGCCAACTGATTTACTGAAGTTAATTAAAAACTTAAACTGTAATTCTAGTCTTCCCCTAATCACCAATCAGTGTGTTTGCTGAATACGAACTACACAATACAAGGCATGCTATATGCTTCAGGGCTGTGTGGGTTAATATCTGGAACTGAGTAAGACGAATCAGGAAACTCCTCACTGAATACATTTCGAACAGAAATATATTCATTCACTTCTAGAGTACCCATTTATTCAACAATTTTTAGCACCAACTAAGCACAAAACATTGGATATACAGCGATGAACAAAACAGATTGGCACGGAGCAAGGGATAAAAGTCTACAAAACAAATAAATGGAATAATACTCATTAAAGAAAAGAGAGGCAGAAAGGACTCAGAAAGAACAGCAAAGAAATTTACGTGAATAATGTAAGAGCCCAGAGTAGAAACTTTCTTAAGAGCAATAACAGGATGGCACTAACGTGAAGAGAAACAATATACATTCCTCGCCATGCAGATTAAAAATACCTTTAAAGGTCACTTGTGCTCTGCTGTTTGATTCAGTAAAAGATGAGAAGATAGAGACTAATTAGAATTTATGTAATGGATAGAATAGTGAATTCAAACTATCTTTTAAATAGATACAAATAGATATCTTGAAATTATACGGTGAAACGCTGGAGAACAGGAAAAAAGACCCAAAAAGGAAAGGAAAGGTAAGAGGAAAAGAACATCAAATTAATTCAGTCTAACCCAAAACTGTACCTGTTTGTGGCAGCGCCCTGGACATTCGCGTTTTTATGACTTAACAAGCTAACTTCTCTTGTAACCTGCGAAAATGAAAGAAAAAAAGCAAATCTTTGTAAGGATACTAAAGAAAGAAGAAATATACACTTCTTTCCAGTAAAAACAGAAATAGCACTTTGCTTCAGTTCCAAAGGTCATCAGATCTGATTACCATAATGATATGGAAATATCAGTAACTCACTTAGTAAGTCCCATCGATACCCAAATTAATAATTCACAATTCTACTTCAACCGTATACCAATTTACCCCTTTACTAGACTGCTCTCCATTATTTAAGACATCATGGTATGTTGGTCAACATACACAGAATCCCAAAAGATTCGATGCCGGAGTTTTTTTAATTTACCTAGTAAAAATAAGAAACAATACTAAGCTGTGTATTTGGCTTCTTACTTTTTCCTGAACACAAGAGGAATGTTAGGAGGAAATTCTAATATATTTTTCCCAATGGGGGGCAGTTTTTTCCCTTAGCTTCATTGAGGTATCATTTAAATAGAGTCAAAAGCACAGATTTTTAATGTGTGGTTTGATGAATTTTGAAAAATATACACAAGGGCATAACCAACACCACAATCAACATGTGCAACAGTGTCACTACCGCTGTGATGTCCCCTTGAGGCTTCCAATGCGACCCCATCAAAAACCCTTACACATGGCAAACATTGAGCTGTTTGTTCTATAGCTTTTAAAAATTTTTTATGTTTATTTATTATTGAGTCAGAAACACGGCATGAGTGGGGGAGGGTCAGAGAGAGGGAGACACAGAATCCAAAGCAGGCTCCAGGCTCTGAGTTGTCAGCACAGAGCCCAATGCGGGGCTTGAACTCATGAACCGTGAGATCATGACTGAGCCGAAGCTGGACGCCTAACCAACTTAACCAACAGGTGCCCCTGTTGTATAGTTTTATACACGTGAATCATAACGCCTATCTTTTTAGTGGCTATCTCTTTAGAATAGCATGATGTTTTTCAGATTCACCCATGATGTTCATGTATCACCAATTCATCCCTTTGTATGTGCCAAGTAGCATTCCACTGTATGGATAGACCACAATTTGTTTGCCTATTTAGTTGCTGATGGGTATTTGGGTTGTTTCTAGTTTTTAGCTATTTCAAATAATGCTGCTAGGAACATTCACATACTCATAACCTGTGTGAACCTAAGTTTTCCTTTCTCTTGGGTACATAGCTCAGAGTGGATCTGCGTGGTCATGTAGGAAGTGTATATTTACTACATTGTCAACTGCTTCCTCAAGTGCTTGTAACATTTTCTATTCTTACCAGCAATGTGCCCTGCAGGAGCTCCGTCACTGCCAACACACGGATGGTAGGTTTTTAATACCGGCCATTTCAGCGAACATGTTTTGTGGCGCACACGTGACGCTGGCTGTAGACTTTTTTCATTGATGCCCTTTATTAGCTGAAGCAGGTCCACTCAATTTCTAGTTTCCTGTGAGCATTTACCATGAACGGGTGTTGGTTTCTGTGAAATGCCTTTTCCATACGAACTGAGACAATTTTACTTACTTTTTAATATGGTCAACTACAGCAGCTTTTAAATTGTAAACCAATGGTTTTCCTGAGATAAACCTTTACCTGGTCTTTTTGTTAAGGATTTTTTAGTCCATGCACAAAAAGGGTATTAATCTATAGTTCCTTGTCATGTGACATCTTTTTCTGGTTTTGGTATTAGGGCAATACTAGGATCCTTAAGTGAACTGGGAAGTGCTCCCTCCTTTTCTATTTTCTGGAAGAGTTTGTGTGGAACTGTTATTTCTCCCTTAAATGTTCAGGAGATTTCCATAATGAAGGCATCTGCCCTGGATTTTTCTTCACGGGAAAGTTTTTAACTATGACATCTTTTTATTTCAAGTTATTTTTCTCTTCTTCAAGCCAAGAAAAGCCCCAAAGTGTAAATGCTATGTGAGGTAATGACTGCCACTGCTAACACAACATGTAGCTTATGCTCTTCATGTGTAGGCACTCACTCCCCCGTCTTTTACCTTTCCTTTCCTTGTAACTACCATGATCCTTTCTTAAACATAATTCAACTGAGGCTTGGAGAAACTAACTTGCCAAATCACAGCACTAGTATGTGGCAGACTGGAAATGGGATTCAAACTCAAGTTTGTCTGATTCTAGAGCCTGTATCATCATATTTTATATTTACTTTTATATGCAAATATTATGCTTTATGTTTATACTAGGGGGAGAGGATAGATAACCAAAGCATGAACATCATTCCTCAAATCTTCCTAGGTTCTCTTCCAGGGACAGATCAAGTGCATCTTTTTGACAACAGGATATCCTGAAATCCTAGCTGATGACATGATTTGGTGAGATGGGCTTCTGTCCTGATTTTCGTAGGGAGGGTAAGAGTGACAGGGAGCACCAAGGAAATGCTTTGACAGCATGAATGCCATGAACTTCAGGGGGGGCAGGTCCCTCCCCACTGCCTCACAGCCAACTGCTTCTCTTTGTAACTGTCCCTCCTGTGACATGCAACTCTGCCGAACCGAGGTCAGATGGGTGGTGGGTAGTAGCAGACTGCAAAAGACCTGAATCCACAGACTACGTGCCGACAAGAATCTCAAAATCATTAGATTTTCTGGCCATAAAAGTGGCAAAGATTAGGAATGCACTTTCATAGGAATTTGACTTTTAAAAAAAAAAAAAGTTTTTTTTTGTAATATTTTTTTAAAGTTTATTTATTTTTAGCTGTTTATTTTTGAGAGGCACAGAGAGAGAAACAGAGCACAAGCAGGGGAGGGGCAGAGAGAGAAAGAGGGAGACACAGAATCAGAAGCAGGGTCCAGGTTCTGAGCAGTCAGCACAGAGCCTGACATGGAGCTCGAACCCACGAACCATGAGATCATGACCTGAGCTGAAGTCGAACGTTCAACCGACTGAGCCACCCAGGCGCCTCTATTTATTTATGAGACGGAGCAAGTACATTCATGTACTTGATGTTCTTCAGCGTTCTCAGCTGCGAGTCTCATGCTCTTTTTCCCTTCTTCAGGACTATCCCCGTGAAAGGCAGCTTACCTTATGCACTGCTTCTACCTGAGCTTTCAAAATGTTACTCTTCAAGTCAGGAGGCACTTTCCTGGCATTCAATCCTGGGCTCTCGATGACATTATTAAGACATTTCTCAGTCAACTTCACCACCTCCTCCTAGATATTAAAAATACATTGTCAGCAACTCTGGTGGGCTCGAGTTACATGGAAATAGGAAAGGGGCTGATGAAAGCTCACATTCAAACAACCAGGATGTCATGGGTCTTAACCCATCCTGTCCTATTCCAGAAATAGTCACCTCCCACAAGCAGTTCCACTAAGGCTCCATAGTCACACACATGACATATGAATTGCCAGAGATCTCTGGAAATTATCTAGCCCAACTGGAGAACTGACTACATCTTCCAGGACAGGTGCCTGAGTTAATAAATCACACATGGAGGACATGTGCCATTTGCTGTCATGAACTTCCACCGGACTTTTGAGCAGGCCCTACACGTGCTAATCCCTATAATTCTGAAGCTGTCACCAGGCAGATGATTTTGCTTGGGATTATGTTATAAAATCACCGTCACTCTCAGGTACAGACTGAATGAAAATGACAGAATAAGGCACAAGTCCAGACAGTGAAGATCTTAATATAAACATTATAAAGAAACCATTATGTAAAGAAACAAATGAAAGGAAGCAAATTAAGAAGTTTCAATTATCCGTACCATAACTGATACTTACAATGAATGACTGCAACAACAATTATCATTATTATTACATGCCTGCTATTTAAGGTTGGTCTAAATGACAAACTCACTCTAAACATTTTCTTAGTCTCGCAGGCAGCTTCTGCCACGTATGAGATTATATACTACACCATTCTTTCAGCCTGGGAAAAATTTAATTAATGTGCTTATTCTGATTTGGTGTTTTTCAGTGTGGTTTCCACACATCTGCCTCTGGATGGGCTCCTAAAATCCAAATGTTTCACAAGCTCCCCTATGTGATTCTAACACATATTAAAGTCTGAGAATCACTATTCTGGACTAAATTCTATGTCTGTGACTGCCTAGTCTTCAGAATGACTCCTATTAATTGCAGGAAGTCCTTATGTCCTTTTTCAGTCATGACTAGCTCACGCTGATGGTCCAGCAATCCCACTTCAGGGTAAATACCCCAAGGAAACAAAGTCACTTTCGTGAGTGGGTATCTCCCTCCCGTGTTCACTGCAGTATCAGGCATAGCAGCCAAGGTACGGAACAACCGCAGCATCCACTGACGGATGAGTAAGTAGAAATGTGGTGAGTGCATGTACATATATGAAATATTAGTTACACTTAAGAGAAATCTTAGCATAACAAACATAGTACTATTGTAGTAACTCTGTATGGTGACAGATAGTAACTACAACTTATAGTGAGCATTTTATAATGTTTGTGGAATCATTATGTTATACATTTGAAACTAATATAAAACTGCACGTCAGCTATACTTCAGTTTAAAACAAGAAGGAAATCTCAGCAATTGCAAAGACACGGATGAAGGTGGAGGGCATTAACGCTAAGTGAAACAAGTCAGAGAATGACACATATTGCATGGTTTTACTTATGTGTGGACTGTGAACAAACAAAAACGTCCAACTCCGAAGTAGAGTAGAATGGTGGTGGTGAGGGGCTTAGGGGTGGGAAATAGTTAAAGCTTGATAAAAAGGTACAAACTTTCAGTTAAAAAATGAATTAAATTCTGAGAATCTAATGTATCGCATGGTGACTACAGCTAATTATAGTGTTCTGAATACTGGGAATACACTAATTAAAAACTGTCATCAAAAACCAAAACCAAACAAAAAGGTACATATGTTAGGTGATGGATATATTGATTCAATTGTAGACATCATTCCACAACATACATGTGTATGAAATCATCACACTGTACTCCTTAAATATATTACAATTTCATTTGTCAATTATGTCTTAATAGTGGGAAAAATCATGGCTAATTCAAAAACTTGGACATTTTCCTTTCAGAGTCAATTATGTTGCAGACTTGAGATTACTCGTTAATTATTTACATTTGCACACTGTAGGATTCTCAGAGCAACCTGCCTATACCGCAAACAACAAAAATTCACCACACATGTCACAAGTCAAAGTATGAATTGTTGCTACTTCTCAATTTTTGCAAAAGTATAAAGGCTTTCAAATGGCCTGTACTCTGACCTACCACTTCCTCCCAAAGAAAGTAATCAGATGAGTGGAGATATTTACTTATAAGACTGTTTGTCACAGCACTGATGACGACAGTGAAAGTTAACAATAACCTAAATGTCCAACAGGAAACTGAGTAAACACAACGGTGACTTAGGCATGCAGTTGAATTACTGTCTGTTATATGTCACTAAAATAAAGATGTTTACAATTGATTAGTTTTATTTTTTTAATAATAGTTTATTGTCAAATTAGTCTCCATATAACACCCAGTGCTTCTCCCCACAAGTGCCCCCCACCATGACCATCATCCCCTCCCCCCCTTCCCCTCCCCCCTCAGTCCACGGTTTGTCTCCAGTAAGGGAGACTACAATCGATTAGTTTTAAAATGCAATGTAACTGTACTTTTATTTTTAAAAATAACATGGGGTGCCTGGGTGGCTCAGTTGGTTAAGCGTCTGACTTCGGCTCAGGTCATGATCTCACAGTTTGTGGGTTCAAGCCCCGCATCGGGCTCTGTGCTGACAGCTAGCTCAGAGCCTGGAGCTTGTCTTCAGATCCTGTGTCACCCTCTCTCTCTCTGTCTGTCCCCTGCTCATGCTGTCTCAAAAATAAATAAAACATTAAAAAAAATTTTTTTTAAGTACATCACCTTTAAATGTGTGGAAATATTTATCTTAAAAAATGCTAACTGTAGTGATCTCTTAGTAGTAAATAATGGAAGATTTAAAATTTCCTGCTTTAAAAAATCTGCATCTTGTACAATTATGTATGACATAAAATATAAAACAATTACCGATATATATACAAGTTGAGTGTAACAGCTTTAAAACATTTTCATGTCAAGGCGCCTGGGTGGCTCAGTTGGTTGAGCATCCGGCTTCAGCTCAGGTCATGATCTCACGGTTTGTGGGTTCGAGCCCCGTGTCAGGCTGTGTGCTGACAGCTAGCTTAGGGCTCAGAGCCTGTTTCAGATTCTGTGTCTCCCTCTCTCTCTGACCCTCCCCTGCTCACGCTGTCTCTCTCTCTCTCTCTCAAAAATAAGTAAAACATTAATAAATTAAAAATAAAACCATTTTCACTTTATTGTATTACAGCACGTAATTCCAGCAGCCAGTGATCATGCCACCGATATAGCCGGTGTTGGATGGCCACACGTGACATACAGATAACCAAAAGAACTGAGAAGACACCTGACTGCTAAGCGCCCCGCGCCAGCCCGGACCTGAAAGGACTGTGGGAGGTGCGCCTCTGCCACCGGGGGTCCTGGCTGTACAGTCCGCGGGGAGCACCGCTTATGGAAGAGGCGGAAATCGGTGCAACGTCTGCCTGAGTTCTCAGTTGGAATGCCACCATATGCAGACTCCAAACCACCCTTAAAACCATCTTGGTGGGGCACCTGGACCCAGGCTCAGTCGGTTAAGCCTCCGACTTCAGCTCAGGTCAGATCTCACGTTCGTGGGTTCGAGCCCCGCGTCGGGCTCTGTGCTGACAGCTAGCTCAGAGCCTGGAGCCTGCTTCGGATTCTGTGTCTCCCTCTCTCTCTATCCCTCCTCTGCTCATGCTCTCTCTCTCTCCCAAAATTAATAAATGTTAAAATTTTTTTTTAATTTTTAATATTTTTTTTTTTGATACAGAGACAGAGCTCATGCTCTCTCCCAAAATTAATAAATGTTAAAAATTTTTTTTTAATTTTTTTTAATATTTTATTTTTTTTTTGATACAGAGAGAGACAGAGCATGAGAAGGGGAGGGGCAGAGAAAGAGGGAGACACAGAATCCGAAGCAGGCTCCAGGCTCTGAGCTAGCTGTCAGCACAGAGCCCGACGCGGGGTTCGAACCCACGAACGTGAGATCTGACCTGAGCTGAAGTCGGAGGCTTAACCGACTGAGCCACCCAGGCGCCCCCCAAAAAATTTTTAATTAAAAAAATAATCTGCTACCTGCACCAACAATATTAATATAACATTAGTAACTATTCTTCAAGCTGAAAAAGTCAAGGCAGTGAAGGGTAACAGAATATGTCTCCCCAAAATATGCCACTATGGCATAAAAATTATCTTGAGCTGAACCAACTGAGAAGAAGCAGAGACAAGAAAAGCTCTCCACTCTCCCCCTATTTGCCTAAAAGCACAACGTAAATTTACCACGGTGTCCCTCTTCCCCTCCTCCCCACTCTTCCAAGGACAAAGATTAATCCCTGGAGACTTCAGACCCGTCTCAATGAAAAGCAAGGAATTAAATCTGCGTAACAACCTTACTCTTATTTACCACACTTTTCCTTAGGACCTTCTCATAACTGGCTTCACCCCATCTTTCAACTCTAGCTGAAGATGGTATGTATTCAAGCAGGAATTCTAAGCTGTCTCTGAGAGTTATGCATTTTCCCCTGGCTTAAGAAACTTGTTTTTCTCATGTTAATCACTCTTTTGTGACAGGGATCTCAGCCAAGAACTCAAGAGGGTAGAGGGAAAATTATTTGCCAAGTAGGAAATATTGCCTTTGCATTCATAAAAAGTATAATTTCTATTTACTAATTACACGATATGCAACAGCTCGCTGATTTCAGGAGACGTATGGCCTCTGCACAGCTGATGTTTGAAGACCGCCTCCATTTCCAAAAGGAAGTTAGACATATTATCATCCCTTCTGTGTCCGACTTGGGAGCCGATATAAAGAAAGTAACTACTTGTAACTTGAGGGTTGATGAGGGTGGGAGGTTGGGAGGGTGGGGAAAATAGGAGATGGGCACTGAGGAGGGCAGTGTTGGGATGAGCACTGGGTGTCGTAAGTAACTGATGAATCACGGGAATCTACTCGTGAAGCTAAGACTACACTGTATACACTATATGTTAGCTAATGGGACAATAAATTATTATAAAAAAGGAAGGAAGGAAGGGAAGGAGGGAGGGAGGAATGTAACTACATGTAGAAGCAACTGAAATGGTGTCACTTATGTCAAGGATAAAAATGGAGATGATCGACATAGGTGCATAAAGCAAACCTTCCAAGAACGTACAGTTCTTGGAAAAAAAAAAAAGAATTTAGCAGTTCTCAGAAATCAGCGGAGAACACCAGACAGCTTCTAAATGCCAAGCTTGTTCACACTCTCTGGATTTCCCTGTTCCCCTGAGTCAGCTATCTTGATCCAAGTAAGAAAGAGGACCACTAAGCAACCAGTCAGCTGGGAGGGGGAAAATACTTCCATATTTATCCCATAAAGAACGCAGTGTCTCAGTACTTTAGGACTCATCACTCCTGCAGCCCTGAGGTTCCTGGCTTGCAGGGTGCAACCCTTACGATAAACTCATTTTTCTACTTTGTTTTATTTAGTGTGCCAAATTTGGCTTTTGAGATAGTTCTTGGTTATACCCTTTTAAAGTCTGGATACAAGCAAATCAAAAGGGTAAAGATGACAGATTATTCCAAATCGTATCCGGCGGCAACCTGTTGCCAGATGAAATTCCTAACTATCCAGAGAGAGGTCAGCAAAGTACAACTCACAGGTCCGATCTAGCCCACCACCTGCTTTTGTGAATAAAATTTCCTGTAACACAGGCATGCTCGTTCCTAGGAAGCCGCTTTCATGCTGCAATGCCAGAGGAGCCGCAGAGCTACCCTGCGTGGTTGGCAAGACTGCAGTGTGTACTATCTGACCCTTCGTGGAAATAACCTGCCGGCTTCTAGACAACAGAACACAGTCATCATGCCCACTTTTAATTCTTTCCCCAAAAAAGACTAGTCGCTAGAGGCCATGCAGGTCTTAATTAGGCCACCTGTCCCCACCAATAAGTGCAGCTTAACTTCTGCTACTGGAAGCATTTTTTGGAAAGACTTTATTTTTAAGTAATCTCTATACCTGACATGGGGCTCAAATTCACAACTCTGAGATCAAGAGTTGCACATTCCACCGACTGGGCCAGTCAGGCATCCCACTTTAAGTACCTTTTTGACTGCTGATTGAAGAACAAGAAAAAATCATTTCCGAAAATGAAATCTGGAGAGAAATAAAATCTTGGAATTGCCTCAGGTACTGAAGAGGAAGGTAACTTGAAAAATCTACAGATCCTGACACAGCATAAGCCCTAAAGGATTTCAAACATGCAGATCAAGCACAAAAACTGTGAATAAATTTCTAAAAGGAGGGACAATAAGGGAGGAACCCCAACAATGACAGTCACAGCATCAAGGTTGGACAGAATTGGTCCCTCCAACCAACAAGGGAGTCCATACTGTGGTTAATTTACCTTTGCCTGAGGCACTTCCCACCGCTTTCCTGGGTGTCCCATGCAATTTGGAAATTACTGTTACGAAATCTTTGTTTCTTTTTGGTTCAAGGTTTTATTTTTAAGTAACTTCTACACCCAATGTGGGGCTTGAACTCAATCCCGATATCGAGAGTCACACGCACCACTGAATGAGCCTGCCAGGTTCCATGTGTCAGGGTGAAACCTGCACACCTCTTACATACTCACCGACCTTGCCTCTGCTGGGAGGCTGTTAAAAACCAGGTTGCACTAGTGCCTCCTTCACAGAACACCTCTTCAGATACCTACACTGCTATTTCCCGAGACTACTGACCCTTAGTTATACCTTGGCTTCAAGAGCTTTCACCATTTAGCTCCTTCTCTTCTCAAACTGCTTTAGTTTCCTAAATCATTTTCGAAGAGCGGTACCCAGAAATGACTATAATGATACTATATTTGGACCTCCCTTTTTAAACGCTTTCAGTTAATTCAACATAGACGTTCTGTCCATCACACTTCAAACCACATTTATATATTCTTAAAACATTACATTACCCAGGCTTGTCTTATATTCTACCTGTCTATCCCGATCCTGTATTTGTCAGACTTACAATATATATTCTTAAGTCCAGCCCATCATCCCAGTTGTTGGGTTTCATGAATCCTGAGACTGCCTTTCTGAAACTGTATTTCCTAGCTGTTCTCATCTGAAAATTCCACAGGAGATCTGCGATAGGAAGGGGTCACTGGAGAAAGCCATTTGTAATACTTGTTTGGGGATCGGTGGGAAAGACCTAATAAGGTTCCTGACAGCCAAGACTTTGTCACTCTTCTGTGGATTTCACACAGTATTTCAGTAGTTTGTCTTACAATAAACACATTGGTAGAACTGAATCAGTACATCAGGAGGTCAAGGGAGTGCATCAGTCCTGGGTAAGGTAGATCACCCACGGCATGAGAGCCCTCTAGAATGGAGTCTCAGGACATGAGTTTGAAGTCAACTCTCCTGCCAGCAGTGCCGGGCTGAGCCTAACATTCTGTCGCTGGCTCACAGCTTCTCACTCACAATTCTTAGAGCTCATCATCCAAAACTGATACTTTGCTTTAGAACAATGTGTTTTATTTACAGGTTTTTCATTCTAAGATTACTTTAATTAGTAAAACTGACATTAAGATTACTTTGCATATCCTAAGCAAACATAACCACTGATGGTAAAGGTAGAGAAATCAGAGTGGTCTAAAAATGTTATCATATAAATAAAACATGAATCAAATTTTTATACGGCACTCTAGTTGTAAAGAGGTAAGTTAAGGTACTCTCTTATTTCTTAGTACAACACTGAGTTCTTTCTTGTTATTCCTGCCTGGCATTGAATAAGCTCTCACTAAATATCAGTTGTTATTTTTTCTAGCTGTGTGAACCCCAGAATGTTCCTTTAAGACCACTGTCCTTTACCTAACCCACTCTTACACCCCCTTTCCTACCCTGAACCCACACTCCTCCTCACTTTTCAAGGCTAATTCAACAGATTCTCTGCTTTGGAGGCTCGGTGATATTATAAAAAGATACGCAGGGAACTTTACAAAACAAACACATTGCTATTCCATGGATTTGCATGAATCCCTTCCAGTGTAACCACCATTCCTGTTCCCCAACCCCGCGCCCAGCGAGATTCATCATTCTCCTTCAGGTTCATTCTAGTCCTTCATTAAATTCTTCTCAAATTGCTAACTATCTAAAGCTTTCAATGAACCATTCTGTCTCTGACCCTGCATTCCCCTACCTGTAGAGATAATAAGAACAATGGACAACATGAAAGCAAACAGACGGATATAACTTAAAAATACTGAGGGGTCAAAAAAATGAAAGCCTTTCTGGAATTTAATCAGCTTCTAAAAGACATTTCTAAGCAAAAACATATTAGAGAAAGGAAAAAGGAAACACAATGTGGATTCAAAAAAACAGCTTGAACAATGACAAGAAAGAAGAAAGTCACTCTCTCTGTTACACTGGTCTCGGAAGAAATTCCAGTTAGCGCTCCAAGGATGAGAGAACACTACACATCAGCTGGTGCCCTTTCCCCTTTAAAGCCAAAACAAAACTCATTCAACAGATCCTTGTTCTCTGTTGCTTATATATAGGGGTAAGAGGGTCTCCAGATTGTTATCTAAAATTTACTCTTCCATTCAGTAGGGACATGAATTATTTTTACCTCATTTATTTTTAATTATCTCTAAAAGTTACTTAAGAAAATTACACTCAAACAATGAAGTAAAGTTTAATTGATTAAACTGGCCTGCCCCCTCCCACCTCACGTCTAAAACCCAAGGGCACAGGGTAGTCAAAGTTATGAAGGACTTCAGGTTCCATTGTGTTCCTTGTATATAAGATGGAGCAGCCCACCTGAACAGACCCGTTGGTAATTCTGAAAGGCTTTCAGCACGTTCTTCAGCTACATCTCAGTCCACTGAATAGAATCAGAAAAAGGATGGGCAGAATCAAAAGAACAAGTGTAAAGCAAGCACAACACTTTGCATGTGTGTTTAAAAACACTCAGGAGATGGGGCGCCTGGATGGCTCAGTTGGTTGAGCATCCAGCTTCAGCTCAGGCCATGATCTCACGGTTCGTGAGTTCGAACCCCACGTCGGGCTCTGTGCTGACAGCTCAGAGCCTGGAGCCTGCTTCCTATTCTGTGTCTCCCTCTCTCTCTGACCCTCCCCTGCTCGCACTGTCTCTGTCTCTCAAAAATAAATAAAAAACATAAAAAATTTTTTAAAAACACTCAGGAGTTGACTTTACAGGTCCTATCACTCACTGCCCAAGTCCCTTCCTTTTTTCCAGAACATGCACAAATTGTGCTTTTTAAACAGACTGGTAGGAAGTCAGCACAGACACACTCCCCAGCAAAAGAGGAGAGAGAGTACGAGCTCTGGAACGCAGAGGTCCCCAGGGCGCCTGGAGGCGTGTATGGCACATGAAGGGGAGACCCGAGTACCTGGTTGTTGACGTTGATGTCGACACTGGGACGGGAGGACAGCAGCGGACTGTCTTCCAACTCAAGGTGTCTGAGCTTCTCTGAGGCATCTTTTAGTGCTGGAAAAAAATGGCGACATGGCCCCTTTAGTCTGCCAGGCTGTCCGAGCTGCACCAGGGGATACACTTGTTTCTTTCCCCAAACCCACTTACCAAAATTAAATGGAATCATCCAGATGACCACAGGATGAACATCCTTTCTTTCTATAACCAGGTAACTATTAATTTAAGAGCTCACCTAAACAGGAACGCAGTACTGTGTCTACACGGCTCCTAGAAAGCCACTAGATGCGGAATGTCAAGGGCGTGTGTGGTTGGAAGGCTCAGCGGTCAAAGCAGCCGAAGAAAAGGCAGAGATCACCTGTGACACGATCCTTCCATAACCACAACGCACGCTCCTCCTGCTGAACCTCAGCACTTTGCCTCGCCACTTTCCTTCCTCGGCCCTGACTATCCACTGCCTAAAATGACACATCTGTGAAGCAAACAGATGAAGGACACACATTTATTCATTCACTGATACAACATATTCTGTATGTTCCACCTAACTGGAAAACACATTACAGAGAAAGTTCTCTAACCACTGAAAAGATAATATATTAAATACAATTCAGCTTGGAACGAACTCTAAGTTAGCCACTCTGTAATCATCTTATTTTGCAGGGACTAATTTGGTATGAGTTTGAATTTTCACACGGTCACCTGCCAAAAAGAGCTGCTGACTGCCTAGTAATTTCTATTTAATTAAGTAGAAGGGAGGGAAAAACTGCAAAATCATTTTCTCCTGGTCAAAGTGCCCCTTAATTAACTCAGTAGATCCCTCCCATGGCTACACATTAGACCCAGATATGGAGCTTTTAAGAAATACTGATTCCCAGAGCTGATCCTAGAAATGATGATAACAGAATTTCCAGAGAGTTTTCCAGGACTGGCAGTTCTTAAAACCTGCCTGGTAATTATAATGTATAAAACTGAGAATCATGAATTCAACACTGATCTTCCCCAAATCTTCCAGTTTTGTTCATGTACTTTAATTGTCACCCCTTGGTTTTCTTAATGCTTCATTATGCAATACTGAATTTTAAACGTGATGATGTTGAGACCACAGACACTTTAGCTTATGCTGGTGACCCAATAACCCAAAAATCTGGGTTCAGGGGGGAGGGGTTCTGGTTGAAATAAAGCTTTCCTGTGTTACTTCTGTTTGGCTGAGGAACATCCTAAAATTACAGAATAAGGTGTTTTTAGAAAAGTTACCATGTAGAGCTACTTGCCTATGTGAAACAGGATTTAGATATTGTAGCCAAAAGAAAATACAGAATAAATTGGATACCAAGATTATAAAACCTTAATTCTTAATATCAAACACTAATTATTTTCACTGAATGACTCCAAACACCTTATAAATCTGAACAAAGTCTTATTAATGAAACCCCTATGCTACACAAGAATTTCTTCTGCCACAACTTCAACATCATTTAAGCTCTGTTTGAATACCTTCTGTAATGAGGGGCTCACTTCCTGTTAGGTATCTTGACATTTAAAAGTTGAGAAAAGCAGCACTCTTTCTGGATTATTTATTTTTGTGGGTCTGGGCAACAACAGTCTTCATTAATAACAAAATACTCCCTAGGAGCTAATGGAATGTCCAAACGCTTATTAAATCCTGTGTTACAGGAAATCTTTAAGGAAACTTTTTCCTCTTAATTTTCACTCAAGAAGCAAAGTAAGAAAAGCAAGTATGAAAATTCATGAATGTTTGGGGTGCCTGGGTAACTCAATCAGTTAAGCTGCTGACTTTGGCTCAGGTCATGATCCCACAGTTCACGAGTTCAAGCCCCATATAGGACTCTGTGCTGACAGCTCAGAGCTTGGAGCCTGCTTTGGATTCTGTGTATCTCTCTCTCTCTCTGGCCCTCCCCGGATTATGCTCTGTCTCTCTCCCTCCCTCTCTCTCAAAAATAAACAAACATTAAAAAAAAAAAAAAAAAAAAGAAAGAAAATTCATGAATGTTTAATGACCTATAAATAATACAAATGTTTAATTGTCCCAATTATGTGATCTTAACTATTTCAATGGACCCTTAAGCCAAAAAGAGGCAAGAAAGTATAACTATTCTTCATTAAATTTAAAAATTCAACTACTGCCCAAGATATTCTTGAAGGAACTGACTTAAATAGCTCATTTCAAAGGGAGGAAAAATAAAAGTTGTCCTTAATGTTACACAGAACATTTACTTACTCTCGCATTCCTCTTTAGGTTCCTCCAATCCAGTTTGCCCAGGGACTATGTTAACTTCATCTGGCACTTGGGGTGTTTCCTGAGCGTCAGGTGCCCCAATGAGATCACCCATGGATGTTGTTTCCATTAAGTCTGGACTATCTAGCAAATCAATATTCAGAGGCAAGCTATAAGGGTGAAAGAAAACTAATTTAGATCAAGAAATTTATCACAGATTTAAAACTAACAAAAATATTCAATGCAAAAAAATACATGTAAGAGGTCATATCCCGACTGGTTTAATTACCTGTCAAAACGTTCTGGGCAGACTTCTCTTCCAGCCAAAAACGGTGTAAAAGGGACTAGATTTAGCACCCCCCTCCCAATACCCCAAAATAACCGAAGGGGAAGAAAAACTATTTTTAAGGTATTTAGGCATCAGATAACACAGGAGATTTGGGAAACAAGAAGGTGAACTCTGATGGCCTTGAGAGAATTTCCATGCAGTGGCGTTGAGGTGAAATGGGACAGACCGTGGAGGACTCCCTAAGTTGAGAAGATGAGGCTCACACTAGGCCACAGTGCCTATTCCCACAGGCTGTAAAGATACATGAATTCACAGAACACTGAATATTCAGAAAGGTCTTGCCTCAGTAGTGGAGAACAATTAATCCAGACTGGGCATGGCAACAAACACACCTAAATCACAAAAGTAAGACCTGAAACAATCATATTGTTTCTAAGTAGCAATTGCATCCCAAAACAAAGTTCAAGATTTAGAGGAATGTAAAACTATCTAGCACCCAACAAAGCAAATTTCACAATAGCAGGGTGTCCACTGAAAGATAACCAGAAATGCAAAGAGGCAAAAAAAAAAAAGAAAAAAAAGAAAAAAAAAAGAGAGAGAGAGAAGAAAAAGAAAAAAAGATACTGCATATTTAACAGAATAATCAATCAATAGAAACTAATGTTAGAATTAGCAGAGAAAGACATTAAACCAGTTATTGTAACTGTATTCCATATGTTCACAAAGTTAAGCAGAGACCTAGAAAATATAAAAGACCCATAAAGCAAACTGAGGTGAAAAACATATTGAATAGGATTGAAAAAAGACTGGACATTAGAAAAGTTACTGAATTTGAAAGCGTAGCAACAGAAACTATACAAAGTGAAATACACAGAGAAAAAAGAATCTCCCCCAAATGAAAAAAATGTCATCAGTTAGTTGTGGCACAAGCAGTGCACTTTATGAATAACTGGAGTTCCAAAGTAGGAGGGGGACCGAACAAATATTTAAAGAAATAACAGCTGTAGTTTCCCGAAATTTGATGAAAATTGTAAATCCACGGATCCAAGAATCTCCACAAACCCTGAACACAAGCAAAATGAAGAAACGACACCAAAGCATGTTATAATCAAACTGCTTAAAACAAACTGATAAAAAGAAAATCTTACAAGCAGACTAAGACATTAAATGGTCAGAGGAATAAAGATAAAAGATGAGAGATTTCTCATCAGAAACAATGCAAACCAGAGGGCAGAGGGGAACATCTTGAAATTATTGAAACAGGAAAAAAAACCCCTACCAACCCAAATTTTATATCCAGCAGCATAAAAACCTTTAAAAAACAAAGGAAAAGTTAAGCATGTATCAAAGAAAAACGGTAACATACGTCCACACAAGAAGTGTACACAAATGCTCGTAGTGGCATATTCGTAACTGCCAAAAAGTGGAAGCAATTCAAACGCCCATCAACCTAGGAAGGGATAAATAAGACGTGGTACAGCCCCAGAACGGAATACTAATCAGCAATACAGAGTGTGATGTACTGAGCGATGCTATAGCACAGGTGACCCTTGAAAACATGATGTTAAGGGGGGACAGCCAGACACAAAATACCATCTATTGTCAAGAGTGCATTTATATGAAATGTCCACAATAGGCAAATCCATATAACACAAAACAGATTTGTGGTGGTCAGGGATGAAGGAGGGGTCAGGGAGCAATGCGCACTCACTGCTGTCACATAAGGCATGAAATTAAGATTCAATATGAACTGCTGCCATGACACGTTGAGCCTCACAGGGCCCCAAATGCCTAACCATGAGTTCCCCTACTCTTAGATATGTGTTCCCACCCTATCCAGTGGAAAAGTTCCTTGGGCACCTGGCTGGCTCACTTGGTAGAGCATGTGACTGTCGATCTTAGGGTATGAGTTCAAGCCCCATGTTGAATATAAAAATTACTTAAAAATAAAATCTTAAGAAAAAAAGAAAAGAAAGAACAGTTCCCCATCCAGCTGTACTAGCTGCATTGTACCTGGTTCTTAAGCCAGTGAGTTTTACCTCCCTGCCAGCCTATGAAGTTACTCGAACAAGCAATCACATCTTCTAGTGGGAACCAGGCACCGCCTCATCCTCATGTTACTATAAAGACTGCCTCCCACAGCCTTTGATTCCAAAGTACACTTTGCTCCCAAGTACAAAACCATGTGACCCTGCATGTTGTTCCCCTCTGTTGAGCTGTGAGTACATGTAACTGCTACACTGTCTCATCTGCCCCAAGGTGGGTGTGTATGCTCAGCCATCTTGTGGGATTTAGGGTAGGGCATCCCTCCTCTACGTAAGAGTGAATAGGAATTGGTCAGAACAACTGCTAACGGAGATGTATCTTCTAGGGGGACAAAAATGTCCTAAAATAAAACTGTGATAAAGGCTATACAATCCTAGGAATGTACTAAAAACACTGAAAACTCCCTTTATTTTTTTAAAGAAAGATTTTCTTTTTTGTGTGTTTATTACTTTGAGAGAGAGAGAGCATGCACATTGGAGAGAATGAGTGGGGAAGGGCCAGAAGGAAAGGGAGAGAGAGAGAATCCCAAGCAAGTTCTGTGCTGAGCTGGATGCAGGGTTCGATCTCACAATCATGAGATCCTGACCTGAGCCAATATCAAGAGTTGGACACTTAACCAAATGAGCCATTCAGGTGCCCCTGAATGTTCACTTTAAATGGGTGAATGGTATAGTATGTGAATTATATCTTAATAAAGCACTAAAAAAAAAGTCAAAATAAAAACACTGTCATTCATACAAAAGAATTCATAACCAAAAGACCTGCACTAAAAGAACATTAAAGGAAGACCTACAGGCAGAAGTAAAATGAACAATGTATTATGAGGTTTATAATATACATAATATGTAAAATGCTTGGCAAATGATAATAAAAAGGCTAGGAGACAGAAATGGAAGTACCCTACCTATAGTAAGGTTCTTTATACTACACATTAAATGGTATAATATCCCTTAAACGAAGACTGTGATTAAGTTGTATATGCTAAAGCAACCATTAAAGTAAAAACAAAACAACACAATGGGGCGCCTGGGTGGCTAAGTTGGTTAAGTGGCCAGCTTCAGCTCAGGTCATGATCTTGTGGTTCGTGAGCTCAAGCCCTGCGTTGGGCTCTGTGCTGACAGCTCAGAGCCTGAAGCCTGCTTCAGATTCTGTGTCTCCTTCTCTCTCGGCCCTTCCCCTGCTCATGCTCTGTCTCTCAAAAATAAATACACAGTAAAAAAAAAATTAAAAAACAAAACAAAAAACCCACAAAACAAAGAGTTATAGGTAAGGATTGAAGAAAATACATAAATTAAAAAAAAATTTTAAATACCTGATTAATGAAAAAGAAGGCAGAAAGAAGGAACAAAAAACATGGGACAAACAAAACAAATAACAAAGATGACAGACTCAAACTTAATCACAGCAATAATCACAATACATAGAAATGAGCTAACACTCTAATTTTTAAATGTAGAGATTGTCAGTTAAGATTAAAAAAGCAAAATCCAATTTTAGACTGGATACTGCCAATCCAAAACGTTTAGATTTAGATACTATTTAAACAATTTAAATATATACAGATTAAAAATTTTAAAAAAGAAAAAGATATATATCATGCCAACACCAGTCACAAGAAAGCCTGACCGAATATACTGATATCAGAGTAGAGTTCAGAGCAAAGAAGAATACCTAAAATGAAGATGATCACTTTATCAGAATAAAGGAGTCATTTAGTCAAGAGAATACTAAATATTTATGAACTTAATGACAGAGCTTCAAAATATATGAAGCCAAATCTCAAAGAACTACAAAAAGTAATGCATAAGTCGGTAATTATGATTAGAGATTTCACCACTCCCTTTCAATAACTGATAGAACAACCAGGAAGAAAATCAGCAAGGATATAATGGACTTAAACAATACGAATGGTCACTTTACCTAATTGACATTTATAGAATACTATACTCAAAAGAGCAAAATACATGTTTTTCTTAAGCGAACATAGAATAACCAGTAAGAGGCGTACCTGGGAGGCACAGTTTAGCATCAGACTTCAGCTCAGGTTATCACCTCATGGTTCATGAGTTCAAGCCCCGGGTCAGGCTCTGTGCTGACAGCTCAGAGTCTGAAACCTGCTTTGGATTCTGTGTCTCCCTCTCTCTCTGCCCCTAACCCCACTCTTTCTCTCTGATGTGCATGCTCACTCTCTCCCAAAAATAAACACTAAAAAAAGAAAAAAAGAATTACCACTAAGATAGGCCATAAAACAAGACTCAATAAATTCAAAAGGATTCAAGTCATATTAAATATGTGTGTTCTTTGACCAGAACAGAATTAAATGAGAAATCCAAAATAGAAAGATCCTTGAGAAAGCCTCAAATATTTAGAAACCATTAAGGAACTTCTAAATAATCAATGGCTCAAAAAAGATACCAAAAATAAAATTAGAAAAGTATTTTGAACTAAATGAAAATGGAAGCATAACATATTAAATGGGTAGGATACCACTAAAGTAATACTTAGAGGTATATTTATAGGACAAGTATCTATGTAAAAAAGAAAGTTCTCAAATCAGTGGCCTAAGCTTATACTTTTGACAAACTACAAAAAGAAGAACAAATTAAATGCAAAGTAAGAGGGTAGAAAATAATAATATCTAAGAGAGAAAACAATAGAGAAAATGAATTAAACCAAGAGCTAGTTCTCTGAGAATCTCAACATAATTGTTAAATTTTAGCTAAACCGATAAAGGGGGAAAAGGATACATTATTTACCAATATCAGGAATGAGAGGGGTGACGTCACTACAGATCCTACAGATATCAAAATGGTATAAGAGGGGCGCCTGGCTGGCTCGGTCAGTGGAGCATGCGGCTCTTGATCTTGGGGTTGGGAATTCAAGCCCCATATTGGCCACAGAACTTACTTAAAAAAGTAAAATATAATAAAATGGTATAAGGGAACATTATGAACTGTATGCCAAAAAATTCAACAACTGAGATGATATGAAAAAATTCCTTGAAAGACACAAACTACCAAAGTGCATTCCAGGGGCGTCGGGTGGCTCAGTCAGTTAAGTGTCCGGCTTCAGCTCAGGTCATGATCTCACGAGGTTTGTGGGTTTGAGCCTCGCGTCGGGCTCTGTGCTGACAGCTAACTCAGAGCCTGGAGCCTGTTTCGGATTCTGTATCTCTCTCTCTCTCTCTTTCTCTCTCTGACCCTTCCCTGCTCACACTGTCTCTCTCTGTCTCTCAAAATAAATAAAAAAAATTTTAAAAATTTCTCAAAGTGCATTCCAGAAGAAACAGAAAAATCTGAATAGATACATAAAAGTAAAGAAATTGAATTAGTAATTAAGAATTTCACAAAGAAAAAATCAGGCTCAAATGACTTCACTAGTAAATTCTATCAAATATTTTGAAAAAGAAATAATGCTCATTTCAACAAACTATTTCAGAAATAGAGGAGGCAGCATTCTCTGACTCACTCTATGAGGCCATTACTACCCAGAAACTGAACCAGATGAAAGACATAACAAGAATTTAAGCAAGAAATGAAAAGGATTGACCACCATCACCAAGTGGGATTTACCCAAGGAATGCAAAGTTGGCTTAACATTCCAAAATCAATTAAGGTAATGTACCATACTAACAGAAGAAAATCATCTGATCATCTCAATAGATGCAGAAAAAGTATTTGACAAAATTCAATACAATTTATGGTAAACACTCTTTAATTAGAAATGGATAAGAATATCCTTAATCTAATAAGAGCATTAACAAAATACCAAGAGCTAACATCACATTTAATGTTGAATAAATGAATGCTTTCTCCTGTAAAAATAAATAAGACAAGGTGTCCACTGTTGCCACTACTATTCAACACTATACTAAAGGTTCTAGCTAATGTAGTAAGGAGGGGGAATAAAGGAAAAGAACAGAAAAGTAACCAAGGACACTTAGAATGGAAAGGAAGAAGTAAAAAGGAGGTTTTTACAGGTGGATGAGAGAATCCTGTTTGTCCTTGAATCCTAGAGAGTTATAAATGAGTTCAGCAAAGCTGCCAAATACAAAATCAAGTATATCTATATTCTAAGCAATGAACAATAGAAAACTGAAATTTATACAATTCTACTCATAATACCATAAAGAATAAAAACTCAAGACTAAACTTAATAAAGGACAGGCAGGGCTTGAACACTTAGAACTAAGTTAATGGTGATCTAAGTAAATGAGAAGATATTTCATATTCATGGATCAGGACACTTAATATTGCCAATACTGGAACACTTAATATTGGCAAATCTTTCCAAACTGATCTACAAATTTAATGTGTTCACTATCTAATCCCAGCAGGCTTTTGTGGTATAAACTGACAAGCCAATCCTAAAATTTATATGAAAATTCAAAGCTAGAATAACCAAAACCATTTTGTAAAAAAAAAAAAAAAAAAGTTGGAGGATATACATCATCTGATTTCATAAGTTACCGTAAGTCAGAATAAAAAAGCACAGTACTGACACAAAGACAGACATGTAAACCAACAAACAAAATCAACAGTTCAGAATTTCTTACATTTATGGTTGATTTTTGTCAACACAAATCAATGGAGAAAAGAACAATCTTTTCCAAAAAGTGCCAAGACAACTAGATATACATGCAAATATATGAAGTTAGACCTTCCCCTTACACCATACTTAAATATTAAAATGGATAACAGACTTAAGCATTAAGAGCTAAAACTGTAAATATTTGAAGAAAACATAGGGGGGAATATCTGTTACTTTGGGTGGCAAAATGGTCTCAAGACAGGATATCAAAGGTACAATCTATAGAATACTTGATACATCTGGACTTTATCACAATAAAATGAGTTTCAAAGGCATGATATGAAAGTGACAAGAGAGGGTGCATATTAGGAGAAAATTGTTGTAAATCATGTATCTGATAAGAGACGAGTATGCAAAATATATAAAAACTCTTACACAATAAAAAAAACCATATGAAAATGGGCAAAAGGTTGAATAGACATTTCTCCAGAGACAATATATAAATAGCTGATAAGTGCATGAAAAGATGCTCAGTATCACAAGCCCTAAGGAAAATGCAAATGAAAGCAACAACAAGACACCACTATTCACTCAGTACAGTGGCTATAACCAAAAAGACAAAATGATAACTATTAGAGAGGATGTCAAGATACTGGAACCCTCATTCATTTCCACTCTAGAAAACAGTCTGCCAATTCCTTGAGAGGTTAAAATGTAAATTTACTACACCCTCTAGCAAATGGAGTCTATACAAATGATACCTTATTGTCCAAAGACAGTTACAGAAACATTCATAACATTACTCATAGTAGCCCAAACACAAACACAATCCAAATTTCCACCAATGGGTGAAGAGACGTATATATATCTCCATACAATGGACTACTAGTCGGCAACTGAAAGGAACAGACTAGGATAATGAATCTCAAAATCAGTATGTTAGGTGAATAAAGCCAGACATATACCACTGCAAACTGAATAATTCCATTTATATGAAAGCAGATGAGTGGTTGTCTGGGGGAGTGGGAGAGGAGCATTACTTACGTTTAAACAAGCAAAAGAGAACTTTTGGGGATGATTAAAACATTCTAAATCTGGATTGTGGTGATGACTGTACAATTCTATACATTTCTAAAAATCATGTAATTGTACACTAACGATAAATGATTTTTATATGTAAAAATGTCCCCCCCAAAAAAGTTTTTTAAAAAACATCTTAGCCAAACTCAGAATTTAGAGTAGAAATCATTGGGGTGCTTGGGTGGCTCGGTCAGTTGAGCATCTGACTCTTGATTTCAGCTTAGGTCATGATCCCAGGGTTATGAGATCGAGCCCCGTGTTGGGCTCTGTGTTTAGCACAGAGCCTGCTTAAGCGCTCTCTCCTGCTCTCTTCCCCCACTCGTACTCTCTAAAATAAAAAAATTAAATTAAAAAAACTAGAAATTATCTAGTTCAGCAAAATTGCAAGATACAAGATCAATATATAAAAATCAACTGTGTATCTGTACTGTAGCAATGAACAGGAAACTAAAATGAAACAACTTCATTTAGAAATCCAATGTATTCTAAATGTATTATTTTATTTTTTAAGAACCATAGACTGTAAACTCAAGTCATTTGCTGTGGGAAAGTTCAAAGCTTTAGATCATTTTGTTGATCTAATACTAAGTTAGAGGAAAGTAAAGGAATTGCATTGTTTAGAAGATTCCATGCTTTCCTAGAAGAATGAAGGCCCTATTTCTCTTACATATCTGTGTCTGAGATCCAAGCATGAAAAAACTCTTTTAAAAAGTATTAAAAGGCGGGGGCGCCTGGGTGGCTCAAGTGGTTAAGCTTCCGACCTTGGCTCAGGTCATGATCTCACAGTCTGTGGGTTTGAGCCCAATGTGCTGACAGCTCAGAGCCTGGAGCCTGCTTCAGATTCTGTCTCTCTCTCTCTCTCTCTCAAAATAAAATAAAGACATGAAAAAAAATTTTTTAAAGTATTAAAAGAGAATTTCTGTACAAGTCAAGAGATGTGTGACCCAGTCTTACCTCTGCAACCACCTAGTAGTACAGCTTTTGACAAATCAGTTTATCCTGGTTTTCAAAATGTGTTCTACAGAGCCCAAAGGATTTCACAGACATATATAAGTGACTTACCTATGGGTAAGGAAAAGGTGGTAGAGTTTTGATCTCCCCATAGTGACTTTCTTATGGACTTTTATTTGGAATTCCCAGGTAAATTTAATTCAAAGGATTTCTTGGCTAAAAACTCATTTGGAAACCACTGGAGTAAAGGCATTTCAGGCACTTTTCATCTTTAGCAATAAAACTATAAAAATCTATTAGTGTAAAACCGTATCATCAGCTCATTTTCAAGACTTTTTCCACTGCTCTAAATGCTATCTTCCCTATGAGGGATTCAGTGTCACTTGTGGGGCTTTTTGAAAATTTAAATACCATCATCAAAAGAAGAGATGGTGGTGGTGACCGGAAGAACAGAAGACACAAAAATTGGAAAACTGCAATTTGTTGAAACTGGCTGACGAACATACTGCAGTTCATCACATATTCTATACAGCTTTGAAATTTTCATTATAAACTTAAACATGTGGGTAACAATAGTTTTAGATAAAAGGTTGTGATAACTGGCGAGAGTTTATCTACTGTGGTTCTAACATGGACACACAACATAATTTTTTTTAACTACACACTATGGATCGTAGTCCATTCAGGCTGCTATAACACAAACACCACAGACTGGGTGGCTTATCAACAACAAACCTTTGTTTCCCAGGGTTCTAGAAGCTGCAAAGTCCTAGAACAGGCACTGGCAGATGTGGTGTCTGGTTGAGGTCAGCTTTCTAGTGCAGAGACCCATTTTTTTCAGTGTATCCTCATATGACAAGAGGGGTATGTGAGGGATCTTTCTGGAATCTTTTTTTCTAAGTGCACTAATCCCATTCACGAGGGCTTCCACCTTCATGACCAAATCACCTCCCCAAAGCTCCGCCTCCAAACATCATCACACTGGGGATTAGTTCTCAACATCTACACTTGGGGGGACACAAATATTCAGTCTGTAACATTCAGAAATAGGGGGAAAACCCTTCATTTATACGAAATTAAATAGAAGCCCATATATACAAGAATGTCAAAAGGCGTCAGCCTTTCTGTTGAAGAACTGTGATTAAAAAGTACCCCGTTTATGAGTGTCCCCCATCCAGACTCTTACAATGAAGTCCTAAGGCCCAGCACCTCAGAATGTGATCGTATTTGGAAACAGGGTGCCTGCAGATGTAATTACTTAAGCTGGGAGGAGATCAGACCAGAGAGTAGGGTAGACACTTAATCCAACATGACTAATATCTTACAAAAGGAAATGTCACATGAAGATGAGGGTAGAGATTGGGTGATGCTTCTGCAATGCAAAGACTGTTGGCAACCCACCATAAGCAGGTGAAAGGCATGAACAGGTCCTTTCTCACAGCCCTCCGAAGCAAGCAATCTCACCTACATCCTGATCTCTTGGATTTCTAGCCTCTACAGCTGTGAGACAAAATTTCTGTTGTCACCCAGTACTAACAGCAGGCCTAGCAAATTAATCATCTCACATCCTAACCATCTGAGCAGGACTTACTAAGAACAAACCTGAGAAGACCACATTTTCCAGATCATAAAAGGCAAATCCACAAAAACATACTTCAAGAAAATTCAAAGGACACGAGTGCACTCTGACTTTTCTCCTCCTCCCTCAAGGATAGTAGGGCATTGCAAAATCACATTAAGTAAATGGAGGCTCGAAAAGAACCTGTGAAAGGGAAGAATGCATCTTACTTGGTGTGGGAGACTGCTGAACATCACGAACTACTATGTGTAAGTCAGGGAGCATAGGGAGAGTTCTTGAAAATCTGCTATATGAGTCTGTAAGTTTGGGAGCATATGCAAATATATTTTCCATGCAGGGAAGGGCTTCCTTCAGCCTGCAGAAGCCTAAGTTCACTGGAGCAAAATTCAATAACATGGAGGAAAAAAGGTCAGCAGTTGGACCAAATACATTTCTACTGTTTGGCATAGCAAGAACGCATAGATTCCCAGAGGCCAAATTTGAAACAAGTCACACATCAAAATGAGTAACAGGAATGGATGATAATACATTTTTAAAAAATCCATGTGTGGATTAATAACAAATTATTTCCTTTACAGGTGAGAAGAGGAAAAATTCTCTATTTTTCTAAATGTTTGTTTGTTTGTTTTGAGGGGGGAGAGGCAGAGAGAGAGAGGTAAAGAGGGAGAGAGAAACTCAAGCAGGCTCCATGCTGTCAGCTCGGAGCCCAACATGGGGCTTTCTCACAAAACGTGAGATCAGGACCTGAGCCAAAATCCAGAGTCAGATGCTTAACTGACTAAGCCATCTGGGCACCCCGAAAAATCCTCTTTTACAGGATAATGTCACCACCTAGTCATAGAAAGAATGACAGAATTAGAAAATCACCATATTGCAAATACCAAAGTATTAATAATGGATTCAGACAAAAATTATCAACAGATGCTTAAAAAACACTGGGTGGGAGACTGAAGGGAAACGGATATCCACTCAGTCTGAAAATGACATCCCACAGATTAGAGCAAAAGGGAAAAGGGTACTTTTACAGAAAAATCTGGTGAATATTACCTTAACCAACATGTTAGTAGAAATGTTAAATTTCTATCTAATCAGGAGACAACAAGCACACAAATCTAAGAAATATTGTACAAAGAGAAGCATCAATTCTTTAAAAAACATTAATACCACAAAAGGCACAAAAGTGGAGAACTTTTCACAACTAAAGAGACATGAAAAACTAACCGAAACCTTGACTGGATCCTGAATCAGGAAGAAAAACCAGCTATCAAGGGCATTTATCAAAACATTTGAGAACATCTGAGTACGGTCTATTTATTATAGTATCACATTAATGTAAAACTTTCTGAGCGTGGTAAGTATATTATGTACAAGCACGTGTGACTTTGGGAGATACAGGCAGAAACATTTAGGGATGTAGTAATATAATGTCGGCATTATGATCCTCAATTCATTCAGTCAAGAAAAGTCAGCAAACAGGCAAAATACATTAACAAGAGGAAAATCTAGAGGAAGGGCATATGGCTATTAAACCACCATTCTCTCAACTTTTCAGTGGGTTTGAAGTTTTCCAAAATAAAAAGCTGTGAGGTAAAGATATAAACAAATAAAAATGCATGTGCTTTGCTTGAGCTAAGTGTAAGTCCTGCGTGAAGCCCATTCAATGGAAGCTCACCCATGAGACCAATGTACCAAGGTAACACACACAACACACAGGAGCACTCAGGGGCAAAAGCTGATCCAGGAATAAAGGAAAGAAGAGTGCTGCTGAAGGTGAAATACAAAGTATACTGCCCTTATGGGCAAGTGATAGTTCCATAAGGGCCTCAGGAAACAAATGTATTAGGGTTTAGCACAGAAGAGCTAGACCATGACACCATCCTGGATCACAACAGGATTGATCATTCAAGTAAAACTCTGTTCCCTTTCCTCTTTCTTCTTCCTCAACGCTGAAAGTAAGCAACACAAGAGTGAGAAGAAGAAAACAATTAAAAGAACAAAACCACCACCACCCCATCAAAATGAGAATGCGGAGACACTTAGGTGGCTCAGTCGGTTAAGCGTTCAACTCTTGGTTTCAGCTCAGGTCACAATCTCACTACCTCACGGTTTGTGGTTTCGAGCCTCACATTGGGCGCTGACCGTGCAGAGCCTGATTGGGATTTTCTCTCTCTCCTCTTTCTCTGCCCCTCACACCCATCAAAATAAGTTAAAAAAAAAAAAAAAAAGCAAAGTAAAACAAATGAAAAAAAGAAATGACAATGCAGGAAGGAGAATGTATGAGATTAGAACTGGACTTTCTATAACTTAAGGTATGTTTCAATTACTAAAAAAAAAAATTCTTATAAGTACAAACGGAAGGCTGGAAAGGGAAAAGTTGACCTTGTAGAGATGAGTACAGTAATTAAGAGAAAAATGAAGCACACACTTCAGGCTTTTCTAAAAACAACAGTGATAAACTCCCATTAACGAACTGGGGCACAAACCAGGGGGATGTCAGGGAGCTGAGAGTGGAAACAGGCATTGGGGTCAATAGGCAGTGCATAAGGAAAGCTGCCTTTCACAGGGACAGGAAGGTCCTGATGAAGGGAAAAGAGTATGAGACTCACAGCTGAGAACGCTGAAGACACATAAAGTACATGAATGTACTCACTCCCTCTCAAAAATAAATAACTAGGGGCGCCAGGGTGGCTCAGTCGGTTGGGCGTCCGAGTTCGGCTCAGGTCATGATCTCACGGTTCGTGGGTTCGAGCCCCGCATCAGGCTCTGTGCTGACAGCCCAGAGCCTGGAGCCTGCTTCAGATTCTGTGTCTCCCTCTCTCTCTCTCTTTGCCCCTCCCCACTCATGCTCTGTCTCTCTTTCAAACATAAATAAACATTAAAAATTTTTAAATAAACATTAAAAAGTCAATTCCCAGAAAAAATGCAAATGCTTCTTAAACATAAATATGCTAATAAAAGGAATTTAAATAAAAACTACACTGAACATATCATTAATATTGATTATGGTGTTGATAGTATAGGTATACGCATGTCAAAACTTATCACTTTGAATAAAAGTACTTTACTATGCATCAAATGTACCAAATGTATGTTCCTTACAATAAAGCTGCAAGGAAAAATATATATACTTCATTTCCAATGAAGGGGAATCTGGTAACATCTAGAAAAATTAAGTTGTATTTACTACTAAATGAATACCATAATTACATAGGAAAAAAGGGACGTAATCCAAGTAAATGTTATACACGTTATTTATTCTCAGTCTAAAGAGAACTGTGGATAAATACCGAACGTAGATTTGCTGTTGATAGTGGTACGCGCACAGCAATTCTGAAGCTATTAAGTTCTCACTAGTTAAGTTTAACTATGAAGTTCTCACTAGTCTTAACCTAGTTAAGTTTCTCACTAGGAGGGAAGGGAGACAAAAGTAAGGAACTGAGGAGGCAAAGAAGAACCCAGGTATTGGACTGAATTTAGAGTAGCAGTATGAATTTGTGATTTAAACATACCTGTGTTTTAACTCTCTCCACTAAGTCTAGAAGCAATGACATTTACAGGAACCACGAACATACCTAATGCCCAGATCTTGATTGCTAAATGCCACTTTAAACTAAAAGAAGTCCGTGCTCTTGAAAAATGGCTGACTTCACAGCTAAGGCAAGGAAAGTTCAAGAGGAATGCGGACCCTGTTATACCAAAAACTAAAAAAGTTCTCGGGAAGTGAGGGGGGACATAGTTAAGTGGTTACAGGATGTAGTTTGACAGGTTCTCGTTGGCCAGATTTGGGACAGTTTGACTATCAAAGGAATAACATGAACTATATAACACACTGAATGAAAAAAATCCATGAATCCATATATAAATTTAAAAAGTTCTTTTTGTAGAATACCAATTAACCAACCAGTTAGCATATAGAATGATAGTTAGCAAATCACCATTCTGCAACAATCACAATAACTAATTTTCACCATTATGTAGAAGTCTGCTGGAAGGAAGAATATGTGCTCATTTGATAAATTTTTAATTACAAAAACAAAATGGTAGAAAAATCTGATCAACAACACCTAAACCAAGTAATCTAACATCAACACTACCAGTAACAGAGTAGCATCAAGGACCCTCTGGTGTAAGTAATGTGCTTCAGGTGTATTACATCTACACATATACAGCACATTTTTCTTGACAGAAGCACATAAACTGAATTGAATCATGAGGAAACAATCAATTAAACCCAAATTAGGAAGCGTCTGTGAAACAATGAATGTGTACCACTTACGGATGCAAACGTGAAAGATAAAGAGACGCTGAAGAACTACTGCATATTAAGACATGCAAGAAACAAGATGTTAATGTGTAATTCCGAACTGGATCAAAGGCTCTAGAATACACAGTACCAGGTCAATCAGGAAACTTGACTGTGGACGGCATATATTCAGCATGACTAGTATACGATGCTTGATTCCCTGAACGTATGTGGTAACTCACCTGGAGACATGGGACAGGATGTTACTGCTCGCCCCTCTCTTACTCAAAATCCACCGCAGACTCTCCATTGCACTTGGAATAAAATCCACATTATCTTCCCTGGGCACATACAGGGCACTCTGTGACTAGGTCTCTGCCTACCGCCCTGAGAACACTCCCCATACCAGCTCTTTCTTAATTAAGTCCCATCCACACTGGTGTTCTCTTCTACTCCTCAAATATCAACTCAAAAGCCTCTGTATGAGTTAGGTCTGCCTGAGACACCCCTTTGCATGGCTGGCTCCTTGTACCACTCACACCTCAACTTCAGTATCTCTTCAAAGGACTACCCTCACCCTGATGTCACTTGCTGTGACATTACCTTATGTTCTTCATAGCATCTGTTACTATCTGAAATCATGGCATCCATATCTGTATACTGACTCTTGGTCTCCTGTACTAGAATATATGTGTGTTGTGAGAGCAGGAACTTCTGTCTTGGCCACTACTGTATTTCCAGAATGCAGAGCAGTGCCTATACACAGTAATACTTAACTAGTCACTAACTTACTGAATTACTAATTCTGATATGTACCCATTGATGCTTGCAAACAGATATGGGATTAGAATATACAGGTAAGTCAAAAGAGACAATTAAAAAAGTATAATTTTTTAAAAAATTATTTTAATGTTTATTTTTCAGAGAGAGACAGATTACAAACAAGGGAGGGGCAGAGAGAAGGGGAGACACAGAATCCAAAGCTGTCTGTGCTGACAGCTCAGAGCCTGATGCGGCTCAAACTCACGAACTGTGAGATCATGACCTGAGCTGAAGACAGACCCTTAACCAACTGAGCCACCCAGGCGCCCCCAAAATGTATAATTTCTAAAAGCAAATAATTCATCCCTGAGCACCCTACTTCATGAAGATGTGAACTACAAGATATAATTACTGTTTACTTAATCTTTTTGTCTCTCTGAAACAGAAAAATACTAATTATTCTGGTACAAGAGCTGTTCACAAACTGATTTTATTTAACTCACTGTGCCTTTTCATCCTAGACGATGAAAGGTAGGGACAACATATAGTATGCCACAAAATTAAAACAAAACGTTTTAATGTTCTATGAAAAGACTAAATAAAGGCATGCCTCCAGAAATAAAGGAGCTCAAAAGAAAAGGAGACAGAATTTGAGATGCTACAGATAAAGAAATAAAGGATTAATATATGCAATTTTGAAAGTGGGCAAAGAATGTGAATAGACATTTCTCCAAAAAAGATATGCAAATTGCCAATAAGCATATAAAAAAAATGCCCAACATCATTAGCCCCCTGAAAATGCAATTCAATGCCACAATGAGCCTCCACCCTCAAAATAACCAGGTGACTATAATGAAAAAGGTAACAAACTTGCTGGTAAAATGTAAAATAGTGCAGTCACTTTGGCAGTTCCTCAAGATGTTAAATACAGTCACCATATGACCCTACCTATATACCCAAAAGAACTGAACACACATGTTCATTAAAAAACAAAAAACCTGTTCCTGAATGTTGAGAGCAGTATGGACAATCGCCAAAACGTGTCCATCAACTGATTAACAAATAAAAGATTATGTATCATACAAGGGAATATAGTAAACCATTAAAAAGAAATCAAATGCTGTAACATGGATAATTTTTTAAGTAAGCTCTACGCTCAACATGGGGCTTGAACTCTCAACCCTGAGATCAACAGGTGCATGTTCTACCTACCAGCTCAGCCAGCCTGATGCCCCAACACAGATAAATCTTAAAAACACTATGCTAGGTGAAAGAAGTCAGGCAAAAAAGTCACATGTTACATGATTCTATTTATGAGGCACTTCCTGAATAAGCAACATTTATGGAGACATCAGTGTTTGCTAGGGCTTGATGGGGAGGGGAGAACAGTAAGTGCTAATGGGGAAGGGGTTTCTTTGGGGGATAATGAAATGTTCTGGCGATGGTTGTACATCTTTGTGAATATATTTAAAACCAATGGGCCGTATGTCCAAAAAGCTTTTAAAAAAATGTAGTTAGACATTATCAATCTGTGGTTTTGGCAATGTCCTGGCACACATCAATTTCTCAAGAATGTACAAAGGAATAATGACATTATCTCTTCTATCCATCTTCTTTTTCATGGACACTTATCTGAAGCACTCTGTCCTGCTTCCCACTATATTTGGGGGTATTTTAATTTGTTTTTAATTATTTTTGGTAGATGCTAACCAAAAAATAAGAAGAAAAAAGAAAAGCAGTGTCTCCCTTATACCTACTCTCTGAAAATTTCTCTGTAAATGCAATTATCTTTTTCAGCTTCATTTTCTGTACACTTACAAATATATACATGGTTTGATGATTTTTATAAAAAATGAAAACATACCTGAGACACTTCACTGCAGTTTATAAGTGAACAATGAGTGGCTGACATACTCAATAACCAAGTACATGGAGAATTTTCATCATTCTTTATCAATTACATAGCATGGATGCAGCACATTTTAATTATCCAGCCTTCCCCCAACGGACAATCATTTTTCACACTGCCTCTTTAGAAAGTTGCTGCTAGGACACTCCTTGTTACTCTCCACGATGTCAGCCCCACTGAGCTTTACAATGTATGGAGTCAGTACAATGGGTCTCATTCTGGGCCAAGCTGACCTAACCCCATACTAGCAACGTAACTCTGAAGTTATATCCTTATAGTGCCTTAATTTCTTCACTAGCCTAAATATCTTACAGAGTCCTAGAATAAATGAATTTCTTGCTGGAGTAAATGTTTACTGCTATGCCTGCAGAATAATGAATGCCAGACACAGATGTACTCAAATGTCAGCTATCATCATATCTCCCCATGAATTCTGTACTTCTTACTCAAACGCCACTCATCATTCCTCAACTATCCCTTTTATCCTGTGGTTAAAATTTTCTTCTGCTACAGCTCTTAGTCTATAATAATTAATTCATTCAATGCTCCTAAGTATCCCTCCAAACCTGATGCAAATACCAGAAAGCCTTCTTAACTTCAAACTCTTCTACTCTTCCGTGACCTTGCTGGCCTAACAATTTAGCACTTCTATTCGTTACTTTTCAACTGTCCATCTCTGCAACCTGATGTGAATTTCTTGAAGCCAGGGACAGCATTCTACTTCTGTATCACCAAATGTGCCAAGATGTGCTTGGCATTCATTTGATGGACTAATATTGAGAGTGCCAAGGAGGTAATGCTCTGGGGATAGAGGAGTAGAAATAAATATTCATCCTTAATGAAGCTTACATTCTATTGACGAATACAGAAATAACAAACAAGTAAACATGTGATGTAAGATGAAGTGAAGTGAGAAAAAATAAAGCGAGGTAAGGGGGATAGGGAATGAGGAGATGGGGGAGGGGCATGATTATGTTACAGGGAGGTCAGAAAAATTTTTCTGATAAGAAATGTTAAGATATCAGAATCAGAACCAAAAGAGATTCAAGGGAGGAATATCCATGTAGAGATAAAAATACAAAGATCCTGAAAGGGTACACACCTGGTCTATTTGAACCAGTCTTTGGAGGCAGCAAGCAAGGTCAAGGATGGTAGATGATAAAGCAGAGGCAAAATCATTGTTTTTGTCAATAAACAGATTTGGGGTTTCAGTCTGTGTGAGAGGAGGACCTGGAACACCACAGCAGAGAGAGGAATGACATGATCTAAGTTACAATCACCATGGCTGCTGAGGGAACAGAAGACAGGAGAGGAGCAAGGGCAATGGCTGGAAGCCCAAGTAAGAGATAAAGGATGACAGTAAATTATAACAGGGCAGAACTTCAAGTTATATTACAAAACTGTTGTAATCAAAACAGTAAGGTGCTGGAACAAAAACAGACACATAGTTAATGGAACAGAATAGGAAACCAGAAATATACCCACAACTAATTGGTTGACTAATACTGAATATGCAGTAAGAAAAGGACAGTCTTTTCAACAAATGGTGCTAGGAAAATCAGACAGCACCATGCAAAAGAATCTGGACTTTCTTACACCATACACAAAAATAAATTCAAAATGATTAAAGACCTAAATGTGAGACCTGAAACCATAAAAACCCTAGAAAAGAACAAAGGCAGCAACCTCTTTAACATCGGCTATAGTGACTTTTTTCTAGATGTCTCCTGAGGCAAGGGAAACAAAAGCAAAAATAAACTATTGGGACTACATCAAAACAAAAAGCTTCTGCATAGCGAAGGAAATCATCAACAAAACTAAAAAGCAACCTACGGAATGGGAGAAGATACTTGCAAATGACAAATCTGATAAAGGGTGCTCATCATCACTTACCACCAGGGAAGTGCAAATCATAACTACAATGAAATATCACCCCCCACCTGTCAGGATGGCTAACATCAACAACACAAGAAACAACAGGGGTTGGTGAGGATGTGGAGTAAAAGGAACACTCGTGCACTGCCGGTGGGAATGCAAACTGGTGCAGCTACTATGGAAAACAACACAGCGGTTCCTCAAAAAGTTAGAAAACAAAGCAGCAATCGCATTACTGGGTATTTACCCAAAGAATACAAAAACACTAATTCAAAGAGACACATGCATCCTTATGTTTATAACGGCACTATATATCCAAGATCCACAAGCAGCCCAAATGTCTATCAATTGATAAATGGATAAGATGTGGTATATATACATAATGGAATATTACTCAGCCATAAAAAGAGTGAAATCTTGCCATTTGTAACAACACAGAGAAAGACAAATACCATTTTGTTCACATGTAGAATTTAAGAAACAAAACAAACAAGCAAAGGGGAAAGAGAGAGGCAAACCAAGAAACAGACCCTTAACTACAGAGAACAAAGCAATGGTTCGCAGAGGGGAGCTGGGTGGGGAGATGCATAAAACAGATGGGGATTAAAGAGTACATTTATCAGGATGAGTACCAGGTGAGATATGGAAGTGCTGAAGCACTATACTGTACACCTGAAACTAAGGTAACATTGGATGTTGACTGGAATTAAAAAACAAAAAACTTAAAAAAGCAACAGGATGGGAGCAGTGGAGATGGTGACAAGTAGGGGATTCTGGATCTATTTTGAAGAAAGAACTAACAGAACTTACTGACTGATGAGAAACAAAGCGGAGTCTAGAGAATTATTAGGGGCTACGATATAAGCCAGTGCATCTCAAACTTTAGTACACAACAGAACCTCCAGGAGAGCAAAACAGAATTGTCAGGCCTTATCTCTAGTCTCTGGTTTAGTAGTTCTGGTGTGGAGCCTGAGACACACAGGCCCACCAACAGGAAAAACAGAACTGACGATTAGTGAGCTAGGGAAGACAGCAGAGATAAGAAAAGTTGAACAAGAAGTTCACTTTTGAACACACGAAATTTGAGATGTCCCAATATCACCCTCTGTGGGATTTCCCTCCAAAACCCACCGCCTCAATCTAATCATAGAAAAACCTCATTACACTCAAATTGGAGAACCATCCGACAAGGTATCTGAGTGGTAATCTTCAAAAGGCCATCAAAGCCTGGAAATCATAGACAGAAGGGACTAGATAAGATCCTGGAACATTTGTGAGAAGACTGGTGAAATCTGAATAAAGTCCAGTTTAGTTAGCAGCACAGTTCCATGTTAACTCCTTTCTTTCGATAACAGTCCCATTGTACCATGGCCATGTAGGATGTTAACATTTGGGAAAACTAATGACAGAGGGCATGAGAACTCTCTACATGGTCTTTGAACTTCCCAGAAGCCTACAATTAGTTCAAAGTAAAGTTTTTTAAAATTAGGATGTCTATATCAGATCTTAGTACTTAGATGAGCAGCGATGTAGTCAGTTGGATACCTAAGTCTGGAAACAAAGCAGTCTAGAGTGATGATATAAAAATGGGAAATTACTAGTGTATAAATGGCACCTAAAACTAGAACGGTAGTTGAGATTACCAAGGAATGAGTTATAGAAAAGGATCTAGGGGGCGCCTGGGTGGCTCAGTCGGTTAAGCCTCCGGCTTCGGCTCAGGTCAGATCTCACGTTCGTGGGTTCGAGCCCCGCGTCAGGCTCTGTGCTGCCAGCTAGCTCAGAACCTGGAGCCTGCTTCCGGTTCTGTGTCTCCTTCTCTCTCTGTCCCTCCCCCTCTCATGCTCTGTCTCTCTCTGTATCAAAAATAAATAAAACATTAAAAAAAGAGAAAAGGATCTAAAACAATCTTTAGGGAGCTACGGAGATAAGGAGAGACTAAAAAAGGGTCTAAAAATGATGGCTAGTGAGGTAGATGACAAGAGAGCGGTGTCCCTAAGCTAAGTGAAGGCAGCATTTCATGAAGAAGGAAATGAGCAACTGTCATGACTGCTAACTGGACTGGAGATTAATGCAGGAGGAGGAATGTAGTCATTTGCGCACAAAAGCTTTGGTGGAGTTGGTAGCATCACCAGCCCATGCAGAACCTTCATGTGGATTTAAGCAATGTCCCTCCCGAAGACACTCTACTTCCATCTCTTACAAAACTGTCACAGAATATGCTTTTAGTGGAACAAGAAATTTAGTGCCACCTGCTGGAACACCACTGTCACAAGTAGTGATCACTGTCCTCTCGAATGTGGCACTTCTGTACAGGACACAACCTGCACAGTCATGCGCAGTAGCTTAGTTGGCAGAGTCTAATTAAAATGGGTTCAAAATAGAACAAGAAGAAACCGTATAGACCATTCTTTTATGGCAAAGAGTTTCGCTATACGTGGAACAAGGAAATGGGGTAGTAGCCAAAAGGGGAAAGTGGATTCAAGAGAGGGTTTCTTTTAAATAATATTAGAGATCACAGGTGGTTTCTGTGCTAATGAGAATATTCCAGTAGAGAGGAGGAAAATGCTATAGCACAAGAAGGAAGAATTACTGGAATGATGTTATTGAGAAGCTAAGCGTCAAGATCTAAAAGACAAGTGAAGAGGTAAGACTTAAATAAGAGAATGGATAGTTCACCTAGAGGAACAGCAGGAAAAACTGTATATGTGGCTAAATGGAGATAAATTATTTGATCAGATGGCGGGAGTGTACAGAAGATCTCTTCTGGTTGCCTATTTTCTCACGAAAGTAGGAAGCAAGGTCATTATCTGACAGTGTGAAGTGAAGAGATGGTGGAAGTCTGAAAGAAGAGAAATTTCTGCCAGCATAGTGTGAGAATGAGTAGATTAAGAAAATGCAGTAGGATTTCAGGCAGCACTAAAGACCCACTTGAGATCAGTGGCCAAAATGTAAAGAGAGACCATTCAATGATGTTGCGTTTTACATTCTCCATCAACATATAGAGTGGACAGAGCTGGATTTAACCAGGATTGAATCACATGTGTACAACAGGCGAAGAGTCAAGATATCTGAGGGCACATACAAAGGAGTAATTATAAATGACTCCGTATAAGGAAGTGAGGAACAAGGAGGTGCTCTGGGAAGTATTCAACAAGTAATGAAGAGCAACTTAAAATGGAGATATCAGGGGCACCTGGGTGGCTTAGTCAGTCAGGCATCCGACTTTGGCTCAGGTCATGATCTCACAGTTTGTAGATTCGAGCCCTGTATCAAGCTCTGTGCTGACAGCTCGGAGCCTGAAGCCTGCTTTGGATTCTGTGTCTCATTCTCTCTCCGGCCCTCCCCTGCTTATACACTCTCTCAAAAATAAATAAACATAAATTTTTAAAAAAGGAGTTATCAATACAAGCCTCTCCAATCTTCAACTTAAAAATTTGCAATGACTGGTCCAGGGCTCCTTACCACACTCAAGCTCCTTAGCACCGATATTCAATGCCTTTCCAAGATGCTCAAATACTTTTAACTGCTATAGCTCCAACTTAACTGTTAAGTTCCACTTAAAGTGATAAACTGGATATTCTACAATACCCAAATCTCCAAAAGTCTTTCCAGAGCCTCCCAAAGGTTTTGATGTTGGCATTCCCAGAAAGAATGTAAGTTGTTAAAAACAGTTCTTATCTCCAAACTCCTGGAGAGTTATAATTAAATAATCCCTGAAGCTAATAATTGGGCTACAAACTATGCTTTGTTACAGGAAATTCTTCTGAGTAATGGTATATATGTGGTATTATACATCCTGGGATGTTCCCATGATTTCTCTGGATAGTGTTCTAATTGGTTCAGCAAGACAAGTCAGGTCGTCAATTGTTTCCAACTATGGTCTCTTACCTTTCATTCTTTTCTTTTACTCCACCCACTCCCAGTAGTTGAAAATATTTTTTCACTTAATATTAACAATAATCAGTCATTAGTCAACAGACCAGATCTTTAATAAGGAATCTGTACTGCCTACCAATGCTAGCCGTACACTAGCTCATTTCTTCTTTATTACAATTACTTAAAAAGAAAACAAACAAGAATTCCTTCAAGAACAAAAAATATGATCTGCAGCTGTTAAACCTGCTTTTGAGAGGAGGAGGGCTAGGTTTATGACACCACCGAGGGAGTCTTCAGTCACACTCCCGGAGAATGTTGCTCTCCAAGTCAGAGATCTCTTCTCCGTGCCAATATAAACAAATGTTGGCCAGTGGTTAGGAACAAAATGTAAAAAGTTCACTTGAGCACTATCACCTAAAATTAAGGCCACAACTTGTTAGGAACATGAAAGCTTAGGTAATTACCTAAAGAAAAAATTGTGAGAACAATTCCTTCCGGAAAAGCAGGAACACTTGTTTTCAACTTCAGTATGAAAATAAAAATATCATTTAAAAAGCCACAGAAGATTTTTTTTCCTTTCACCAGTTTCATTTGAAATCTTCTCCTCTTCATTAATTCCCTAAGAAGGCTAATATTACGACACTCCCCACCAACCCAAAATGCTCAAAGTGGGCGCTTGGGTGGCTCAGTCGGCTAAGCGTCCGACTTCGGCTCAGGTCATGATCTCGTGGTCCATGGGTTCAAGCCCTGCACTGGATTCTGTGCTGGCAGCCCAGAGCCTGGAGCCTGTTTCAGATTCTGTGTCTCCAGCTCTTTCTCTGCCCCTCCCCTGCTTGTGCTCTGTCTCTGTCTCAGAAATAAATAAACCAAAAAAAATTAAAAAGAAATGCTCAAAGCAGCTAAAATGGATTACATATTAGTGAGAATTAAAGAAATGAAGTTACATAACATGTATTGCAGTGACAATGACATGCTTCTCGCCCTGGTATTTCTATCACCAAAGTTAACGTCCAGGGGTGAAACAATATTCTCACAATGATATCGCATGACTAAAGTAAAAAGATAATTTATATGAAGAGAATGATAAATTTTTATCTTCTTCAAAAGAGAGCTGAGAAAAAATAGTACAGGATTCATAATAACGAGAAGGATTTGACAAATCACATTTTATACTGAGACAGAAGCCCACAAGAGACACACACACACACAGAGACAGACAGAAGTTTCCCCACCCCAAAAGTATCTTCAAATTCTATCCCTTATGTAAAAGTATCTCATATGAAGCACTGACCATTCTGGAAGCCAGGTGTAACTGAGGATGTGGTATAATTTACATTAAAATATAGGAAGAAAGTATGTGGTGTAAAGAAATTAAGTGTTATTAATACAAGAGGATTTTACTTTTGCAACTATGACAAGCCCTATATACCCAAGATATAAAATAAGTTAATGCGACTTGATACTATTTTCAGACCCAATATTCAAAGCCTAACACATAAAAAATAGCAGCCTTTCAAGCAATGAACTATGGTTTTGAAATGAAGCATGTGCCCCATCCAGAACAGTTAAAGTGCTGTTTCAAATAATTACTGCTCCCACCATCAGAACACGCTGCACTATGAACAAACATCCCCCCACTTTTTCACTTTATGTCTATGAATACCTATGGAAGCAAAGGGATCAAAGATCAAGATTAGTCTTCTTATTCCTGTAAAGCCAATCATCACAACACTCCTCTTTCTCCTGAAACCCAAGACACCATAATTGTCCACTACTTTCCACCATCCCCTTCATCTATTTTCCTGTTTTGGTAAGATGGAAAGATGAGATGCAGGACATCGGGATACACCCAAGTGATAAGACTAGAATCAAAACAATTAATTGCATATCAACCAAATAAATATGTAAAAATCTAGTCAAAGAAACTACCGTAATTAAGGCACGGTTCATTGTTTATCCCATGAGACAAGTTACCTGCCTGTCCTCCATGCAGAAGACACTTCAGTTTTATATCTTGATGTTTGCATGGCATCTTTTACATCCTGGACAATTTTAACAATACAGATTCATCCAAGTGTTACAAATAACATTTCCAGGGTCAGCCCTTTAAATAAACTTTTAGGTTCTGAATTATACTGATGATATATATTAGAATGTTTGTATACCAACTAGTTTTTAAAATAGAGATATAGACACAGCAGGACAAAGTTTGTTTTTCTCTGTACACTCACTTCAAAGTACAGTGTATTTAGCACTACCCTATCGAGGTCAGAAGGGTTAGACTACACTCAGAGATAGGTAAAAGCCTTTAGAATGGTTTTACCATCAAAAGAAACAATCACAAGATCTTCTTTATTTTCATTTGTGAAAGTATAAAGTTTCTGTAAGTTCCTCTGTTTATAAAAGTGCCGTTGAAACATAACCAACCCAATTCAAGATGTTAAAGTTAACGTTAAATAAAATGAGCCAAAGCACTGAAGTTGAATCACATAGTCCCAGAGTTCCGTGTGGCTGGTTCCTTCTGATCAAAAGGATAGTGACCAACTAAGGTGCTTCTAGAGAGTATTAGTTCCCTGCAACTAATCCTTAAGGCATAATAAAATGCAAAATATATATAAGTTGGTGACAATGTATTTAGAATGAATGACTTGTAAATTCTTTACAGCTATGGAAACGTGTTATCTTGAAAATATCAGTAACAAGAATTTTCACACTATTTGATATGAAATCCTGGATCATACAGGAACTTAAGACAAATTGGATTCTATTGTCGCCCAGTCTTACTCCTTTACTTTCCCCACCCCCTCCTCTAATCCGGCTTCTATTATCAGGACTGTATAAGTGAACTATCATATTAGGTTTTCAAAGAAAACATAACGATGATGTGATTTTTCCGTCACTTAAATGTAACATTATTGATTAACTCAAATTCTATAGAAATGACCACTTTCAATGCAAACTGAAGATCTTACTCTTCCGTTATTATAATAATCCTTCCCTAATTCCCAAATTTAAGATTCTGCTAAGATATATTTGAAGTACAAAAAGTCCAACCTTAGGATTTACTAAAAGACCTGCAAGGCTTTATTATTATTATTTCTTTGGTTTCTATACATTTCTTTGGTTTCTATTCTAGAAATAGGAGGTTCTTAGAGTGCCTGGGTGGCTCAGTAAGTTAAGCGTCTGACTTCAGCTCAGATCAAGATCTCATAGTTCAGGAGTTTGAACCTTGCATCAGGCTCTGTGCTGACAGCTCGGAGCCTGAAGCCTGCTTCAGATTCTGTATCTCCCTCTCTCTCTGCCCTTCCTCCACTTGTGCTGTCTCTCTCTCTCAAAAATAAACATTAAAAACAAATTTTAAAAAAACTTTAAAAATAGGAGGTTCTTAATCAGTCACACCCATGAAATCTTTTCCATCAACCAGAATTTTTGTGCTCAAAATGTTATAATTCAAATTTCCTGTTTTAAAGAAAAAAACACCATCAACAATACCTAACAATTATAATCTGAGCAATGTAAAGACTAAAACAACTATGAGGGACATACATTAGTGGTCATTTTGAAGCATGCTTTATGATGATAAACTTAGGGAGGGAGCTAGGCTATTTAAGATATGTATCTATTCATATTTAGAGGTTTGCAGGATGTGCTAGGGAATACTTTGAGCTTCCGTCTCCTTAAAATGATTGTGATAAACTCACAGATTGAAACTTGCTTATAAATTTCACTCCTAGGTCTTATTTAATTTTGCTTACTTCTATTCCCTACTGACAAGTTGTATTCTATCTGCAACCAAGAGTCCAATAATAATGCCCTCTGAAACCTATGTCTGTATAGCAGAGAGAAATAAGGACTTTGGAGGCAAACAGGATGGTATATGGGTTAGGTTGTTTATAATAAAGCTTCATTATCTTCAAGTATTATGAATTCTAGACTATAAAATATCTTCAAGTTACTATATACATAGTTTTAAGGTCTGGAAATTGTTAAAACTTCTAAAAACTATAGAAAGGCAAAAGAAAATGCTTCGCTTACATCAATTCCCATTACACTAGAAATGTACTTTTTTCAGGTAATCTGCCTCTATGAATTAAATCAAAAAGCTTGGATAATTACGCTCGAAGTTCATGAAGGACGAAAAATAATAATATATCCAATCCATTTGAAAGTGGTATGGTTTTGGCCTTAGATTTTTATTTTAAAGGTCATACAAGACCAGATTATGAGGCTGCTGAAACCCTGGGAAATCTATCAGATGCATAAGATGAAAAAGAAGACAGAAAAATGAAAAGAAAAAAGCGAATACATTTTCCATTGTGTACAGCCACTCAGCAATAATGTAACAAAATTCAGTTAACCACTGGTTAACTAGTTAATCATGCAAAAGTAACCATTCAGATTTATCTCTCTACATGAATTACAGTATGAATGTGACTTCTAGGCCTTTGGGTAAATTAAAATACTTACGTTTGTTAAAAACAAAAGTGCTTTTAATTAAAAATTACATTAATTACAATTACTGAATCTTAGGCACTTAACTGAAATTAAGGCATGGGTTGGTCGCTGTAGAAGTATTAGAAATGGCACAGAAAAGTGGTTTTATCAAAGTATCACCAAAGGCTGAACCACAGAGCCTCGATGCGCTTCCTTCCCACTGTACAATTACTTGGTCTGATTCTTTTAACCACAATCTATTTGGACGGCTTGGGGTAGGATGATCACAGGCAGCTTTTATACAACCACAAATCTTTTCCTGAGACATTTTCTGAATATGTATTAACATGTTAAAATCATGAAAAATCTTTCCAAAATGACAATATACATACCCTTTCAACACAAAAGCATTGGTCATGATCACTGATGGCATACAGCTTCTTAACATCATGTCCCTGTCACAGAATTATTTGATTACAACCAACACTACAACCAGTGACTCAACAGAAGTTCTCTCAAATTCTCCTCACGTGACCAATCCTCTATATGTAGAAAATGTATACCATCAATGTGCATGATCAAGAGTTCCAGTATCTAACAGGCTTAACACTCATATCTCAGTCATGGCTGCATGGCCGGGAAAATGGACATCATGATGGACTCCTGCATTCTTCACATTGTGCTCATGGACAAAGTCAGTGTAGTTTCTATGTGCAGGCTGGGGTGGGGACAAGGCCCTTGTGTTCCACTGGTTTCCAGCACGTTGACAGCAGTCACTGGCAGCAGGGAGCCTGGATGGTTGGGGGGGTGGGAGGGGAGCACAGTTAGTCTACAGGAAGAGAAGAAAATGAATGTGTAAGAGGTAAGAGAGGAGAAAGGCAGTGTGACCAGCATGCACCACCACTATGAGCAGTTACTGACATCTACTACATGCAATGACATTCAAAAATAAAGGGAGGGGGGAGGACAGAATCAACAAAGTTGTATGTAGCAGAAAAGTTCAATATAGAAATATGAATAAGTAATCAGAGTCAGTTAAGAGAATTAAATAAAGAGGAAACTTCACAGAGAGCAAAACAATATCTGTCCCTGAGGCTGGTACTAAAATTAAAGGCAGAAATGTTGTTTGAAGTTCTAATGAAAAGGAAAAAATATTTATAGCTGACTTAATTCAAATATTTAAAAGGACAATTCTGGGCTCCTGGGTGGCTCAGTTGGTTAAGCATCCAACTCTTGATTTTGGCTCAGGGCACAAGCTCACAGTTCGTGAGACAGAACCCTGTGTTGGGCTCCACACAGACAAGGAGGGGCCTGTTGGAGACTCTCTCTCCCTTTCTCTCGGTCCCCTCCCTGCTCATGCTCACACTCTTTTCCAGCGCCCCCCCCCCAAATAAATAAACAAACATTTTTAAAAATAATAAAATGAAAGGACAATTCTAAATTATGGACAAAGGCATATATAGAAAAGGGCAACTGTGAAAATCATTCCCCAAATTAAATGATTGCACAAAACTGAAATCCAGGAAACAAAATTCCACAACTACCTTCAGAGGCCGTATAATTTTACATCAATGTTTCCAATTAACAACAGAGAATCACTATCCCTTCTATAATCAAAGTTCACAGGACCTAAGAATGAAATTCAATAGGTACAGATAATGTGAGGAGACTATAAAGTCCCTCCAAGGAATAGGTTAGTAGGTATATTAAGACACCGTTGATCACACAGTGTTATAGAATAGACCTACAGAATTATGAGAATGAAGCATGCATTCAAGCAGTTCCTGGTTAGAAATGATCAGAGTCCTCCAGTAGAAAGAAAACATTTGTCACGGTTCAGATCAAGGTTTTCCAACACGGCAAAAAGGGCAGCACAGATTTAAGGTAATTACAAAGAAAAATAAATCACCCCAATTATAAAGGAGGTCTAAACATATGATTTTTAAATATGACACTTCTAATTCAACTAAGACATGAATCTTCTTCACCTTCTTTTCTTAGGGAAATTGAAAAGAAATTTGCTAAATTTCAGATTTTTCAGAGCAAACTTGAATGGTTTTATTCTTTTCTTTCACTGATATACATCTGTTCATCAAATCTATCCCATGAAAATTCATGAACCTCAATATATAGACTCTGAACACTTAGGACATTAAGTTAGGTTTATGGTCTCCCCAATATATGCAAGATTTCCCAAATATTATTCAATTTTGTTTTTGTTGTTGTTTATAAATGGTTTAACGGGTTTAAAATAACAAAAATTGTTTCTCAAAAGGTGATACTCTAAATATCAGACTCTGAATATTTCACTGATTATCAAATTAATTACTGAAATAATGGTGTCACTTAGAACATAACTAGCAAGAGAAGGCTGAAGTAAGCTTACTTACTTGAGTAAGCTTAGATTAAAATGGTTAAAATGTATCTATCTGATTATAGTCTGTTATTCTGCCCAGTTGTTCAAATCTAGGAAGCATTTCCAAGTTTTATTAACTTATCACTTTCTAAAGGAGGACTGTTTTATTTTCATTTAAAAGCATTAATAACAAAGCATGCAGAAACACAAAGTAAAATTAGAAAAGGCACTTTAAGTTCAGGCTGAGGGCCCATTAGCTCCAAGACAGATCACGTGTGTCTTCAGTTCCACACCCCTGCTGGCGTGCGCTGAGGCCCATTAGCTTTTCAGGACTATCATTTTACTCCATTTCAGGAAAGGAGGTTGCAGGACAAGTAAATAAAGGAAGGACACAGAGCTCCAAATTTTTCATGTTCCTTGAAATTCAATACTCTCAGATTCAGTATTGTCTCTTTCTAAAGATTGTGTCAAAGGAACTTAGTGCCTAATGAATCAATTAGATTTAAAAATGTGCCCATTAAAATTAGAAAACTCAATAAAGATTTGGAGTCATAATACAGTATGCAAAAGAAACCACCAAAAACAAAAAAAAACAACCAATAAAACACCCAGACTCTCATCCCATATTAGTATAAAAGGTAAGCATGTATTAAGGCAGTTCTTTCATAGTTGAAGTCTCAGTATTGGTCTCCTTGCCAACAGGACTTGGTGCTAATATCAAGGCAATAAAACATAGCTGCTTACAGGAGCTGTGTGTTCAGTAAGATTTTGAAGAAACTGTTTTCTAATGGCTTAAAAAAATAAAGACTAAAATCTGTTATTTAGAAGCCTCACTGTCTGTCTATACTTGAAGAGTGTGTCCACATGCATACACAACACAAAGTATCCCTACCACACTTAGGCAAAAGGAAAAGGGCAAAAAGGTGGGGTTGGAGGGAGGATTCCCTCAATCTCAGAAACTAATCAAGCTATTTGGAACTGAAGTAAAAATATGCCCAACCAACAGCAAAGCACCTTGCAAATTAGTGAAGCCAAAATAACAGTGAAAAACAATTACATAGCAAAGACTAATCACCAACCACTGTTGACCCACCACCATGAAGGAAGAACTGGTTGCACAGAAAGCTGCCCCAAACCTTGAGATCACCTCAGAAACTCATTAGATTTCAGGTGTAAACAAACTAAGAGCAAGAGAAAAAGAGAAAAATCCTATGATTTATCAAAGTTCATTTCATAGACATACAACCTGAAAAGATGATGCCATGAACATAATCACTTAGTCAAACAATTTGCTAGGAGCCCTCCAAGCCACATACATTTATTTGGGAAATAATGAACCCTACTGATTACACTCCAATATGCCACAAAGTATTCATATTTCTGAACAGACCCTGGGACTCGAAGCAAATGAAAGGTCTTCTCTGTAAGCAAATCCTCTCTCCAACCCCCAAAATGAAGTATTTCATGCTTTATTAGATTAGAATCATGTTTCCCTTTTGGTACTTATTTTGGTAAATACTTCCCTTCAGTATTTAATGAAAAAATTCACCAAAACAGTAGCATTATGTTGTATGGAATAACATATAACAAACATATTTTCTTTATAGATCTGGGAAAAAGTTCTACGGACTAGCACTGAAGCCCTTTTAAACAGAGAGCCACTCACCACTCTCCCAATCATATGAACCAAAATAAGGAGAGCTGACCAATGTTTTTCAATTAAATACCTGCATTCCATTCTTCATTTATATCCCTTATTTTCCAAATCCCAATCTGACTGTTCAATAGTATGTTTCTGTTCGGCTTACAAATATGAATAATTTGCTTTCAATCATATTTAATGTATTCTAAGATTATCAGCTGGGAATTTCAAATACTTTAAGTAATATTTTATTCTGGTTTAAGGAATTAACAAACCATTTCCTGTCATGCTGGTCCGTTCCAGGATTCACTGGAAGATTCTCTATTTCTGCCAGCACAGGACCAGAGGGTACAGAAGGAACCACAGGCAGAGTAGATCTCACAGCCCAAGCCTTTGGACAGAAATTATAAAAACCATCTATTTTACTTATAAAAGACTTCATCACCAATAAACAGAACATTTATCACATCACAATAAACAGAACAAATGCTTGAATGTTATATACTACCTTAGAGATAAATAATAATCTATCAATGTCTTACTTATTTCATAGGATTCATAGGAACAGAAAATGTTCTATAGAATACGTGTTCTATTTATAACATCATAGATAATAACAGAGGGTTTCATATATTGAGCCACTTTATAGATAAGAAAACCACATAAAACTTCGCTGAAATTATACCACTGTGAAAATTCAACTAACAATACCACGATTTGTCATCATTAACTACAGTGTTCTAGTGCTTTAGAAGCTTAAATCTTACCTGCTGGGAGCCACTACTCTGAGTTGAAACATTATTGTGAACACTGTAATGGAGAAAAACATCTATTAAAAAACCATATGTAAAATTCTAGGGCTTCACATTGTTAGGTAATACATACACTAATGAAAGTGGCTTTATTTTTAAAGACCTTGATTATTTTGTTGCAAATTAAGAAAAAAGTACTGTTGGTACCAAAACTAAGAAAGTGAGATGCCCAGAAAACATTTGCTTTCATAGACAAGCACTTGTTTTTCTATGATCTGCTCATGTGAGATTTCTATATACTTATATTCTAACTGTGCTTTAAATGTGTAGTTTACTACAACCTTATTCACTGGCCAGGATTTGTCCAAGATATCAAAATAAAGAGCAGCACAAATGACTCTTTAAATGTAAGGCATTTGGGGCAGCTCCATAGCTCAGGGGTTAGAGCACTGGTCTTGTAAATGTAAGGCATTAAGCACAAAATCCACATAAACTTATCTGTCGCTTCTTCTGTATATTCCTACCCTCTCACAAGATTTTCCAGTATCAGCAACAGCTCAGCATTTTATAATTCAAAAGGCCTTAGTACAAACTTAAAATCAGAAACCTTTCTGTATACTTTCCACTCGAAATGACTTATAAATATGTTTTTAAATTTTTAGTTTAGGCTGTACTCATTTCCCTCCTCCATCTACCCGCCCCCCTCAAAAAGCACTTAAAAAACTCAATTTATAACAAAATAAATAAAAACAAACCTCAGAACAGCTTTAAAAAATACATTCAATGAAATAAAGATGACATATTATCACAACAAAATGAAGGGAAAAAAGCCTTTACAGACTTCAGACTTTCTAACATAAGTAAAGAATTCAACTAAGGTAACTGAAAAATATATTCAAAATTATAAATGTTTATATGCACATGTATAAGATTCCTTGAAAGCGAGAAGATAATCTAGAGATTTAATGAGAGCACTTATGTTTCAGGAAAATGAGATAGAGAATTAAATGCATTCAACCCCTTACTATTAAATTACTGACTTTCAAGGATAAGGGAAGAATACTTAAGGTGCCCCCAAGAAAATTACAAGGAAATCACTGCCAGTATCTGGCTGGCACAGACTTCTCCATAGCACTACTCAAGAATATTATACCCAGACAAGGTGTCATTCTCGTGAAAGGAAATGGGCAAAGCTTCTCAAACTAAACTTTTAATACAACATCTAAGAGCCTTTCTTTCTTTCTTTTTTTTTTTCTTTAAGAGCCTTTCTTAAAGAGGTGAGAGTAAAAAAAAAAACTATCTGATGAAAGACAACCAATTAAGAAAGAATTCAAGAATGAAGAGGCCTTGCTAAAAGACTAGGTAACGAAAAGTGAACCCAATGTATATCTTATCATTTTATTACATACATCTCTGTTGCAGGTTGAGTCACCAGAACTTGCACTAACACTGACTGGGTTCAAATTCTGGCACAAAAGCTGTCCACTACTACTAGTTCTGCTCTCTAACTTCAGGTTTTTCATTGGCATGAAACTGTTAAAGGATTAAATGCATTAATGTTGCCAAAACACAAATAAAACTGATAAAAAAAAGAAAAGCTTTTTAAAAATACTAGTGTGTAACTGTTGTCAAGACCATTGTAAAATATATACCTGTCAGGCATGATTTCTTTTGACTAATGTTACTGCTTCCAAAACACATTATGCTGGTTTAAGTAACCATAATCCCAAATATTATGAAATCCCCATCCAATCTACTTGGCTAGATGATCCCCTTGGTTACTCTTTGAAGCTTTTCCTTTAAGTGAGAATAACTCCAGCAGGTGATGAATAAAAGATGAATAACAACATGAAAAAAAGTACTTATGATAAGTGATCTGAACTGGATCATAGCTCCTTGTTCTCAAAAATTTGAAATGAAAAAGCACTATTTTCTCATAATTACATTCTTTCACTTCCACTAATATAAAAGCAAAACACTTCTCATTACTGCCCTATTCCAAGTTTCCTTCTCAAACAAAGGAACACCTACAATAACTGACCTTTTTCCTCTTATACTCTGTATTCATCATTTCCTCTGCCATTTCTCCTTTTCCATCTTCAAGATTCTGTCTGCTAAAACCTGTACAAAAAGTACCCATCACGCAATATGAACTCTCCTTTAAAATGTCACCTCTTCTTAGGATACTCTGTATTAGGCACGATTCACATGGACTAGTTAGGAGACAAAATAGTACAAGGAAAACGACTGGCATCAGCCAATTTAAAAACCTGTTATTCAAATAGGCACAGTACAAGGTCAAGAAGTTTTTTAGGTCAAATAGCTGTGCTTTTTCAAATAGTCCTGTTTTCCATGGTTCACTGGAGCAAAACTGTGACTGCAAACAGGACTAGAAGGACAAGAATGAAAGGGCATTCATGCCAGTCCAAACTCAGGTCCTCTTGAGCAGTGTTATAAAGAGTGGTAAATAACCTTCAGGAGGGCTGGGTCCCCCTCTACATTTTATTTCTAAAAGTTTATTGCAAAAAATAAAAGTATAGTATCATTGTTTATTCAATTTCTGGTGCATTTTTCAGAGCCAAAAGCTTTATTCAAGAAAAGAAAAGAAAATCTTGTTATTAAAGTTAAATTAATCTTAATTCTAGGAAAGAGATTATAAAGCCATACTCAAGTTTTGGTAAGAAACACGTTATTTCAAAAAAAATTTTTTGAAGAAGAATTCATGCAAATTAAAACCTTAATTTTCAACTACATATTATTGCTTGAATACTTTGTTTACATTTCTGCTAAATTCACCAGGTTATCTTCTTTATTTGAAGCTCTAATATTCTGTACTAGCCTTTTTCTCAGGTAAGCATGACATGATCCATTAAACAAAAATCAAATAAAATAGTTTAAGAAGCACAGAACACCTCTAACTTGCTCCAACATTTTCCCTAAAAGTGTAGCTTATAAATAACTACGATGAAAATAAAAGTACAACTCAGGAAAGGCAGAAAATTTCTGTTTTTTACCTAATTAAAAATTCACAACAGAGAGAATTATTCACTTCCTTCTTACTCTAGTCATTTATTTATTTGTAACAGTCTATTGAGAGCTAAAGAAACATCAGAAGAGTCCTTATTCAAGAAACAGAGTATTTCTATGGTGAATCACTCATCAGCCTGACTCTAATGGCTTTCTAAGTGCGGAGGGGAGAGGAAAAACTGGATAGGACATCTCAAGGAGAGGCTGGCCATGCTCAGCACCCTGCAACAATTTCTACTTTTGAAGAAGCTCTAATCACACATCTGCCATGTAAGAGTAGACAAGTTCAAAAGAGTTAACCAGATTTACAAATGTGTCCTGAGTCTGAGACAGTCCAGGAGACTGGTATATACCAGTAGTTGAGAAGGTTTATATGAAACTATACACTGTAATATACTCTATTAAAACTAGGTCCTCAAAAGTAGGACTTCTGGAATAGTGGTGTGAGGACCCTCTTCCCAGTGAAACAAACATTTAGTTGGTGAAAATTATTAAAAAAAAAACAATCATTAAAAGTCATATATCAGTGAACAAAGCATCTATTCAAGGAAATCTATTAAACCTCAGAGTTGAATCTGGCATTTGAACCACAATTTGCTGCCCGTCCCCATCCCCCCAGATCAGTGTAGTGGAAACTTCACTTCACATGAATGCAGCCGAGAAGACAGGTCTCTCTCCAGGCAAGCCAGACTTTAAGTCAGCTATTTTAAAGATGTTCAGGAACTAAAAAAAACAAATCTAAAGAAGTATGGGAACACTGTCTCCATTAAAAGAAAATATCACTTGGGGTGCCTAGGTGGCTCAGTCGGTTAAGCATCTGACTTCAGATCAGGCTATGATCTGACGGTTCATGAGTCTGAGCCCCGTATCAGGCTGCTGTCAACACAGAGCCTGCTATAGATCTTCTGTCCTTCTCTCTCAGGTCCTAACCCACTCATGTGTGTGTGCTCTCTCTCTCTCAAAAATAAATACACCTTAAAAAAAAGTATTTTAAAATTTATAAAGAAAAGATAATACCATTAAACAGAATTTATAAATAAGAATCAAATAGAAATTCTTGAGTTGAAATGTACAAAAATTGAAATATAAAAAGTCACTGAAAGAACACAACACCAGGTTTGAGCAGGTTAAAGAATCCATGACTTGAAGACAGGTCAACTGAGATTACCTAGTCTGAGTAACAGAAAGACAAAGAATGAAGAAAAATGAACGAAACTCCAATACCTGTGGGACACCATTAAGTGTAGCAACATGCATGTGATGGTAGTCCCAGAAGAAGGGTAAAGAACGGAACAAAAAGATAATTCAAAGACACAATGGCTGAGAACTTCCCAAATTTGATAATACCCAGGGAAAACCAACCAGAAGAGGGGTCCCTGTGGGTGGCTCAGTTGGTTGAGCTTCCAATTCTTGACTTTGGCTCAGGTCATGATCTCATGATCATAGGACTGAGCCCTGCAGCAGGGTCGAAGCTGGGTGTGTGCGCCTGCATAAGAGAATCTCTCCCTAGCCCTCTGCCCCTTCCCCACTTGTGTACACACGCACTCTCTCCCCTTCTCTCAAAAAGTAGTAAAAAATTAAAAAAAAATAAAATCACACATTTGAAAAACAAAACTATTTAAAAAAGAGAGAGAAAAGCAAGCAGAAGAGATCTGGACTGCCAATACTTATATCAAACTTCAAAACAAAAAATTACTAGCAGGCACTTCCCGCGCGGCCGCCTTGGAGCACCTGCCCCGGGGGCGGCTGCACCATGCAGCACCTTGATAACGCAGCATCTGCTTGACTTTAGAGATGAAAGTTCATTGGTATCTCCCCTGAAGCTGCTCCCATTCTTCATAACTTTCATGATCACTATACCTACTGGGTTGTGCTTCACGACTAAATCTTATGTTTTTGAAGGTGCCTTTAGGAGATCCAGCAGGGACAGCTATTTTTATGCTGCTGCGGTTGCGGTGGTCACCATCCACACGATGTTGGCCTTCTTTGTTTATGTGGCCTGGAATGAAGGCTCATGACGGTGGCATGAAGGCAAACAGGATTAAATTGAACGTCACCTTCTGTAGCATTAAATTAATTTTTTTAAATGATAAATGTATCTGGGATACTGACTTCAATAAAGTTGAGAACATGTTAAAATCAATAATAATAAAAATAAATTAAACAAAAAAACTATTTTAGAGTCAGGCAAAAGTTCAACAATGACAGAGAAGTCCTGAGCAGAACAAACCAAGGAGACCTAACAGACATTTATAAAACATTTCACTCAGCAACGACAAAAAACCCATTCTTCTCAAGCACATACAGACCATTTTTTGAGATAAGCCATATGTTAAACTATAAAACAAGTTTCATTAAATTTTGTAAGGATCAACATCATACAAAGTATGTCCTCTAACCATCTGGAATAAAAGCGCGTGTGTGCACACACACGCGCGCACACACACACACACACACACACACACACAGAGGAATATTTAAGATATTCACAAATATGTGAAAATCAAGGAACACATTCCCAAGTAACCAACCAAGGGGTCAAAGAAGAAATCAAGAGAAACAGGAAAATAATTTAAGATAAATAAAATGAAAATACAATATTCCAAACTTATAGAATGTGATTAAAGCAGTGCTTGGAAGAAAACTGATAGCAATAAATGTTATGTCAAAAAAGAATAAAGATCTCAAATATATAACCTAATTTCCCACCTGAGGACACCAGAAAAAGAAAAGCAAACTAAACCTAAAGCAAAGATAAGAAATGAAATAATATAGCAGAGAGAAAATCAACAAACTTAAAAAATGATGAATCAGTAAACCAAAAGCTGGTTCTTTGAAACAGCCTACAAAGTGGGCAAACTTTTACCTAAACTAATCAGTGGGAAAACCCCTCAAATTACTAAAATTAGAAATCAATGAAGAAGGGTGCCTAGGTGGCTCAGTAAGTTGAGTCTGACTCTTGATTTTGGCTCAGGTCATGATTTCATGGTTTGTAGGTTCAAGCTCCGCATCGGGCTCTGCGCTAAAGGCAAAATGCTAGTGAACCAAATCCAGCAACATGTAACATAAAGAATTATACACCTGACCAAGTAGGGTTTATCCTAGGAATAAAATCAATTGCTTATCTGCAAATAAAATTTGTTCTTTGAGCTCCCTGTGTGCAAGAACCCTAATTTGTTCATCTTTATATCCTCAGTAGTCACAGGCCAATAACAAAAGTAGTTCATTCTCATTACAAATAGCATATCCACCCCCAACCCAGTCTTTATTTCTAAACTGTTTCATTTTTCGTTGTCAATTTTATCTGACATTACATTTGTTCCCTGCTATATTCCCAATGCTAAGGAACAACTTCATACGTTGACAGGTCTTCAACAAGTATTTGTTTAACTAATGACAACAACTACATGAATTCTAAAATATGTTCCTAAGTTGGAAGACATTACTCACCTGAGTTCTTCAGGTTTTGCTGTACTTGCTGACAGAGGAGGGAAAAAAAATCCCATTAGTTGTCTCTTACATAGTAAACTGCTTAACTGTTCATAAAAGTAAATCTGGACTGGTTTTTTCTTTTTAGGTTTATTTATTTTGAGAGAGAGAGAAAGAGAGGGAGAGAGGGACTGAGGGGAGAGAGAAAGGAAGAGAAATAATCCTTAGCAGGCTCCCCACCATCAGTCTGGAGCCCAACTCAGGGCCTGAACCCACGAACTGTGAGATCATGACCCAAGCTGAAACCAAGAGTCAGACGTTTAATCACACAGGCTCCAGGACTGTTTTTCAAGCCATGTTTCCCAACTATGGACTTAAAAACCTTCATTTGACAAAATGTTCTAGGATTCACATCACTAAAATCAATAATGACAGTTATTTCCATTTTAAGAATAAAGCAATAAAATAAATACCATCTTCTTTTAAAACAGAACCATTGGCAAGCCTCCTAGAGTGAATTCAGTGACAACAAAACATTGTCAGTAGAAAATGAGAGGTAACTCAGGGTTATTAAACCATCACAAACTAAAATGGTCTCATTAATAGCTCTATATTATTTGATTTATAGCTGTACTACACAAAAATTATGACTACAAATCAGTTTCTTTAAAAAAAATTTTTTTTTTAATAGTCTACTTATTTTTGAGACAGAGACACAGCATGAATGGGGGAGGGCAAAGAGAAAGGGGGACACAGAATCTGAAACAGGCTCCAGGCTCTGAGCTGTCAGCACAGAACCTGACGCGGGGCTCGAACCCACAAACCGTGAGATCATGACCTGAGCCAAAGTCCGACACTTAACTGACTGAGCCCCCCCCAGACGCCCCTATAAATCAGTTTCTTAAGTCAAACATCAGGTCACGTTTTTGGACAACTGGGATGTCCCTAACATCAGATATACTTAAAATTCAATCTGTATTTTGAGATAAACTCAGATTCAAAACCAAACAAAAGTTCTGGTTTAAAATCAAGCTTTTTACACTGGGTGTTTTATGGAAACCAACTTGACAATAAACTATAAAAAATAAATAAAATAAAATCAAGCTTCTTAGTACATAAATTTAAGTGTACACTGATATTTAAATTTAAGCACTTTAATAGATTATAATGCTATTCAAAATAACATTTTTTTAATTTTTTTTTTTTTGAGAGAGGGAATGTGCACATGTGTATGTGCACAAGAGGGGAGGGGCAGAGAGAGAAAAAGAGAGAGAGAATCCCCAAGCAGGTTCTGCACTGCCAGACCAGAGTTGGACTTGGGATTCAAACCCACAAACGTGAGATCATGACCTGAGCTGAAATCAAGAGTTGGATGGTCAATCAACTGAGCCACACAGGCGCCCCTGAAATAATTTTTACTTAAAATTTATTTGTTGTAAACCAATGGTTTTTTTAAAGTTCCCAAAGACATTTGAGAAATTTGGGTGGTTTTTTCTTGTTTGTTTGTTTTTTTAAGTAAGCTCCACATCCAGCATTGAGCCCACTCAAGCCGCAAGACTCAGATCAAGACCTGAACTGAGATCAAGACCCAGATGCTTGGGGCGCGTGGGTATCTCAGTTAGTTAAGCATCCGACTCTTGATTTCGGCTCAGGTCATGACTGCAGGGTTCCTGAGACTGAGCCCAGCGTTGAGCCCAGCATCGGGTGAGCAGACAGCACAGAGCCTTCCTGGGATTCGCAACCCCCCTCTCCATCCTTCCCTTGCATGTGTGCTCTCTCTCAAAACAAACAAAAAAAAGATACTTAACTGACTGAGCCACCAGGCGCCCTGAGAGATTATTAATGCAGAAATCAGGAAGTCAATAAGGGGGAAGGCACTATTCTGCAGAACTCAGATAGTTAAATAAACAAAAACTGAACACAAACTCAAAATAGCATCTGAAATGGGATCAACATAAAGTTTAATCTCAGCAACAACATAAGCAAGTTTTCCTTCTATTTTCTTATACTGATTCTGTCATAACCAAAGTTCATGAACAAGGGTACTTTAGCTGACTGGAATAAACTTAAGGTTCAGATAACTTCCTTTCAAATAAACAACACCAGCCCACAATGGCCTGTCAAGGAAGAAATGTCCTTTGAAACAGGACTGCATCTCACCTTTCATTTGTAGAGTTCGTCGAGAATAGCGTTTGCTGGGTCTTCTTTCAAAGGATGTTGATCTTCGTGCTTTATTGGTTTTTGTGGTCTGATACTCAGTTTTCCCACTAAAATAAATGAGGCACATTAACAAGAACAAGAGAATTTGAGGACTCCAGTAATGAGAGACACACGAGAAAAAGTCTATATTAAGGCTGTCCTTAAAAGAACCATCCCGAACTTCATCCTGAAGGAACTACTACTAACAGGCTTGATGTCTGTCTTCACCACATCATTCTTCTACTCTTTCAGCTTGTGTGAAATAGGCAACTTCCAAATTATATTGTTTTTTTCTTAAGCATGCATGTACCTAACAACAAATTGAGTAACCCTGGAATATCTGTATTCTTATGCAACTCCTCTCCCCTCCTTATTCACTCACCTCAATACTCTGGTTTCTCTTCAGATCGTATAAATCTTTCCCTTTTTACTTATTCACTCACCTCATGTAAAGTGCGCAATTAACTCAAGTGATACATTTTTCAGAAGAATTTTCCAGAAATGTTTAAAACTATTTTCCCACTCTCTTTGATTTCCATTTAAATTGTTAAGAAAATGCCTCCTCACTTTTAATATAGGTACAAGAGAGTTCTACTCACATAAATCCCACCCACACAATCAACTTACCACAATACGGATAGCATCCATTCCTTCTTTAAATCATACTGACTCTTATGGTATTCTGAAAACTCATAATAATCTACTCTCAGGTCAACCAAAACATTTCTAATTTATGAGCAACACACAAGGAGTCTATAAAAATAACTTCAGTTTTATAAAGGACCAGAAATGTTACCCAGATGCACTTCACACTCAGTACAACACCCTTTCTCTATATGGTATTCAGCTAATGGATGGAGACTCCTTACAACTCATATTATATGAATTTAAATGGAGGATTAACAATAGAACCCCCTTATGATCCAGCAATAGCACTGCTAGGGATTTACCCAAGGGATACAGAAGTGCTGATGCATAGGAGCACATGTACCCCAAATGTTCATAGCAGCACTGTCTACAATAGCCAAATCATGGAAAGAGCCTAAATGTCCATCACCTGATGAATGGATCAAGAAGATGTGGTTTATATATACAATGGAGTATTACATGGCAATGAGAAAGAATGAAATCTGGCCATTTGTAGGAAGGTGGATGGACCTCGAGGGTGTCATGCTAAGTGAAATAAGTCAGGCAGAGGACGACAGATACCATATGTTTGCACTCATAGGTCTAACAGGAGAACAGAAGAAACCTAATGGAGGGCCAGGGGGAGGGGAAGAGGGAAAGAAAGTTGGGGAGAGAGAGGGACGCAAAACTTGAAAGACTATTGAATACTGAAAACGAACTGAGGGTTGAAGGGAAGGGGGACGGGGGAAAAGAGGTGGTGGTGTTGGAGGAGGGCACTTGTGGGGAAGAGCACTGGGTGTTATATGGAAACCAATTTGACAATAAACTATTTAAAAATAAAAAAATAAAAAAATAAATGGAGGATTAATTAATATATAAAGTAAATGTCAAGAGGGACATAGAACCCATTATACCATTACAATGTTTTCCTGTCTACTCAGGAAATTACAATGGCGCTGTCAGCATGGAGCCTGCTTGGGGTTCTGTCTCCCCTTCTCTTTGCTCCTTCCCCATTTGCTCTCTGTAGCTTTCAAAATAAATAAAAATAAACTTTAAAAAAAAAGGAAATTACAACCAATAACAATTCCACTTTGTCTTTTATTCCAGTCAGTGGAAACACCGGAAGCCACTTTGTTTCTCTATGCCTTGGTTTCTACATCTGTAAAATGAGAGGTTAGCCTAAACTTTTTGGCTTTATGGAAGAATGAAAGATAGAGCAAGCAGATATTGACATCCACCTATATCTAAATCGTGATCCTAGTCGAATAAATCCCGATCGATGAGAACTCTTTTGGACTGGGCCTCGGAGGCGAAAGAAGGCATGGTGTTCCACGGCACATTTCCATAAATGTTTGCATGCTTTTGGATGATCCAATCTGAAGACGAATGTATGTTCCTGCTCTTTGCCCTGAAGAAAAAAAAAAAAAAAGACATAAGGAGAGGTAATTATTAGGATAATGAATAGGTCAAACAGTCCTGTCCTTTGTTACTCAGCTATGAAGACAACCACAGCAATACCAAAAATAGAATAATAAAGCATCTAGTTTGCCCCATGAAACTAAAACATTCTCTATACATAAAAAGGCAGAGTTGAAATCGAGCTGTCCACTTTCCCAGCCAATATAAAATTACTCCTAAGAGTAATTTTCTACTTATGTGATCTCAATTCTTAGAGAAACATAAAATGAAGATTTACCATACTTTGGGATAAATATATAGTTATAATGTAAATGACCATACAAGACCTGGCAACATATATCAACAGACTTAAAAAGGTGCACATGCTTTGGGGCGCCTGGGTGGCCCAGTTGGTTAAGCATTAGCTTCAGCTCAGGTCATAATCTCGCACTCTGTGGGTCTGAGCCCCACATCAGGCTGTGTGCTGACAGCTCAGCCTGGAACCTGCTTCAGATTCTGTGTCTCCCTCTCTTTCTCTGCCCCTTCCTTCCCTGCTCACGCTCTGTCTCTGTCAAAGAAATAAAAATATTAAAAACCAAAACACGGTGCATATTCTTTGTCACAGTAACCCTATGTAGATCCTGGAAATCTAATTATAATAATTAACATTCATAGGCACTTAAGGTTTCACATGAATTAATTCAATGAGCAGATATTATCATTAGCTCCATTTCATAGATAAGGAACTGAAGCTCAAGAAATAAAGCCCAAGGTCACAAAGAGGAAATCAGAATCTGAACCTATTTGTTCTCCAGAACCAGTTTGTAACAATTAAGCTTCATCATCTCTTTAGGGAGAAAAATTTTCTTAACACCAAAATGTATACCCAAAGATTTTCTTCACAGTCTCATTCATAATAGTAAATATTGCAATAAAACCCTAAAAGTAAAAAAAATTATCAATAATATCTTTTCAAATGATACAAAAAGATAAATGAATAAGAGATGAATAAATGTAATTGTTTATTCATATTACAAAATATATAGGTTAAAATGAATGAATAATATCTACATGGCTACATCTATTTAGGTAAGCTAAGGAAACTGTCAAAAAAAATATCTATGACTCATGTAAATTTTTAAAACAATCCTACCACGTATTATGATGTGTTTGTAGTTGGAAAAAGGAAATATAAGAATGACCCTCCAAGAATGATGGGTAGCTAGAGGATTATACCTCACTGTACTGAATACATAGTTATTTTTTAAGTTTATTTATTTTGAGAGAGCACGAGTGGGGGAGGGTCAGAGGGAGAGAGAGAGTGGGGGCGGGGGGCGAGAGAGATGGGGAGAGAAAGAACCCCAACACAGGGTTCTAACTCACAAACTGTGAGATCATGACCTGAGCTGAAATCAAGAGTCAGACGCTTAACTGAATGAGTCACCCAGATGCCCCTGAATATACTGTCATTAATTTACTATATCTAAGAGATAATTCTGAAGCAACAATGTCAAAAATGTTAATCTGGATGAGTAAAATGGGTATCAAGTTTATGACTTTTCATACTTTGCGGTACACTTTGAATATTTTATAAATTAAACTATATAATATTCTTAAATGACAAAATAAACTATATGTAGTTATTTCATGACCTTGATATAGGCAAAGATTCAGAAATTTTAAAACACAGAAAATACCACAAAGGAAAATAGTTAGAAACTCTACTGCATTAAAACTGAAATCTATTCAAAACATACTATTCAGGGAGTCAAAAGGCAAGCCAAGAAGATACTTACAACACATAGATCTGCAAAGAACTGATGTCCACAACACATAAAAAACTTCAGTGAGGAAAAAGAGCACATGACCCAAGAGAAAAATGAGCAAAACACTTGAACAGGCATGTCATAAAAGAGAACACCCTAATATTCAATAAATATATAACTACGTGCTAAACAAAGAGTGATCAGAGGAATGCAAATGAAAACCACAAAACCACTTTATCAACAGAATGGCTGCAAGGAAAAAGAGAATACCAAACATTAGCCAAAAAAGAAATGGAACTCTCTTACATTGTAGGGGAAATACAAACTTGTATAGACACTTCTGAAAACAGTTTGGCAGTATCCATTAAAACCAATCACAGGCATACCTTAGTCCTCAGAGCAGCACTCTTAGTAGCGAAAACTAAAACAACTCAACTGTCCATCAACAACAGGATGGATAATCTACATGTAAAATGGATACTATGTGACACTAAGAATGAGCAACCTATAGCAATCAGCTGCAAGAGGGGTAAGGCTCACAAATATATTTAAAAAAAGAAGTCAGACACAGAGCAACAGTAAGTCAGGTTTCATTCAGATGAAGTTTAAGATATAAACAAAAACCAGTTCATGGTGGTAAACAGGAGAGAACAGGAGAATATCCTTGGAGGACTATACCTGGTGGGAGACACAGGAGTGTCTAATTATAGAAGTATTCTCTTTCTCCAGCTGGGTGCTGGTCATATAGGTGTTTGTGAAAATCCACCAAGCTGCCCACTTGTAACTATACTTATCTAAAGGTATGATATACATCAGTGAAAATTTGCCAACAAAAAAAGCACATAAAAAAACCACGGAGAAACATAGAATGTCAAAGTAGGAAAAGCCCTTCCATAAGTCATGAAAGAGTGACAAAACGGGCAAAGGATATGAATAGAGTTTGGAGAAAAGGAAATATAAATAACAAAATGTATGAAAAATGTTCAGGATCACTCATTATAACAGAAATAAAAATTAAACCTACAATGGAATTTCACTGTTTACCTTTCAGATAAAAATGTGACCACTCCCTCTGAAGAAACAGGTTTGACACCTGACAGGATCTCTGTTATCCAGGGCAAGTGCACATGACCATTTGAACCAGCAAACCCACCTCCAGGAAATTATCCTACAGGTATTTGCCAAGGTACAAAATCATACACATATACTGAATAGATGTTGAAAAATAACTTAGGGTACATCCACAAAGAATACTAATCAGTTTAGTCTGCTTTTTCAATATAAAGAAGCATTCTATATACTCATATGGAAAAGATTCCAAAAGTTACAATGTAAAGTTTAAAAAGGATTAGTACAGAACACTAAAAGCACAGAGGCTTCTGTATAAAAAAGAACTGACATACACATTTGCGCGCGCGTGTTTGTATGTGTGAGAAATACCTTCAAAAAGATATCCAAGAAGGTAATATTATAGAAGATCAAATCTAAAATGCCATCAATTGTAAGATGCACAATTATTTTATGGTCCAAATGAGAACAAGGGTCACCAATTAAATTATGACCATATTTCCCTATCACATATAATTGTATTTTATAACTTCTGAAGAACTGCCTTTAGATTTAGATACAAATATCATTTAATCACTATAAAAAGGAAAATCTTTGTAAAATATGTTGTTTCTACATGTGAAGTCTCCATGTAAATCTGCATTAATTCATGTGTTAATGATATAATGATCATCCTCCATGCCATCAGATTTTTTTTTTAATTTTTTAAATGTTTATTTTTGAGAGAGACAGAGACAGACAGAGTGTGACTGGGGGAGAGGCAGAGAGAGAGGAAGACACAGAATCTGGAGCAGGCTCTAGTCTCCGAACTATCAGCACAGAGCCCGATGCAGGGCTCAAACACATGAACCATGAGTTCATGACCTGAGCTAAAGTCAGACTGAGCCAACCAAGCCCCCAAATAGATTTTTTTTTAATGTTTATTTATTTTTGAGAGACAGAGACAGAGAATGAGCAAGGAAAGGGCAGAGAGAGAGGGAGACACAGAATCCAAAGCAGGCTCCAGGCTCTGTCAGCACAGAACCGACATGGGGCTCAAACTCACAAGCTGTGAGATCATGACCTGAGCTAAAGTCAGACGCTTAACCAACTGAGCCACCCAGGTGCTCCCTCAATAGATTTCTTTTTAAAATGCTCTGTTGTCTCTATAATTCCCTTCTAAGCTGGGTGAAAGGGCAATCCTTTGCATGTATCTTAGTAATAAAACTTAGTAATATCATGGTTTCTTCTAATTTTCAGAAATCTTTTTTTAGGTTTTGCTAAGCAGTCCTTCTCACACATCATTGGGTATACAGTTGCTTAACTTGCTTTTATCTAGTCCATCTATATGTATGTATGTTTTTCAATTTATTTCTTTGTATGGAATACAATTACTTTTTAAAATTTACTCATAATTCTGTGAATTTTGACAAATGGCCTAGAGTCTAGCAACTACCACCAAAAGCTGGTTATAGAAAAGTTCTCTCATGCCCCTAAATTCCCTTTGCTGTTCCTTTGTAGTCAAGCCTCCTCATTCTCCCTAATCCCAAACAATCAGTGATCTGTTCTATTATTATAGGATTGCCCTCTGAGTCTGGCTTCTTTCTGGCATTGTAGGGAGCTGCCATGTTCGGCTGCCTCAGGCAAGGATATGTCACTCCCTGAGGGGAGCTCCCTGAATTACAAAGATTGGCTAGGGAAGTGCTATTCCAGATTCAGGGACTGGAGACAGCCAGACTGGAGAAGCCAGAAGAACAAAAGATCAACCGCATTTAGGCTTAAGTGGTGTCAATTGCTCCCCTGCCCAGCACTGCAGTCTGCAAGTCTGGGCTTTCTTACAGATCCTTTAGACTCTGAGCTTGAAACTGCAGTTTCGGTTTCCCCTTTTTTCTAAAAATCACTTGACCCTGTTTCCTAGCAACCAACCTAGGTCAGCTTCCCGCCTCAAACCCTATATAGGTGTGGGTATTTTCTCAATAAACTGAGGCTTGATCAGAAACGCTTGTCTTGCCTTCACTCTCTGTGCTCCCTGTCCTGCCCTGTTCTTACTCCTTCTGGGACGGAACAGACAGAGCATAATGCATTTGAGATACACTCATGTTGTGTGTACCAACTGGGAACTAGAGTTAAGGAGGGGAAGAGAGGAGTAATCCTTAATTGAGAAAGCTTTATTAAAGAATATTAGCTTAGAAGTATTTATTAAAGAATAATAGGGGTGCCTGGGCAGCTCAGTCATTAAGTGACCAACTCTTGATTTTGGCTCAGGTTACGACCTCATGGTTGTGAGATCAAGCCCTGCCTTGGGCTCCCAGCTGGGCATGGAGCCTGCTTGGGATTCTCCTTCTGTCCCTCTCTCCCTGCTCCTCTCCGGCTTGTGTGCACACATGCACGTGCACTCTTTCTCTCTCAAAAAAACAAAACAAAAAAAAAACAATTAGACCTGAGTTACCATATAACACAGTCATTGTTAAATAAATAACAAGATAGAATTCCTACCTGATCATCATCTTCTACAACCACCAGGGTTAATTTATTCTTCTTAAAATCCAATCTGGTTATCTTGGGCCTATAACAATATCAGAACAAAAACCAGATTTCAAATAAGTGTCCTCAAAATTAAAAGAAAATGTCTGTTGTTATTTCCAGCATATCAATCATCTACCTGACGAACTGAAAATGGACTAAGAGGGTCAATTACCCTCTTAGCCTGTACTGCCCACAAAGCTTCTAAAACATATTCCAGATAACAGAAAAAAGCATTCTAAAGCAATATCTCAAATAAAACTGATGCTGCATATATATCAGATAGTACAAATGTTAAGAAAAAAGGAAGATAAAGAAATCCATTTATACATTTTATAAATTCCCAGCCTAAGTACAAGAGATTCTCCAGGCCTGGTGTAGAGCAGCAGCATAGGAACTGGATATAGGAAAGACTATAAAGGTTTTTTAAAGGCATAAATGAAAATAAATTCTTGATTAAGGCCCTCAACTTTATTTTCTGTATCAATTTTGGTTTGAGGAAGTACATCTTTAATCTAAAAAAAAAAAAAAAAAAAAAAAGTTTTTTTTAAACCTCACTTTATGGCCCCCTTTCCAACTGTGTCTCCGACCTGTCCTGAAATCCTCAACAACCTACCACAGGAGAACTCTGTACTTCTACGAACTGTGAATGTCAAAACAATGATACTCTCCTTCTTGCTAACTTTTAAGTATAACTTACACAAAATATAATTGGAAAACATCACTTGTTTACAAGAGCTGTACTAAAAGAGTAAGTGAGTGAGTAACTAAGCCTACCAGGCAGAGCAGGAGGGGAAGAACTAGCACTTAAGTGTAACAAATACTTACACAAGGCCTAGTAAGTGTCAGGTACTCTTGTGTTTTACACAAATTAATTCAACTGATTCTCACAACCACCACAGAGGTGGTACAAAAGACACTTTCTTCAACTCTCTGCCTACAGCACTCTCTGGCCAGAAGTGTGTGCCATCTGCCCACAGGGCAGGCTGGAAGTATCACAGAATTCACACTCAAGGACTGGGCAAATAAATACCCACCCAAACCTCTTTCACCAATCAGGGGACAAGTAAGAAGTGTACTACTCAAGGGTCTCAGCGAGTCCTGAGCATGGATGCCTGGATTCAAAAATATATGAAATCTATCTTCAACTTTGAGGGAAATTAATTTTCAAACCTAAAATTCTATTCTCAGCCTAATTACCAAGAAAGCATAAGAGAAGAATAAACCATTTTAAGGCATTATAGGATTCAATTTATCTCCTACACCCTGCTTTTCTTAGGCAGTTACCTGAGGATAGAGAGAAGAAAAAAACCAAAGCAAAGAGAGGAAAATAATGGGAAGAAGACACACAGGATCTTAGCGGGAAAGACTCATGAAAGCTGCAGAGTAGCCTGAAGAGCAGACAATTCCAACTGGAACAGAAGAATCATTTACTCCAAGCCTGAAGATCTGAAAGAATGTAAGGATAAGACAAAGGCAGGTAACTTAAAGCACTGCGTGGGGTGTCAGAGACTGAGGGGAAAGCCAAACACTCCAGGAAAAACAAAACCCTGTACAGAAAGAAAATGTAATCCCAGTTGTGAGTTCAAGTATTTCCAGGCTGAAGAGAAAGAAAGGGCGATGACCTAGGTCTATCGTACAACAAACTCTCCTGACAGGTGTTTGGACCGGGCTGCACAAGAAAGAAGTTGTTGACGGGGACTGTCCAGAGTTGGCTGCACGAAGCCACACCCAGAGAAGGGGAGGGCAGCAGGGAACTTGTAGGTGAGAAGGGACTCGGAGAGGGGCACTGGGTGTCACGCAATGGCATTCAGCAGCAAGCGGGAAGTCTCCAGGCCAGAGAGTTCTGAAGGGCAGTGGCGGTGTGTGTCTTTTACAGCCACAGGATTTGACACATCTATGACGAACAGATGGCAGATACAGTTTACAGGGGGACGTGCACAGCAGGAAGGCTCTAAATGATTAAAACTCTGCTTATTGGGCCCTATGTAAAGTAACTGGATATATAAGAATTTGAGTTTGGTGCTGGTGGGCTTTGAGCTAACAACCCTGGCGTGCTGCGAAGAAGCAAGCGACCGAGGGGCCCTTGGGCTCGTGCACATGACACTGGTACAGTGTGAGGTTCTGCACTGCCTCTGATACACGGATAACACTATAAACACTACTTCCTGATTTGCTGCTTTTAGAACAAACCATACAAGATGTGAAGAACTTTATTATGGCTACAAAATCGAAGTAAAATCTATCCTTGATATGAAATGAGAATATAATTTTAAACTATGAGTTAAGTTGGGACCCAAAAAGAGAAAGACAGCTTATAAAGAGGGATAAATATCTTCCTCGTACACACCAGGGAATATGGAGTAATGTGATTGTCTGTGAAACAAGAGGTCCTAAAAACAGTGATGTAAGAACTACACGACATGAGAGTGTCTGTGTGAACACAACACATGTAGGAATAAAAAATATGTATCAAGAGATGTTTACTGACATACCTTGAAACTAATGGAAAAATGGATGGAAGAGTTTTAAAAATTACCTCTGGGGATGGGACAAAGGATGGGTAAGGAGCAGGACAGGAGACAGGTGATTTTCATTTATAATTTCTCAGAATTATTTGATCTCCAAACTCTATTTTATGTATTAACTTGACAGAAATGGTTTTACTAAAAAAAATTTTTTTAACAAATGAATAAACAAACAAGTAAATAAATACACATGATAAGTATCTGTAATATTAACTCTGCTTACCAAAAAAATAAGCCAATTTTGGTCTCTCCTTCAAAAACAAGGACTCCTGTTGGGGTTAGTCCCAAACTATAGTCATTCCCATCTCTAGCCTAATTTGAAAAAAAGCAAAAGATGTTAACTTTATTGGCAGAAGACAGATTTCACATTTTCACACAACAGTTTAATTTTGTTTTCACATTGAATTATAGTAACTAAATACAGGTTAATATTAATATGCAAAGTGTTTGCAACAAATAGAAATATCCAAAATAACATTGCCAGGAAAATTCACGCATACATTTAATTCACTGTTAATACCACAGTCTTAAGGTAGGTCATCAATGAAGGTACGTAGGTGAACTTCCACGACAAAGAAAGCTCTCTGCAGATTCTGCCTATGATCTTATTCACTACTTATCACACATTTTTAAAAACACTGCCTTTCTGGGGGCGCCAGGGTGGCTCAGTGAGTTGAATATCTGACCCCTGACTTTGACTCAAGTCATGATCTCAAGCCTTGAGGTCAGTTCTATGCTGACAGCACAGAGCCTGCTTGAGATGCTCTCTCTCTCTCGCCTGCTGCCCCTCCCCTGCACGCACGTGCACACACACACACTGGCTCTCTAAATAAATAAATAAATAAATAAATAAATAAATAAATAAACAAACTTTATAAAGACTGCCTTTCTGAGAAAATTTAGCTTTTTAAACTAGAAATGTTAAATCAATATACAGACTGTATTACAGCTTACCAAAGTCTTCTCAAGCTATAAATTTTCAACTTTGCTTCCTGAATTATTTTAACTTTTAAACAACCTGCTCAGCTTATGTATCCAAGATGATATGAATGTGAAGGCAAAGAATAAAAAGTGGTTTAAAAATCTAAAAAACATAGTAACACCTTAAGAGCACAGATACAGGTTTTTGGAGATTTGGGTTGTTTCTCTTCTTTCTTATACTGAAATGTTATGTGAGATTCTCATATTTAATCTCAACCTTCCAATGTCCCCAGTCCTATGTGCCACCTCCATGCCCTCCCACATACTGAAAAATGTCATAGTTACCTTGAATCTAGAAGAACAAACGTTTTAAAACTCATCACAACACAGTTCTTACCTTGACCACATGCATATCAACGCCATACATTTCTAACCATTTGGCTTTATTCAAGTAATTGGTTTCAGCTTGTGCTGGTGTTTGACCTCTGAAATTTAAAAAACAATTTTAAATAATAATAAATGTAAATTCTATACCAAGGACAGAAACAGAAGAAAAGAAGCACAAAATCATGGCAGTGATGTTAAAGAAAAGTGTGATCAAAAGTCAAATACCTGTATTCCTTCCACTTCTCAAAAATAGCCAGCTCCATCTCTTCAGTCTGAATGGGCACGAATCGGAACTCAGATACAAGTTCAGGACTATGCTCAGCAAGATCATAGTCACCAAGTTCAGCTACAAACATAAGTTCCAGAAAGTTGTATTTTGTTAATTAAGTTTATTTCCTGCTGAATCTTTCTTCAAAATTCATTTTATTACTAAAAACTGCTAAGGAGCACCTGGGTGGCTCAGTCTGTTAAGCGTCCGACTTCAGCACAGGTCATGATCTCATGGTTCATGAGTTTAAGCCCTGCTTTGGGCTCTGTGCTGACAGTTCGGAGTCTGGTGCTGCTTCAGATTCTGTCTCCCTCTGTCCCTGTTCCTCTTCTACTGACTGTCTCTCTTTTTCTCTCTCTCCCCAAAATGAATAAACATTAAATTTTTTAGAAACTGCTAAGATTAGAAAGGTTCTTTCTTAAACTATAGTAATTCATAACATCCAAATCATTCCCAAAAATAAATCTAGCTTAGACTTACAATGTGTCAACATCTATTCACAGGATTATATACTTGTGGTTGGGGGTGTATTTTCAAATAGATGTGCTTCTGTTCATTTACTTCATATCTTATAATGCTTAGCTTTTGAAAACCTCTTTCTAGACTTCCTTAGAATACCTTTTGATCTTATAATGAATAAACAAAACTATTTAGCAACCTTTAAAAAAAAATATTTAGCCAGTTAAGAATCCAATATGCAGAAAGGTGCCTGGGTGGCTCAGTCAGTTAAGTCCAACTTTGGCTCAGGTCATGATCTCATGGTTTGCGGGGTTGACTGAGCCCTCATTGGGTTCTGTGCTGACAGCTCACAGACTGGAGCCCATTTCGGATTCTGTGTCTCCTTCTCTGCCCCTCCTCAGCTTGTACATGTGCTCGCTCTCTCGCTCGCTCTCGCTCTCTCTCTCTCAAAAATAAATTAATATTAAAAAAAAAGAAGACTCTAATGTGCAGAGAGCATGACATCATACACCAATACAAGATACAGTCTCTGTCCTCCTGAAATTGTAAATAGTTAATCCTAAAAAAATTAGTAAAAAATACCTGGGGAAGGGAGGCAGTAGGAAAACATTTGGGCAGGGCACAAATAATTATGTGCCCATCTGTGGTTATCTCTGAACTGTGGGGTTTGGGGAAGAAGAGAAAATGACTAATATTTTATATACTTTAGACATTTTTCCTTTTAAAGAACATTTTACTCACATTTAAAAACTAAAATAGTTCCATTTTTATTTAAAAAACCTAGTTTTGTAGAGGAAAAAAAAATACAGATCTTGAGATAATAAAGCCACAATGCATGAATCAAGCAATAAGCATTTAGGGACGCCTGGGTGGCTCAGTTGGTTAAACGTCCAACTTTAGCTCAGGTCATGATCTCATGGTTCATGGGTTCAAGCCCCATATCGGGCTCTGTGCTGACAGCTAGAGCCTGGAACCTGCTTCAGATTTTGTATCTCCCTCTCTCTCTGCCCCCTCCCCCCCGTTTGCACACTCTCTCTCTCTCAAAAATAAACATTAAAAAAACAAGTATTTAGTAAGCACTACTTTGAATAGTGTTTTGTTAAATACACAAAAATGTAAAGTCATTTTCAAGAAGCACATATCTTGGATGTCATGAAACTTACACAATGAGACAAAGAAAGAACATGAAAAGACAGCTTTTCATGAGATGAAAGTTTTAGAATTCTCAGCCTCACACAGGAATTTGTGAAATACAAAAGGTGTGCTTTCAAGAAAAGATGCGTGCAGTTACACACTTCTGATTATTACAGTGGTAGAGGCATAGCATTTTCAAGCTAGTATCTGTTGGATGTTCTGCAGATGGGAAAACAAATTTTCATTTGTAGACAGATTAGGACAGTGGATGGAGGCAGGTTACACTAGTAACCAATTTGTGAAGTACACAGATTTCCTCCAGTCACCAATCTTACTATCAATAGGAAAATATACCTTTGTAAATAGTGGAAGCACAAAATAAGCAAAAATTAGAATTACCATAAAAACATAAAAGTTTAATCTTTTTATTATCCACACAATTGAAAAATGTTCATTTTTCAGACAAAAAAAAGGCCTCAACAGTATTTCATCAGTATTACAAGGTACAAAATTCTAAGTTCTTTCATTAATTTCATTTATTGGAAAACACTTTCTTCATTGTTAAAATAACCATCAGGAACTTTTAAATATGCTCTAAGTATTTCTTTCATGGATTTGTTTTTAAGAATAAAACTAGGGCGCCTGGGTGGCTCAGTCGGTTAGGCCTCCGAACTTGGCTCAGGTCAGATCTCACATTCGTGGGTTCGAGCACCATGTCAGGCTCTGTGCTGATAGCTAGCTCAGAGCCTGGAACCAGCTTCCAGTTCTCTGTCTCCTTCTCCCTCTCTGCCCCTCCACTTGTCATGCTCTGTCTCTCTCTATATCAAAAATAAATAAAACATTTTAAAAAAAAGACTAAAACTAAAGTAAGGGGTGCCTGGGTGGCTCACGTGGTTAGACATCCGACTCTGATTCCAGCTCAGGTCAGGATCTCCCAATTCTTGACATCGAGCCCGAGCTGGACTGTGCACGGACAGTGAGGAGCTGAGTTTCTCTCTTTCTCTCTCTCTTTGCCCCTCTCTCGCTCACACTCATGCTCTCTCTCCCTCAAAATAAATAAATAAAACTTAAAAAAAGATTAAAACTAAAGAAAGCAAAAATAAAGCTGCAAAAATCTACTCCTATATCCCTGCACTCTTTTCAAATAAAAAAATAGCTGAGGGTCCCCTTATAATATTTAGTGAATTATCAAGTCGACAGCTGTTTGGTTTGAAAAGAAGCTACAAAGAGAGAGCAAATGAAGTGAAAGGGAAGAAAAAGAAGCCAATGTTCTTAAACAAAGGAAAGTAATAGGGTTGGATATTGATACAAGTTAACAATGGTGTTACTTTTCTTGCCCATCACTTTGAATCTTCTGAAATTCTTAACTAAAAACACACAAAAAAGAATTATGTTTTATTCCTAACAGTCGGCGTACGAAATGCTTACCTTGCAGATTATAAGCGGCCAACTGAACTGCCGTATCAAAAGGACACTCTAGCCTGAGACCGAAACACAAATTTGTTAGACAAGTCAACTTTGCAAGGTTCATCTGAAGATAAATGGAAATAATACCTACCATTTCTTTCTCATAATTAACTATGAACTTATTTTCAAAATTATTTTCAACTACTTAATAAAACGTGCTTTACCTTAAATAACTAATACTCACTTTCCACTGAGAATATCTTGTTTTAACTGAAGAACAAATAAATACCTAAGAAAAATAAAAGGAACAAATTTAATTAAATAGAGTAATCTACTATGAAAAATAATCCTACCCTTCTAATGTGAGACAAAACATTCTTAATTACAGAATTTTACCTGAAATAAAATCTATAAAAGAAAAAAATATGAAAAAAAGGGGGGGAAGCAATAAGCCATCCAGAGAATGGCAGCATGTCCATAAGGCGAGTACAGTATAGTCAGCTTAAGATTAAAGGTTTTAAGCAAATTAGTGAGAATGAGTTCTGTGATCTAATTTTACATTATTCTCAGGACACAAACCACCTCATACGTGAAAGGACACAAGCATATATATAACTATGGAGAGTAGCTATAATCTCATTGGTAGAGGGTTCAAGAGAAAACCCTCTAAATGGCCTCAGCAACTCAATTTTTACTTAATAAATAAGTGTGAATGAATCATGGATTTACCATGTACAATCAGTGAATAAATATGAAGGAGGCAAGACAAAATAGAAAGAATTGTATATAACCTACTTAAAGTTTGTTTAAAACTATTCCAGCCAAGTCAGGATTTGGTATTTTTCATCAGTTAGTGGCATTTCAATAGGGAAGGAATGTTAGGAGCCAATGTGAATAAACTCCCCATGGCCAAAGAGAGATCATTTTGAACATCAACAACATAACATCAATAAATATAATGCGGTAACATATTCAAACACATCAGTCCTCTTTAAAATCCATGCGCTGAGGGGTACCTGAGTGGCTCAGTCAGCTGAGCATCTGACTTCAGCTCTGGTCATGATCTCACAGTTTGTGAGTTCAAGACCTACGTCGGGCTCACTGCTGTCAACATACAGCCCGCTTCGGATCCTCTATCCCTCTCTCTCTAAACCTCCCCTGCTCGCAATCACTCTCAAAAATAAACAGAAGTAAATAAATAAATAAAATCCATGTGTTGATGATACTTTAAAAAAAGGAACTCACTAGTTATCTTTAGAGAATGCTAGGGAACCAACTCTTCATTGTGAAAACTGACAAAGGGAAAAAATTCTACACTTAAAAACACTGTCCCAAAATGAAATTCTATTGTCTGAGGTCTTGTTACCAGGGGCAAGAGATCCATTTCATGAGTGGTTTATTAACTGGGAAGAATTATAAACATAATCTTCTAACATCTTTCCCTAGCTGACCAAAACTACTTCACCCCTGTACAACTCTCGAGACTAGTCTTACCGGGTTAGCTCTTCACGAAGATTATTTGGTTCTGAGGAATAAAATTTAACTCGAAGATGCAGACAATAGGGTGAACCAACTGTATAAAAACAAACAAAAAAGCCCTTTAAATTTTTTATATAACTATTCAAACTGTAAAATTTCCCAGTCAGTAAATTTGTCAAAAATAATCTATCGAAGTAGAGAGAAAAGGTAACAGGTTTTGTGGTAATATTTCCCCCACCGAAATAGTGTATGGCTTAATGGAAGCCTTTAATTTAAAGGTTTTAAGTACACCTAACACAAAATGATCAATCACTAGATTTTTAAATGTACCATCATACAGTACTGTCACAATCAGCTGTCCTCCCCAAAATAGATGGCTCTAGATTTAATTCTAACAGTTCAGGGACAAATGCATCAAATATAAGTCTTGACTATGCAATCTAACAGCACTAGAAAGCCTGCCACACTGTAGTTCTTAAAAGGACTAAAGGATGCCTAGCTTATTAACTGCTCATGGCAAATTCCCCCCTCTAACTCTCAGAGGTCCCATTATTTTGTAAAGACAAAAGTCGAGGTGCTCTGAAATCTCTCCTACTACAAAGGACAAGCTGGATTATGACTGAACACTGGTATTTTTCTCTACTACTAGGAATAATACTGACATTTTATGTCAATTGTTTCATTTCAGCATTCTTAAATTTTAAAAGCACAGCTTTAAAGTCTCAAAATATTTTATAGAACAGGGCAGATGCCAAGCAGGAAAAGTCCAACACAATTACTAAAGAAAAGTTAAGCATCTCATGAGAACTCCATCTCCTTTGCAAGATGCAAGCCTTTCTCCAGGAAATAAATTACAAAGCACTTGAACCTAGATTACTATTAACCCTCTATAACTTAGAGGTGATTGGTATATCAAATTGAAGTTATCTTTAAAAAGCAGAGATGATGGGGCGCCTGGGTGGCTCAGTTGGTTAAGCGTCCGACTTTGGCTCAGGTTATGATCTTGCAGTTTGTGAGTTGGAACCCCGCATCAGGCTCTGTGCTGACAACGCAGAGCCTGAAGCCTGTTTCAGATTCTGTATCCCGCCTCTCCCCCCCCCCCCCGCCCCCGCTCCTCCCCTGCTCATGCTCTGTCTCAAAAATAAACATTAAAAAAAAAAAAAAAAAGCAGAGATGCTAAGAAATGCATCTGAAAAACGACTGATTAGGAATCAGAGCTTCTGATATATAACTATATAGAATTAAATTTACTTTTTGTTCACAAGTTTTTCAACACTTACTTTTTACTTGCTTTTTGATGCTCTTTGTACCATCTAACCAGTGCTGAAAATAAAAAGCAAAAATCAAATGTTAAGCAGATGACAGAACTCAACATTTTCATTCTTAAAAGTTAGTTTTCATCATGTTTTTGTTGATAAAAAGAAGGGAATATGAAAAACAAAAGTGAAGATGAAAATGGGGAGAGGATGATCTCCCCAGCATCCGCAGCAAGCTTATGACACATAAGCCAAAAAAAAAAAAAAAGACTTAAAACCAGATATGCAACTTCTTAAAACATTTCCACTCTCTCACAATAACAAGGATGGTATTTTAAATTCTGTCCTTAACTTTCCTGCCCCACCCCCACCCCCACAAAACGTTTCAAAATTGTTAACATGAGAAGAAAAGTATCCTCATACTCCAGTGTCTGGTTCATTCTTGTAATAAAAATGTAAGATTTATTAACAGATCATAACCAAACGTGAGAGGAAATAACAGTGTCATTTAAATTTTACAAAACAGATACTACTGAGAAGTAGTACTCTTTGAAAGAGCCTGCACAATAAAATTAGATCTTTCTCATAGCTAACTCCACCTATTAAATGAAGTAATCTTTTTTGCTCCTTTGCTTTACAAATATAAACTGTTAACACTGTGACCAGCAGACTTCTGGTTTCAAAAGCAATAGCTTTCTGATTTCTGTAACCTCCCCACTCTGAAATGCCCATAACACAAACAGACTTAAGAAGCAATTCCACACATAAACCATTCCAAGCTCACTTCTCACTATTAATCCCTTTACGCCACCGTGTCCTAACAGTAACAGGATGCACTCATCCAACTAAGTTATACAAGGCTGTATTCCCTACACATGCTTACAATTCCGAGCATCCAAAAAAAGAAGGGAGGGCTCTTGTGCTAACTAGTTCACAGAGCTAAGGAATCCAGCTCCAGAAATCCAGACAGGCAGAGAGGGTAAACAAGGCTGCATTGTTAACAGTCTTGTAACAGTTTGCTTTTCTTGCCAAGTATTTGCCTAGCCTCTTCTCTGCAGTCTCCCCCCAGATCCAAAAGTGAAATTCAGAGAGCTGCCAGTGGGTGAGCCAAGTACCCCTGCACATTGAAGTAAGATGTTCAGGAAACATTTCAAAAGGCAATTAAGTACTGTGCAATATTTTCTCTAGATTCCAAGCGTGTAGGCTACTGAGTCAGCCATCTCTCATCTTTGCTTCAAAATTTTATTTTTAAGTACTCTCTTAAGGGCCCAAAGTGGTGCTTACTCGACCTGGAGCCAACATCAAGAGCTGCATGTTCCACCAACTGAGCCAGCCAAGCACCCCAGCCACCTTCCATCTTTTAAGCATATTTCAAGGTAGCAACTGTTCAGTTTTATACATCCCTTCAACTGAATCGTAGGCTGGCCAGCAGAGAGGACACAATTCAATCTTTTAGCAGATAAGACTTCGACCTAATACAGCAGAACAGTCCATCCATCATGGCCAATGCAGCAACTCAATGTCTAATAATCTCAAACTTAACTATGCTAGTACCTACTAGAGCATAATGCCAACCACACACTGGGTAAAAGGTAAAATTAGTTTTTATACCCCAGATCGTCTTCTTTCCACAACATACATCTGGAAGTTGCCCAATCTTCAGGTTTTATCTACTCTACTATAATGAACTGATAGGTGTCTGGCTGATCACTTGCGCAGTCTTACGTGCCTATGGTGATGGAGACTCCTACACCTTGTTAATGAGCACAACTCTTCCAGGAGACAATTTAACAATGCCTTAAACATAATGGTCTTTGACCCAACAATTCTATACCTAGAAATAATGATGGATGGGTGCATATTTATTTACAAGCAATTACGTGAGAGGAAGTTAATGACAACACGTATATTCAACAATAGTGAAGAATTTCAAGATGATACACATGATGCAGCAACTTAAAACAAGGAAAGCAAATACTTAAGGATCTGGAAAAGTACTTACAAATATACTGAATTTTATTTTTTTAATTTTTTTTAATGTTTTATTTTTGATACGGAGAGCGCATGAGGGGGTAGGGGCAGAGAGAGGGGGAGACATAGAATCCAAAGCAGGATCCAGGCTCTGAGCTGTCAGCACAGAGCCTGACACGGGGCTTGAACCCAACGAACATGAGATCAGGACCTGAGCCAAAGTTGGAGGCTCAACCAACTGAGCCACCCAGGAGCCCCTATACTGTTGAATTTTAAAAGGCAGGTTATAAGATACAAATGTTCTGTCAAAATGTACACATTTATATATAAAAACCTGTGTTTTTCTTTTGGACTGAGATAATCTATAACAAAACAGTAGATGACATCTCTAAGTGGCAGATATTGCTGGTGATAGTTTTTCTTCTTTGTGCTTTTGTCTTTTTTTTTTTAACTTATTCTAGAATGAGCATACATTATTTAAAATACTGATGGAACCCTTATCTTAATATTTTATATAAGTAATATATATTGTTTAATTTGGGGGTAGTATTAATGGGTATATGGTCCACAGTGCCTCCACCTCCTACAAGAGCCCACCCCCCATATACCCAATCTCTATCACCACATGCACCACCACTCCTGCCCAACAAGATGTTATTGGTTTCTGATCCCATCCAGAGGTTCTTCAAACAGGGAAGAAGGAAAACAAAAACTGTTTACGTGTGTTGGTTAGAGAGAGAGAGAGAGAGAGAAAAAACACATTAACAATGGATTGAAAATCAACAGACTATCAATTTTCACAGAATAAACTTTGAAGAGTAAAAGAAGGGAGCATTAATGTAAGAAAGACCATGTGCTATTTCAAGATCAATCTATTGTCTTTCTTAGATCATTATAACTTAAAGTTCTTCCTGTTTAAGAACATCTAGGGCTAGTCTCAAAAATACACCGTTTATCTTTAATTTGTACCCTAGTATTCTAAGAAGCACATTAAACATAAAATCATCCCAGTGAGATTAGGATGTTTTCTTCCAAGCAGATATTTTAGTCCCTACTTTACCTACATATATCTGCACTCCCTCAGGATGACCCAAACTCAGATAATGCAACAAACACATTTTAAAATGAAATTTAGTAGCTAGGGAGTTCTGTGTGACGTTCTCCTAGTGAAGGTCTGAGTTCATGCTTGCATATTCTCAAGTCTGTTTTCTTTCATCTCCTCCACATTCCAAGCCCAGGGACTGGAAAATTCAGAGCTCAGAGACAGGCACTGATAGGATTTTTCTTCAATCCAGGTCTTTAGGAGTTGAGTTTAAATTACATCAGAAGATAAAGGTGAGAGCATGCAGATACAGATTCTTGGACATTCAGTGTGAAATGAATACAGGTCGCTTTCCCCATCATACCTTACAAAGGAAACAAGCTCCCTCCGAACTTCCTAATTTTAAAGACTGGTTGATAAACTTAGACATCAAAGGATGTGGGAGGCCACATGTCTTTCCATCCTATTGAACTGGGCATGGAAGAATAATTACTGACTTATGCATATCTTAAAATAAAAATAATATGTAATCACAAGTACAACAGACTGAACCACATCAAACAAAGAATCACCTAGGGAGATCCCAAAACACTAACACATACATGCCCTCATCCCAGTCCTTCAGCCAAGCAGTCTGTAAACAGCTCCTCAAATAAATGATTCCTGACTTCTAACCACCTACACAGCTCTACTAAAAAAGAAATGCCTTACTACTTTCGCTCAAAGAGCAAAGAGTTTAAAACAGAGACGTATTAACTATCTTTCAAAACAACTGCATCTGCAAAAAATATTTCTCCTTAAGGAGCAGAGGCTTATGCTCTGAATTAAAGGCTTGTTTTAAAGACAATTTTAATATTTTGGGTAGTGTTAACATTTTAACCATATCTGTTCTTCCAATCCACGATCATGGAATGTTCTTCCATTTCTTTGCATCTTCTTCAATTTCTTTCATAAGTTTTCTATAGTGTTCAGTATAAAGATCATTCTCATCTTAGAAATTTAACATTTCAAATAATTAAAAAGTTAAAAAATCTTTGCTATAAAAATAGAGAACCAATACACTGCACTGCTGTAATCTAACTGAAAACACTTCAATTTTAATCCTGTATTATACATTAAAAAAATTTTTTTTCATGTCTTTATTTTGAGAGAGAGAGAGAGAGAGAGAGAGAGAGAGAATAGGAAAGAGGCAGAGAGAGAGGGAGACACAGAAATCGGAAGCAGGCTCCAGGTTCTGAGATGTCAGCACAGAGCCTGACATCAGGCTCAAACCCGTAGACTGGGAGATCATTACCTGAGCCGAAGTCGGACGCTTAACCGACTGAGCCCCCCAGGCGCCCCTTAATCCTATACATAATTCTCTACATTATACATTCTTCCTGGGTGTTAACAGTCTATGTTATAGCACATTTCAAAGGAAGACTTAGATAAGCCATTTCCCACCGTGCCTTTCTGTGTATTATTAGTACGCTCTCTAAAAATTCTTAAAAGTCAAAATCACAATGGAAATGTAGGTGAATGGGGCAGATTTTACATAATATTTACTCTCCAGGGACAGAGTACATAATCTATTTTGGAAATACACTTTTTACTGTTTCTCCTTATTTAACAAATACAAGTGTATCTGTGTGTATGTTACAATATATACATATATTTAACATGTTATTTATTTCTCTGTATTTTTCACTCCCCACACTTTACTGAATCCTATTGTTTGTGTTAAGTTCTTGGCTGATATACAATGCAATCATCTGCCAACAGTGTTAGTTTTACCTCCTCCTTTCCAGCCTTTACAACCTCTGTAACTACGTGCTGGCACTTCTATCATGAAATTAAACAGCACTGGCAATGACACCCAAGTTATCATCTTGTCTTTAACAGAAATGTTTCTATCATTCCTCTGTTAATCTAGAGTTGTTGTTGTTATTGTTGCCAACGTAAATAATCAAATATCCATGTAATAAGAGAGCCGAGCTGGGGCGCCTGGGCGGCTTAATCAGTTAAGCCTCTGACTCTCGGTTTCGGCTCAGGCCATGATCTCACAATTTTGGGAGTTCAAGCCCTGCATCGGGCTCTGCATGGATGATGCAGAGCCTACTTGGGATTCTCTCTCTCCCTCTCTTGCTCAAGCTGTCTCTGTCTCTCTCAAAATAAATAAACTTTAAAAAATTAAAAAACAAAAAACAAGAGAAGAGTTACTGGATAATCACCAGGTCTGTTTTCTCTAGAGGCCGCCTAAACAGGTTGTGTCACATGTCCACTAAGCACTGAGAAATTGAAAAAGGTACACCTTCTAGGGGCGCGTGGGTGGCTCAGTCAGTTGGGCCTCCAACTTCGGCTCAGGTCAGATCTCACATTCGTGGGTTCGAGCCCCGCGTCGGGCTCTGTGCTGACAGCTAGCTCGGAGCTTGGAGCCTGTTTCCAGTTCTGTGTCTCCTTCTCTCTCTGCCCCTCCCCCTCTCGTGCTGTGTCTCTCTCTGTATTAAAAATAAATAAAACATTAAAAAAAATTTATAGAAAAAGGTACACCTTCTAAAGCTTGGATGGAGCTACACAGACAGAAGGTCAATTCTATATAAGCCGAAGTCTGTTATGGGACTAGCAAGAGGGGCTTAACAGGCCACCAAAAGAAAAAAACCACTTGATAAGAATTCTAGACCTAAGTACTACTTCACAACCTCAGATAACACGTCTCACACTCTGTGCCTACAGTAGCTGAAAGCTGAATTCAAAACCTGGACTAAGAACTGAACTAATTAACTCTGATCTTGAATTTGCTAACAAGGTCATCGACCACTGCGGAGCCTGCTGGAGACTTTCATTCTCTGCCCCTCACTCTGCCTCTTCCTAGCTCATGTATGTGCCTACGCATGCTCTCTCTCTCAAAATAAATATGCTTAAAAAAATAAAGTGGCTTTAAATGTCCATCAGTGAATGGATAAAGAAGATGTAGTATGTATATACAATGGAGTATTACTCGGCAACCAAAAAGAATGAAATCTTGCCATTTGCAACTACATGGATGGAACCTGAAGGTATTATGGTAAATGAAATTAGTCAGAGAAAGACAAATATCATATGACTTCACTCATATGAGGACATTAAGATACAAAACAGATGAACATAAGAGAAGAGAAGCAAAGATAATATAAAAACAGGAAGGGGGAACAAAATATAAGAGACTCTTAAATATGAAGAACAGAGGGTTCCTGGAAGGATTGCAGGAGGGGAGATGGGCTCAATGGGTAAGAGGCATTAAGGAATCTACTCCTGAAATCATTGTTGCACTACATGCTAACTAATTTGGATATAAAATTGAAAAAAATAAAAAATTTAAAAAAATAAAGATTTATCTAGAATTCATTCTGAATAGCTTTCATTTACCAGCTGCTGCTCTTCTCATTCAACTCAAGACACAGCAAAAATGGAAACAAAAACTAAATCTTACTTGAATTTAATTTTGATGCCTAGATTTCTAGGCATTGGGAAGAATAAACTAGAAATAAAAAGAGTACAGATTAAAAGTTCAGGGCACCTGCCTGGCTCCATCAGGGATGCATGTGATTCTTGATCATAAGGTCATGAGTTCGAGCCCCATGTGGGAGTGTACAGATGATTTAAATAACACTTCATTTTTTTAAAGTTTATTTATTTTGAGAGAGAGAGAGAAGAGAGCTAGCATAACCAATGGGAGAGGGGCAAAAAAAGAGGGAGAGAAAATCAGCAGCAGGCCCTGCACCATCAGTGCAGAGCCAGATACCAAATTTTGTTAGAACCAGAAGAAAGGCATTATATGTGTATCAAATGAGGGAAGAAATAATAACAGTTCTAGCAATTTGGTGATTATTGATATTAACAAAGAGCAAAGAATACAACTTAGCAATGGCCACTTTGTAGAATATAAAGAAGTCTCTATTTCTTTCCCCAATTACAACAGTCCTCCTGTTCTGTGGGAGACACATTCCAAGACCCTCAGTGGATGCCTGAAACCACATGGAGTACCAAACTCAACATATACTATGTTTTTTCCCTATACATACATACCTATGATAAAATTTAATGTATGAATTAGGCATAGTAAGATATCAATAAAAAAAGAACAATTATAACAATATAGCATAATAAAAGTTCTGTGACTGTGGTCTCTCTCTCATAATATCTTATACCGTACTCATCTTCTTTTTGTGATGCTGTGAGATGATAAAGTGCCTGCATGAGGAGAGGAAATGAGGGGAATGGCGTAGGCGCTGTGATGTAGCCCTGGGCTATCAGTGACCTTCCGACAATAGGTCAGAAGGAGGATCATCTGCTTCCAAACTGGGGTTGAACATGGGTAACTGAAACCATGGAAAACGAAACCACAAATAAGAAGAGACTAGTGTATTTACAGATCTTAAGAAGAGAAGGTACCTGAAACTTAATGTTGGCATATATTGACTTCTTTTTCTTCACAACCCCTCAAAAAACAGGAAGCTATTGATTATTTATCCCTAACATCATTTAGTTTTTTCACTGCTTGCAACACTGTGATTCTATTATTTGAAAGATGACTGGTGAATATTAAACCCAATAGTCAACTAAGCCTTTATATCAAACTAAGCACTGTACCAGAATTTCATTCAAGAAATGGTTTGTGTGTCATATATGCCCAGCAACAGAGGTAAGAACGAACGACTCATTCCCTGCCCTTGACGAATGTAGTCTGATCAAAGAGAAATAACATTAAGAAAAAAATAAAACACCTTTCATACAAATTCTATCCAGAGATAAGAACACTAAAACTGTAGGAAAGAGTTTCGTAAATTTTTTCATGTATATGTGTCTGCATATATCCACTTATTTTAAAGTAGAAAAACTCAAATACTGTTTTGTAACTCTTTTCTCTACATCATTTTATGTCAATTAGGATACCTTAAAAAATACCATTTTTAATGAGCTGTGAAGTTTTCCGTTGTACAAGTGTGCCAAAATTTACATAATCAATACACTGGTGTTAAATGCTCATGCTTAGTTTCTTCTAACCCAGGAAGGGGGACCAGGGATCTGGACATTAGAGAAAAAAATTACAGTTGACATTATTAACAGTTGTAAATTTAGCCATAAACCAACTATGGATAAGCCATCTCTGAAAGAGTTTTTAATAACATCTTAGAGGTATTCTAGTTCATTTATTAATCACACCAAATGAATGAATGAATGTCCCACTCCAAAAAGAACTTAAGAAGTCGTATCTATTTTTCCTGAGTCCTAGACATGACAATTAATGCATCACTAAGTGTGCACGCACGCACACACACACATGCACACACACCTCCATCACAAACTTCCAAAAAACGAACTTAAGGTCTTGATATCCTTTATTTCTACTCCCTCACTCTCCTTGCTACTGTCAATGTCCTTATTCCAGGCCTTAACATTACTTTCATCCCCAGTGTTTGCGATGACTCCTTGTGACTTCAATCTCTGCCCATTCCAAATAATCCTACTCAACATCTCTATATAATACTTCCTGAAGCAAAATATAACCTCCTGGCTTGAAAAACCCCTGATCCCAATTATAAGAAAATATGTGTGGCCTATTGATTGTTTAATAGTTTTGGTATTCACTGTTTTGTTTCTGTTTTTGAGAGCGAGAGAGCGTGAGAGGAGATAGAGTAAGGAAGACACAGAATCTGAAGACAGGCTCCAGGCTCTGAGCTGTCAGCACAAAGCCCAACGCGGGGCTCGAACCCATGAACCGTGAGATCATGACCTGAGCTGAAGCTGGGCGCTTAACCGACTGAGCCACCCAGGCTCAGTATTCACTTTGGATGATATGGCCACTAATCACCTTCCAATCTTATCATCTACTACATTCTCTCAAACACCCTCCAGTCAAATCCTAATCTAGTACTCAGATCTTTGAAAAGCTTCCAACTTCCTACCTTATTATATATGCTGTTCTCTCATCTAAAATACACATGTCAGGGGGCACCTGGGTGGCTCAGTGGGCTAAGCATCCAACTCTTGATTTCAGCACAGGTCATGATCTCATGATTATGAGATCGAGCCCCACAGAGGGCTCTGCACTGGGCATGGAACCTGCTTAAGATTCTCTCTCCCCCTCTCAATCTGCCCCTCCCTAGCTCATTCTCTCTCTTTCTCTTTCTCTAAAAAGCAGTAATAATAAAATGTACATGTCAAAGAACATTTATAGATACAGAATCACAGATGTGAAAGGGATCTTGAAGATAAGGTGAAAACCTACTCTATTCACCTTAATTGGCAAAGTAGTAACTTCTATCACTTACACAAGAACCCACAATACTGCCAATCTAGCACCCTTTCCATTACACAGTGGTTCCCAAAGTCTAGGATGCCCAACACCCAACCCAGTAGCTACTGAAAAGACAGATTTCCTACCCTCATCTATAAAGACCATGCTCTAAGTAATATATGACCTAAGGCCAGAACTCATTTTTTTAAACAAGAACTTCAGGTTATTTTGAAGAGGTCAAAACTTCAGACCATAATAAGAAAATTACAAGAAAAAGAAAATGTATGAAAATGTAGCCTGTAGCACTTAGCACATCATCTGAAATTTTCCATTTCTGTTCCCATCCTGGAACTTTCAAAACAACAGCTACTCACTGCTACTTGCGCAGAATCCATAAATCTCAGTCCAAAATAGTCACTTTCAATAAGGTCCAAGTGGTACATTATCTGATCAAACAGCTCTTGTCCTTTGGCTTTTTTCTGAAATAGTAAGAACACAAATTAATCAATAAATGACAAGATCAACAAGCATGAACTGAAGATCTATTTAAAAAAACATTACTTGTGGGGCGCCTGGATAGTTTAGTCATTTAAGCATCCGAATCTTGATTTTGGCTCAGGTCAAGATCTCAGGGTTCATGAGTTTGAGCCTCACACTGGGCTCTGTGCTGCCAGTGAGGAGACTGCTTGGAATTCTCTCTCTCTCCTCTTTCTGTCCCTTCCACTCTGGTTTTTTTTCTCTCTCAAAATAAGTAAACTTAAAAAAAAATTGGGGGGGGGGGGGACGCCTGAGTGGCTCGGTCAGTTAAGTGTTTGACTTCGGCTCAGGACATGATCTCAGTTTGTAAGTTTGAGCCTCGCATCTGGTTCTGTGCGGACAGCTCAGAGCCTGGAGCCTGCTTCAGATTTGGTGCCTCCCTTTCTCTGTCCCCCCCCGCCCCCACTTGCACTCTATCTCTCGAAACTGAACATTTAAAAAAAAAAAACAAAAATAAAAAAATGTTTAAATTAAATTTAAAAAATAAAATAATAAAACATTACTTGCAATACCAAAAATACTACCATGTATCGAGTAATGGGTAACATACTATAATTCCCCAATAAACTACTTAAAACTTAAAGTCAAAAGAATTTATGATCTATATGCACTTTCATGGAAAGTGTTACTTCTTACCAATCAACAAATATTATCTTGCACTAAACATTGTGTGTAAGGAGAAACTCTTATATTGTCTTGTCAATTTTTTGAGTCCCTACCTCAAAGGAGCTCTAGAACGTAACTGGAAAGAGAAAATATACAAGAAGACTTAAAACACTGAAGTACGAATCATGGAGAACTATATATTTGCCAACAGATTTTAGAGAAGAGATAATCACAGAGACTAGAAACCTCAGCAAAGACTTGGAGATCAGCCTTAAACTGGAAAACAGTGTAAGGTAGGAATGGAATGTGGGAGGAAATACAGGACAATGAGATAATACTGTCATCAATGCGGAAGACACCAAACGGCCAGTGAAGGTCAGTAATAAGCAAAGAAACTTGTACAGAAAAAACAGTTCTCAAGGTGTGGTCTCAGGACCCAAGGGTTCCCCCAGAAACTTTCAAAAGACCCACAAGGTCCTAGCCCTCTCCCCACATAACTCAATCAAAATAACATCCTGCAACAAAGTAAATGCAGAAGCAGAACCTAAGTACGTTCTTAATAATGTTAATTCTTGATAAGTTTTTACATTACTCTGACAGTCTTAAATTTCAATATAATGTGTCTAAGTGGCTTTTCTCCTCAACTCTATTTGGTATTCCATTGGGCCTTTTAAATCTGAGATCTTTCATCTCCAATTCCCTAAGGTTACACACCACACCCATATTTTACCTGGAATGTCACCTCTCAGATGGACAGGATAACTTCTTACCCCAACCTCCTCTCTAGCTTGTTCACAAAATTACTCTCAATGCCTAGGTTCTCCAACTACATGGGAACTCCCAGCACACTGATCCCACTTAACAAGCATCGATCGGCCCCCATTTCTTTTTTTTTTTTTAACATAACCTAAAATTTACCATTTTAACATATACAATTCAGTGTCATTAAGTATATTCCCAATGTGTACAACTGTCACCACTCTTCATTTCCAGAACTTTTCATAATACCAATCAGGAACCCTGTACCTATTAAATAACCATTTTTCACATTCCCTCCCTTCAACCCCTAGTAACCTCTTTCCCACTTTCTGTGGCACATGAATTTGCCTATTCTACGTATATCACAGAAGTAGAATCATACAACATATGTCCTTTAGTGTCTGACTTATCTCACTTAGCATAACATTTTCAAGGTTCATCCACGTTTAGCAGGTTTCAAACTTTAATTCCTTTTAAAAACTGGGTAATATTCCACTGTAAGTATATACCGTACCATTTCTCCGCTCTTCTGCTGGTAAACATCTGGGTTGTTCCCACCTTTTGGCTACTGTGAATACTGCTATGAACTGCTCAGGGTCTTGTTGGGAGTCCCGGCTTTCAATTCTTTTGGGTATATATACTTAAGAGTGGAATATGACTAATTCTAGGTTTAACTTTTGGAGAACTGCCCAATTGTTTTCCATAGTAGCTGCACGATTTTGCACACCCACCAGCAATTCATAAGAATCTAATTTCTCCACATCCTCAGCAGCATTTGTTATTTTCTGGGGTTGTTCTGCTTGGTTTTGTTTGATATAGCCACTTGCATGGATGTGAAAGGATATGATTCTGATCTGCACTTCCCTAATGCCCAAGGATGCTGAGCTTACTTCCAGGTGCTTATTGGCCTTCTGCATATTTTCTTAGAGGAATGTCTATGCAAGTCCATTGTACATTTAAAAGGAAAATTTTACTGAAGTATAGTTAAAATACAATACTACATTAGTTTCAGGCATACAACATGGTGATTCAACAATTACATAAAGTACAAAATGCTCACCACGATCAGTGTACTTATTGTCACTATACCAGTCATTCTAATATTACTGACTACACTCCCTATGCTCTACTTTTATCACTCTAATTTACTGATTTTATAACTGGAAGTTTGAACTTCTTAGTCCCCTTTTATGTACTTCACCCACCCCTGACCCTACTACAAATTCATTTTTCAGCTGCATCTAGACCACCACTTGCTGCTTATATTCTTCTTTCCTCCTAATAAATTATTCAGGTCACCACCTCACTTCACATTCTGTTTTCTGAAGATTAAGACCATCAAGGGGCGCCTAGGTGGCTCAGTCAGTTGGGCGTTGGACTTCGGCTTAGGTCATGATCTCAAGGTCTCTGGGTTTGAGCCCCGCATCAGGTTCTGTGCTGACAGCTCAGAGCCTGGAACCTGTTTCAGATTCTGTGTCTCCCTCTCTTTCTGCCTCTCCCTCACTCACACTCCATCTCTCTCTCTCTCTCTCTCTCTCTCTCTCAAAAGTAAACACTAAAAAAATTTAAATACAAAATTCAAAGGTATAATCACAGATATGTACAACCATCACAATTTCAGAACATCTTTATACCTCAAAAAGAAACCTTGTATCTTTTAGCTTTTGCTCCAACCACCATTCCCACCACTCCCTCACTCCCACCCATTTACCCTAAGCAACCCCTAAACCACTGATCTACTTTATTTTCATGTAGATTTCTTTATTCCGGACTTCCATATGAATGGAATCATATAATATGTGGTCTTTTGTGACTGGCTTCTTTCACCTAGCACAATATTTTCAAGTTCACCCATGCAGCTCGTATCAGTACTTCATTTCCTTCATGGCCAAATATATCCCATTATATGGATCCAACACATTTTTTGTCTTCTGAGAAATAGCTGGGTTATTTCCCCACCTTTTGGATAGTAAGAATAACACTGTTATGATTATCTGTGTACAAGTTTCTGCCTAAACCTATGTTTTCAATTCTTGGATACATACCTAAAAGAAGAATTGCTGGGTCACATGGTAACTATGTTTAATCACCTGAGCAACTGTAGGTTATTTTCCAAAGCAGTTGAACAACTCTGACTGCCAAAAAATATGAGAGTGTTATTTCCCCACATTCTCATTAACACTTAGTATTATCTGACATTTTCATTTTAACCTTCATAGTTGACAGTAGTTGAAACGTAGTATCTCACTGTGGTTGTGATTTGTGTTTCTCTGATGACTAATGACATCAAGCACCTTTTCATGTGCTTATCAGTCATTTGCAGATCTTATTTGGAGAAAGGTCTATTCAGATACTTTGCTCTCCACCTTTTTTTTTTTTTTTTTTTTTTTTTTTAAGAGTTTGAGCAGAAGAGAAGTAGAGGGCGGGAAGAGAAGAGAGGGAGGGAGGGAGAGGGAGAGAGAGAGACAGAGAGAGAGAGAATTCTTAGTAGACTCCAAGTCTGGTGTGAAGCCTGACACAGGGTTTAATCTGACAACCGTGAAATCATGACCTGAGCCCAAATCAGCAGTTGGAGGCTTAACTGACTGAGCCACCCAAGCACCCTATTGCCCATTTTCAAACTGTGTTGTCTTTTGGGGCACCTGGGTGGCTCAGTCGGTTAAGTATCTGACTATGGCTCAGGTCTTGATCTCATGGTTCATTGTTCATGCCCCACGCTAAGCTCTGTACTGACAGATCAGAGCCCGGAGCCTGGTTCTGATTCTGTGTCTCCTTCTCTTTGCTCCTCCCCCACTCCTGCGATCTCTCAAAAATAAATAAATATTTTAGGGGCGCCTGGGTGGCTCAGTCGGTTAAGCCTCCGGCTTCGGCTCAGGTCAGATCTCATGTTCGTGGGTTCGAGCCCCGCGTCAGGCTCTGTGCTGACAGCTAGCTCAGAGCCTGGAGCCTGCTTCCAGTTCTGTGTCTCCTTCTCTCTCTGCCCCTCCCCCTCTCATGCTCTGTCTCTCTCTGTATCAAAAATAAATAAAGCATTAAAAAAAATTTAAAAAAAACCACAAAAATAAATAAATATTTTAAAAAATTTAATTGGGTTGTCTTTTTATTATTGGGTTGTAACAGTTCTTTATATACTCTAGACATAAGTACTTGTTAAATAGGTAATCCACACATACTCTCCCATTCTGAGAATCTTTTCAGTTTCTTTATGATGGCCTTTGAGACACAGAAGTTCTTCATTTTGAGAAAATTCTAACTTACTGTTTTTATTTTGGTGTCCATGTTTTTCATGTCATATCTAGAAAAATAATGCAAAATCTAAGGTCATAAAGATTTATCCCTATATTGTCTTTTAAGAGTTTTATAGTCTTATCTCTTATGTTTAGAACTTTGGTCCATTTTGAGTTAACTTTTGTATAGGGTGTCAGCTAAAGTTTCAGCTTCACTTTATTCTCTTACATATGGCTATCCAGTTCTCCTTGTTGAAAAGACTATTCTCTCCCCCAATGAATGACTCTGGCGCCCTTGTTAAATCAAATGACGAAGCTATCTTGACAAAGAACAAGGCTGGAGATATCACCATCTCAGATTCAAAACTATACTACAAAGCTATTTTATTATACTACAGAGCTATGTTAATAAAAGCAGAATGATACTGGCACAAAAACAAACACATAGATCAATGGAAAAGGATAGAGAACCCAGAAATAAATCCAAGCTTTTATGGCCAATTAATCTACAACAAAGGAGGCAAAAATATACAGTAGAGGAAAGACAGTCTCTTCAATAAATGGCAGTGGGAAAAGTAGACAGCCACACGCAAAAGAATGAAACTAGACTACTATCTTACACCATATACAAACATAGATTAAAGACCTAACTGTGAGACCAGAAATCATAAAACTTCCAAAGGAAAATATAGGCAGTAATCTCTCAGACACTGACCTTAGCAATATTTTTCTAGATGACTCTCCTCATAAAAGAGAAACAAAATAAAAATAAATATAAAGCTAAAAAACCTTTGCACAATCAAGGAAACCATCAACAAAATGAAAAGGAAAGCTACTGACTAGAAGATATTTGCAAATGATATATCCTTAATACTCAAAATATATAAAGAACTCCTAAAATCAAACACCCAAAAAACAAATAATTCAATTAAAAAATGGAGAGAGGACATTAATAGGTATTTTTCGAAAGAAGACATACAGACAGCCAACAGACACATGAAAAGATGTTCTACATCACTAACAACGAAAAGTCTTCATAAACACAAGACAGTTATAAAGGTTGTTTATCTAAAAGTATAACCACACATGGGCTACATAATTTAAAAGCAGCATCTACATCAGCAAAATAGGTTTATTAAATTATCAATTGGTTAATCAAATATTTTCTATTAATTTAAAATTTGAAAGATGCAGAATGATACCAGACCAGCTATTTCTAAATACTACTAAGCTCGTAAATCAACAAAGGTTCTGTGGCATTTCCAAAGAGAACATTAAAAAATCAGATAGTCAGAAGTTTCTACCTAATGCTTTTATCATTCACCAAAATGCATTAGGCATTTCTGTAGTTATTTCTTTTTAAAAAAAAAGGGGGGGGCGGGTAAAGAAGGTAATTAAACCTCTACCTCAGTTTTGAGAGGAAAAGTCAGCAGAGGGAAGAAAATGACCATGACTACCAGTATATACTAATTTGAAGTCCACAGATTTAAAGCGCTCTATTTAATCACTGATGATCACTTACATATTGCCTGGGCAATCATCTGAGTTCCACACTGGCTTGCTCTGGGATCACTAGTGACCTAAATCCTAGTGGGAAAGGAGTATGTGCCTCGTCCAATTTGCAAAATCGATTCTAAATCTGCTTTTGGAATAATACGAGGCTGGCTGAGAAGCTAAATCAAAAACATGGGAAAACTGTTTCTTTTTAGCAATTAATACTCCTCTGGCCTATTTTTTTTTTTTTTTTTTTAGGAAGACAGAAGAGCTGGCAGGCCAATGCCCATTTTATATCTATGCAAGCATCTAGAATTCGTTTACTAACTCTAGGGCTTCACCTGCAGAGCTGAAAAGGCAACTGTTCTAGTTTCACAGAGTCAAGTCTAAAACTCTTGGCTTTTTCATTGCAATTGTCTATGTGAGAGGTCAACTAGCATTTCTGGCCTTGATCAAGCATCACATCCACACTACTGAGCATACCAGGCATAGGACACCGTTCTATACCAGTCACTAGCCATTTGTTCCACTACTTTAAAACTTAGTGCTAGGGGCACCTGGGTGGCTCTGCTGGTTAAGCAGCCGACTTTGGCTCAGGTCATAATCTCATGGTTCATGAATTCGAGCCCTGCGCTGGGCTCTATGCTGACAGCTCAGAGCCTGGAACCTGCTTTGGATTCTGTGTCTCCCTCTCTCTCTGCCCCTTCTCTGCTCACACTCTGTTTCTCTAGCTCTCTCAAAAATATTTTAAAAATTAAAAAACACCACCACCACCTAGTACTGTTTCTCCTACACTCTACCTTGCCTCTTTAAACTTTTTTTTTAATGTTTATTTTTGGGCGGGGAGGAGGGGCAGAGAGAGAGGGAGACACAGAACTCAAAGCAGGCTCCAGGCTCTGAGCTGTCAGCACAGAACCTGACATGGAGCTCAAATCCACGGATTCCAAGATCATGACCTGAACCGAGGTCGGACGTTTAACCGACTAAGTCACCCAGGTGCCCCTACCTGGCCTCCTTAAAAGCTTTTACAAAGTCTGTTTCCCTAGTATCAGCCCCTCCATCAACAACCTTGAGACTTCATACTTCAAACATTAGGTAATAAGAAACTTCTTTCTGGTCTCTTACACAGCAATCTCAAGTTTTGTTTTGTTTTTTTTATCACAATCTAATGATATTTTAATGGAATAGTACACAGAACTCTTAAGATACTTATCAAGAAAGAAATGAATATGAAAACGCCTCACAAAGCATCACACGCTGGAATGCACGACAAACCCTCAAGATGCCTTACAGGAAGAAAATTCAAAAGCCCTAAACAAATCTGGTCTAACATACAAAAGATCATAAATACGTACCCATGAAGACAACTTCATAACACTTTAGGAAACCTAACACTTAATTTTATCACATTCTATTATTTTTAAAATGCATAAGGTACATACCTTGTACCTTCTAAATTATTCATCAGAATATTCATTTAAACTATCCAATTCCTTCTTCTCTCACTGTGAGATAAAGGTTAAGTTAAAGGTCTTCCAGAAGTCACTCAACTGCATAGCGTAGCAGCATTTAGGCGACCACCTCGCACAAAGACGTTTTTTACTGCATTTTGGGCATACAGGTGTGTCCTAAAAACAATGTGTAGGGAGGGAATGTAGTGGGGAACATCCAATGACACATTTTACAGCTTAGGTACAGAAATCTTTTAATGCAGAACAAAGACATTTGGTAGTAGTAAATCGCTTAGAAAGAAACTCAACTCCCCCTAAACGATAGTGCTACCTGTACTGCCCCTCGAAAAAGCCTGTAAGGAATAATCCCTTACAAATATATCAGATTGTCTCATAGTGAATTATAATAATATACTCATAACTGGAAAAAGAAGTCACCTAAAGTTTGAATAAAATTACAACATCCTGTCTTGAAATAAAAAACCTCCCCTGCAAACTCCTTTGGGAGCAAAGGGATAGACAGAGCTGATGAGTATGAAGTCCTTTTGCCCCATTTCATTAAAATTTCTGCAACCACACTAAACTGCTGAAGAAGTATTTATTTTAAAAGAAGTGAGGAGTGCTTTGAAACCTGCAGAGAAGTATAGAGCACTGAAAGTTTTGCAGTATACATATCAGTATCATCATTGTTCCCAAAGACTGTCACTGCGCTAAGGACTGCTCAGCAAGGGCCGTGAGAAATCCACTAGCGCAGCCTCGAGGCAGCCACCCTAAAGAACACATGTAAACACACAAATGTCTTGTGCTAATCAATAACTCCCGTCACTTAATTTTTCAGGGAGGTTCCACTAATCCCATAGACATACTTTCATTCTGGGCACCCCAGGTTACCTGATCCATGGACTTCCACACTACAGTGCCTGATCCACACTAACATTACCTGACCTTCCCAGGAAGCTAACAGCAGAAAGTTCATGTGCGGAAAGTGGTCTCATATAGAATCTGCACCAGGTCAGCAGGACCCACGTACCGGCAAGTCCACACTAACATCAGTGCCGTCCAGAAGAGACACCCGGCACGTGATGACGGACTTCGCGTCCCCAGCGGCAGGGATGTGCGTGGCAGCTCGCTGGGCTTCTCGGAGCCGTTCCTTCTCGGCATGTTTGCGCATTGACCGACGCCCAAGTGTTCTACGGAAAAAGCTCAGCATTTTTGTCACTACAAAAACCAAACAGAAAAAAGTATCAGAAGACTCCCCACAATGTGCAATCAGACAAGTGGTGTTAAATCCTATGGGTATTACAGATGTACTATTAAAAAAGGCTTCTGGTCAAGTAAATTTGAAAAAAATAATTAAAATGGGCTACTTCAATCCAAAGCTTTTGACGACTTTTATACAAAATAGAACTATGATTTACGGCATTTCTAAACTTACTAGACTATTTTATAAGGAGCTGATGGAAGACAACAAACATTAATTAAGCTTATCAGGTCTTTTGGGTCAATAGATTTCACGTACAACAGCCTTTTACCTCTACAAACGCTAGGAAACAAACCCATATGCTAAAGTTGCCTTTGATGATCATAATGATCCTAAGAAGTACCATTTCTTTTCTGAAATACAAAAATACAAAAACAGGGGTGCCTGGCTGACTCAGTGGGTGGAACAAGCAACTCTCTATCTTGGGATTATAAATTTGAGCCCCACTTTGTGTGGGGAGATTATTTAAAGATAAAACCTTTTTTTAAAAAACACCTACTTCAGCTAAAACACAAATATAATCCAAATCTTATGTTTTTATCAAATATTCTATTACTTACATATTTTAAGTGGCTATCTAATAGAATCAATTCTTTATAATGTTAAATTCTATTAATGCCATTTCCTTTGTCTTTATTAAGGACATTAAGTAAGGTTAATCAGAATAATTAAATCAGGTTTAGTAATTTTAAAAATACAGCAAACACAAAATGGCAACACCATAAAAACTACTTTGCTAACCTAATGTTTAATTTATGCAAATAAGAGAGAAAAAAATAAGATGGTCAAATCCAGAGAAAACAAGAAGTTGAGCAGAAAAAGCAATCACAGTATACAACATGGCTTAGCTAATACTTTAAATATTCATAATACTATAAACACTTAATATTGATCCAAACACAACTATAAAGTAACCATAGAGGAGGTACATAATAAAGGTAGATGTCTGGTAGAACCAATTTCTCATCTTGCCTAGTTGGAATTCAGCTGGTAATTCCTGACACCAAAAATCAAGACGTGACAGTAAAAGTCTGTTTAAATCATAGTGGTTGTCTTGAAGGAAGAGAACCCAGGAGAGTGCTGTTTTCTAAAAGAAGCCTTTGGATTTGGCAACTTTCAACTAGATACATTTATAAACTTGACTAAAGGTAATGTAAAAATAAATACCAGCACATTAAAAAATAAGTGCCTATAAATTGAAGATTATCATACTTATCACACATACAGATAAGTATGGCTATTCCTACATAATTGAGCAAATTAGCAAAGCCCTAAAAGCTGTCATTTGTACGCTCACCTGCTTAACGCCCCCCCCAAAAAAATTTTAGATAGTTTTTCAGTTTATAAAAGCACTCAAATAGAACATCTGGCTCCAGGCTCTTTGTCTGCAGGCTTCTCTTCAGACATTGCTCCCTTTGCACCTTGCTATCCATTCCCATTTCAGCGACCTAAGAAAGGTACTACCATCCCAGCTGTCAAAAGCCCATGTATCAGAAAATCCTGGTCCATTTTTTAATTCAATTCCACCTATACCTCCCCTGAGAAATGTCCTCTGATAGCCAAAGAGTCCCTATCATCTCACGCCACTGAAACTTGAAGACAGTTTATTGTTTCACTAATTAGACTTTATTCATTTACATGTCTGTCTCCTTTATCATTGGCTCCTTGAAGACACAATTTCTATTTTGAACAGACTTCATCATCAAGTACAACAAATGTCAGTAAAGAATCTTACTTGCTCCTTAGAAAAACTCCCCAAAATATTGTCTTATTTTGATGAGTAAACTAAGGGTCCAATAAATGAGACCACTGGCCAGGTCCATTATTTAGTAAATAATGAAGATGAGGGCTCAAACTCTGATTTTTCTGACTCCAAATCTTGGTCTCTTTCTACTACATCACAAAGGAATTCATGTAAAATTTGTATTTTAGAGATAAACAGTTATTAAAGATCAGAGCTAAAAAGAGTCTGCATGAAACTATAAGCACAAAACATACAAGATAAATTTGTTTTTTAAAACACTTCAGCTTATTCAACAAATTATAAGGGGGGAAAGAGATGTAGGGGAAATTACAGATTAATAATTATAAAGATTTAAAATACATATCCATCTTTTCAAGTGTCTGGGTGGCTCAGTCAGTTAGCCATCCAACCTTGGCTCAGGCATAATCTTGCAGTTCATGAGATGGAGCCCAGTGTCGGGTTCTGTGCTGGTAAGTCAGAGCCTGGAGCCTGCTTCAGATTCTGTGTCTCCTTCTCTCTGCCCCTCCCCTGCTTTTGCTCTGTCTTGCTCTCTCTCGAAAATAAAGAAACATTAAAAATTTTTAATTAAAAAAGTAAATAATAAATGAAATACATATCCATTAATCACAATGCATGAACCTACTTTAGATCCTAATTCAAATAAACTTTTTTCAAAGTTGTCTGAGATTATCATTAAAGACGTCCTGTTTAAACAGACACTCAGATCAGTGGAACAGAATAAAGAACCCAGAAATGGACCCACAAACGTCTGGCCAACTAATCTTTGACAAAGCAGGAAAGAATATCCAGCAGAATAAAGTCAGTCTCTTCAGCAAATGGTGCTGGGAAAACTGGACAGCAACATGCAGAAAAATGAACCTGAACCACGTTCTTAAACCATACAAAAAAATAAACTCAAGATGAATGAAAGAAATGTAAGACAGGAAGCCATTCAAAATCCTAGAGGAGAAAGGAGGCAAAAACCTCTTTGATCTCAGTCACAGCCAACTTCTTATTCAACACGTCTCTGGAGGAAAGAGAAACAAAAGCAAAAATGAACTACTGGGACCTCATCAAAATAAAAAGCTTCTACACAGCAAAAACAATCAACAAAACTAAGAAGCAACCAACAGAATATGTGAAGGTATTTCCAAATGATGTATCAGATAAAGGGTTAGTATCCAAAACCTATAAAGAATTTATCAAACTCAACACCACAAAATGAATAATCCAGTGAAGAAATGGGGAAAAGACACGAACAGACACTTCTCCAAAGAAGACATCCAGATGGACAACAGACATATGAAAAAATGCACAATATCACTCATTATCAGGGAAATACAAATCAAAACCGCCATGAGATACCACCTCACACCTGTCAGAATGGCTAACATTAACAACTCAGGCAACAACAGACGTTGGTGAGGATGCAGAGGAAAAGAACTCTTATGCACTGCTGGTGTGAATGCAAACTGGTGCAGTCACTCTGGAAAACAGTATGGAGGTTCCTCCAAAAAAAAAAAAAAAAAAAAAACAAAAAAAACCAAAGCTAAAACTACCAATGACCCAGCAATTGCACTACACCGATGTGCTGTTTCAAAAAGACACATACACCCCAATGTTTATAGCAGCATTATCAACAATAGCCCAAGTATGGAAAGAACCCAAATGTCCATCAACGGATGAATGAATAAAGATGTGGTACATACATACAATTGAGTATTACTCGGCCATCAAAAAGAATGAAATTTTGCTATTTATAACTATGTAGATGGAACTGGAGGTTATGATGCTAAGTGAATTATTCAGAGAAAGACAAATATCATATGACGTCACTCATATGAAGAATTTAAGATACTAAACCAATTAACATAAGGGTAGGGAAGCAAAAATAATATAAAAACAGGGAGCGGGACAAAACATAAGACACTCTTAAATAGAGAGAACAAATAGAGGGTTGTTGGAGGGGATGTGGGAATGGGCTAAATGGGTAAGGGGCATTAAGGAATCTACTCCTGAAATCACTGTTACACTATATGCTAACTTGGATGTAAATCAAACAATTTTTAAAAATTAAATTAAATATTAAGTAAGTTTTGTATAACAAGCTGATGCTTTACACTACATGCATTCAAAAATATGATGAAAATAAAAGCTGAAATGCTGAAATAAAACCAAAGTATTTAAAAATTCAATTGCAATAAATCCTCATTTTATGATTATGCATGCTCCTATGTAATTAGATAAACCAAAGACATGACAGTTGTCATTTGAACTTCCCAAGGACATAAATTATACATGCACACATTTGAAAACTGACTGGTTTCTGATAACCAAATTATTGCCCTTTTTCTTTTAGAAAAATAGTGGTATTAAAGATGTTCCCAAAAAAGTTCTTATTTTTTTAAAGATACACCCTGAAATACTTATAAATGATGCAATGCCTAGTATTTGCACCAAAATAATACAAGGAAAGGAGTTAAGTGGGGATAGAAACAAAACAAATTGCCCAGATAACTGGCCATTGTCAGAGCAGTTATGATAGGTATATGAGGGTTCATTATACTCTTCTGACTGCTTCTGCATATGTTGAATTTTTCCAAAATAAAAGTTCATCTTAGGGAAACAATGTTCAAAATGCACAACTGTGTGATTCCTAGGAAGCAAATGAACTATAAAACAAGCTTTCTGACTTCCACCTTATCTTCCTTCTTGAAAATAGAAACTCATTATACAAGTAGAGTTAATCTGCTAAGAAAAAACAAAGCTTCTTTAAGATTTAATATCTCTCTCTCTCTCCCTCTCTCTCTGCCTCCCCTCCCTGCTCATGCTTGCTGACACTGTCTTTCAAAATAAATAAACTTAAGGGGCACCTGAGTGGCTCAGTTGGTTGAGTGTCCAACTTTAGCTCAGGTCATGATCTGGCAGTTTGTGAGTTCGAGCCCCACAATGGGCCGTGTGCTGAGAGCTCGGAGCCTGAAGCCTGCTTCAGATACTGTCTCTCTTTCTCTCTCTGCCCCTCCCCTGTTCACACTCTGTCTCTCTCCATCTCTCAAAATTAAATGTAAAAAAAAAAAAAAAAAAAAAGTTAAAAAACAAAATAAATAAACTTAAAAAAAAGATGGGGCGCCTGGGTGGCTCAGTTGGTTAAGCATCTGACTTCGGCTCAGGTCATGATCTCAAGACTTGCTAAGTTTGAGCCCTGAGTCTGCCTCTGTGCAGACAGCTCAGAGCCTGGAGCCTGCTTGGAATTCTCTGTCTCCCTCTCACTCTTGCTCTCTATCCCTCTCTGACTCATGCTGTTTCTCTCTCTCAAAAAATAAACAGTAAAAAAAATTAAAGTCAAAGAAATGATAAAGTACTAGAAGGAAACAATGTATTAGGGTAAAGAACTTTTAACATTTTTTGAAGGATTAATATGCAGTTTAATGCAGCGCTATTACAAACCATTAAGAAAACAGGAAAACAAAGTGAGCAAGACATGAAGAAATGAGGTCTAAAGAATGATATGCAATAAAAATATTTATAAAAAAGATGTTCAACCTCAACACTGAAGGATATCTAAATGAAAAAATAGGATACTGTCTGTCATTTAAGACTCAAGATAGCCAGTGGTGGGGACCTGGGTGACTCCATCAGTTGCACATCCAACTCCTGGTTTTGCTCAGCAGGATTATAGGATTAAGTCCCTCACTGGGCTCTGTACTGAGCATGGAGCCTGCTTAAGATTCACCCTCTCTCACCGTGCCTGGATGGCTCAGTCTGTAGGGCGTCCCAACTCTTGATTCTGGCTCAGGTTATAATCTCACAGTGCATGGGTTCAAGCCCCACACTGGGCTCTGCACTGACAGCACAGAGCCTGCTTGGGACTCGCTCTCAAAATAAATAAACTTAAAAATGCTTTCTCTTCCCCTCTGCCCCTCTTCGCCACTGGCATGTGCTCACTCTCTAAAACAAAAAAAATTAATAAATAAAAAAGAGAGCCAGTGTTGAAAAAGACACAGGATAAACAATCACCCTCACACATTGTCCTCTTTGGAAGATCTGTCCACACTAGCAAAGATGTTACTATGCAGGGACATCTGGGTGCCTCAGTAGGTTTAGTGTCCAAACACTTGATTATGCCTCAAGTCATGATTTTGCAAATATTGAGTTCAAACCCTTTGTTGATGGTGCAGAACCTAATGAGGATTCTTTCTCTTCAAAAGTAAATAAACTTTTAAAAAATCTTTAAATGGGGCACCCAGGTGGCTCACCTGATTAAGCATCCGACTTCAACTGAGGTCATGATCTTACAGTTCATGGGTTTGAGCCCCAACATGGGGCTCTGTACTAACAGATGGGAGCCTGGAACCTGTTTCTGTGTGTGTCTCTTCTTGCCCCTCGGCTACAGCTGCTGTCTCTGTCTCTCAAAAATAAATAAATTTAACAAAAAAAATTTTTAATCTTAAAAAAAATGTTGATGTGCATACCCTTTCACTTGGCAATTCTATTTCTGGTAGGATATCCTAAAGAAACAGGATATGACCCAAGGTGTAGAAATAAAAGATTTTCAGGGTATAACTGCCTTAAAATCTTATTAAAAAATTTTTTTAATGTTTTTTATTTATTTTTGAGAGACAGAGAGAGACAGCACAAGCAGGGGAGGGTCAGACAGAGAGAGAGGGAGACACAGAATCCGAAGCAGGCTCTAGGCTCTGAGCTAGCTGTCAGCACAGAGCCCAGTGCAGGGCTCGAACTGTGAGACCATGACCTGAGCCGAAGTCAGACGCTTCATCGACTGAGCCACCCAGGCTCAGTCCAACAACCCTTTCTACTGTGGGCCTTTTTTTGTTGTTGTTTTGGTTGATCCATCTTTCTGGAATGCTCTTTTTCCATTTCATTTCTCTCCCCTTTCCTCAGAAAAGTATTCCCTGACTCCTGAGTCTAAATTAGGCACTCCTTTCAATACCCTTAGACTTCTCAACACCTAGCAAAACTGTAATTAAATACCCAATTGTTTAATTATTTTTTTTACTGGGTACTTCCCCACCAAGACTCAAGGACCTGGTCTGACTCATTCAGCAAGAGGACCTAGCTAGCACAGCAATCAGCATATGAGAAACTCAATAAAGAACTTCTCTGACACTAAAATGATACACTGGAATACTTGGAGAGTAGGTTTCTACGTACTTTTTTAAAAATGCTAGTTTTTAATCTGTGATTTCTAACTTCTCAGCAGTGAACAAGAAAGGTTTCCATTACAATCATAAAAATGTAAACTGAATTTACTGAAGGGGTTTTTTTAAATCTAAAAATTCAGAAGTTTATCATGAAATGTGTATACTCTTCTAAGTTCTTGATGGCCACATTGTTTTGGCAGGCAATTGCTTTTTTTTTTTTTATTAATTTCTTTTTTTTAATGTTTACTTTTGAGACAGAGACAGAATAGGAGCAGGGGAGGGACAGAGCGAGAGGGAGACACAGAATCCGAGGCAGGTTCTAGCTCTGAGTTATCAGCACAGAGCCCGGAGCGGGGTTCGAACCCACGAACCGTGAAATCATGACCTGAGCTGAAGTCGGATGCTCAACCGACTGAGGCACCCAGGCGCCCTGGCAATTGCTTTTTGCTAAAGCAATACACCAATATACATAAGTTCCATAAAGATATTAATACCTTTGGCTCCACTAGTCCCAACGCAGAAAACGTTTGTAAAAGAATAATTCAACATTAGTAATACTTATCATTTTCTAAGGAAGGTTACCTAAAGAAAGAAAACTGCAAACAAGCTTACGTGTTCGAATAATTCACTACGTTAAGTAAGGTTCAACAACCTGTTAGCAATGCCAGAAATGGAGTTACAGGTCACTTTTCCCCTAACTCTTAAAAAAAACAAAAAACAAACAAACAAAAAAAAACCACACAAAAAACCCTCCTGTAATTGATTTAAAACGCGGGTAAGCGGCTTAAAAGACTTGGGTCTTCTTACTCTCGGCTAAAATTCATGAGACTTAGTAGCCACAAAGGGAGCGACAAGGTCCCACGTAAGTTCACTCCCCGAAGAATCCACGAAGAACAAGCCCAGTTCCACGAGTGGGGGCGGGGCGGGTCCCCTGGATCCCGCCATTGCTGGGAACACACCTGACTCTCACAAACGCCAAGGGGCTGAAGTTTCGCTGAAACGCAAACCAACCCCAGAAGTCCACCCAGGTGGTTGCTGTCACGCCGTGAGACACAAACCCAAGGTGGGTAGTCCCCTGGTCCTGCCACCTCCCCCTCGCCAATCAGACGGCTAAGTCGAGACCTCCCAGTGAAGGGCGACCCTCGGCTGCCCGAGAAGGAGCCGGGGCCGGGCAGGGGTCGAGCCGGCGCACATTAACCGGCCTCGTCCCAGACTCCCTGCTCCGGCCGCGCGCCTCACGGTATCGCCCGAAACTCGGCGGCTCAGCCCCATTGGCCACCGCCGCCCCTCCCCTCCCAGCAGGTTTAATATTTTGCGAGCCGGCTGGGGTAGCTGCGGCGGCCGGAGAGTCCTGAGGCGAGGCCGCGAGAACCGAGCCCCGGAGTGGCCTGGAACGGGTCCCACGAGCAGGGAGGCGAAGCGGGGCGTGGACGGGGCCGGGTGCGGGCAGCGGGGCCGGGGCCACTGGGCCTCGCACTTACCTGGGCTGGGGACCGAAGCGCGGCGGCGAAGACGGCGCGGAGAGCCGGCGGCGCGAGGGAAGAGGTCCCGAGGGAAACGGACGAGCGGGCGGCTCCTCTAGAGACGCCAAGAAATGGCGGCCCGAGGCGCGTGCCCACCTAGCGCTAATCCTCCCAAGGACCCCAGCCTCCCGCCGGCCCGCCCCCTTAAAGCCCCTTCTAGGCTCCGCCCCAAGGGCGGGGCGCTCTAGTCTTAACTGGGCAATGACACCGCCCCGGAAATCGCTAGGCTGGGCGAGACTCGGGTTAAGCAGGCGATGCCAGGCCCAGCCAGGTCTGCAACTGGCGCTACCGGCCCAGCGTCCGCGGCTGGTTTAAAGGGGCGCTGCCGAAATCCAGCCTTGGTTTTCAGACCTCCTCCCTTCGGAGGGGGCGCACACCCGCCGAGAGCCCCCAGATTAGTCCTATCTCAAAGGTAGTTTAGCGCTTTCGGAAACCAGCATCAGGTGGCTCAGATTCATTCATCTATTCGTTCAAGAAATTAATTCATGCAGCAAGTATTTACTGCCTCGTTGTTAGAGAACTTTGTGGTGGGGAGAAAGACGGTAACAAATACATATAAAATAGTGGTATCATGAAAAAGTAAAGCAGGGGATGGGAAATAGATTTCTGTTTAACATAGCGTGATGAGGGGAGATGTCATCAGTTCTTTCCGCAGATAATTTGTGAAATTGCCTGTGATGGGCCAGGCGGTGTTCTAGACCCTGGAGGTAATAGACGAGTATCAGGACAGACAAGAATCCCTCATGCAGCTTATATGCTAGCAGGAGAGGCAGAAAATAAACGACATAAATTAGTAAAATTAAATAGTATGTTGGGCAATGCTAAATGAGAGAGAGAAAAATAAAAGCAGGGGATGGGATGGGGAATAAGAAAGGTCATTTTTGACAGATGGCCAGGGGCCATCTTTTCAGGAATGAAAAGCGAAATAAAGAACTTCCTAAAGCTTTGTCTTTTAGTTTACAGAGTGAAGTCCCCCCACAGGACACAGGGGTGTTTCATTAGTCAAAACTGGATTATCTTTACCTGCCCAGACTTAGACTACTTACTGATCCTTAGACTATTTACTGACCATAGGGTATAAGAGAACACCATGATTCATTCATACCAATCACAATTCACTCTTGGGATTTGGGGAAGGGCCTGCTCTCAGTTCTGGACACTCCATTAACTTCTTGAACAAATCCAAGTTTCTGTTTTTGTTTTTTAATGTTTATCGATTTATTTTGATTGAGACAAAGAAAGAGAGCTTGACCTGGAGAGGGGCAGGGAGAGGGGCAGAAAGAAAAATCCCAAGCAAACTCCATGCTGTGAGAGCACAAAGCGTGTCATGGGGCTTGAATTCAGGACCCGAAGATCAAGACTTGAGCTGAGGTAGAGTCTGATACTTAACCAACAGAGTCACCCAGGCGCCCCAGAACAAATCCAAGTTTTGTTAGCCGGATAAGGGGGGTGTTGCAAGGAAGAATGACTCTGGGTGGGCTTTAGAGGGTGCCTACTGCAATAGCCCACTTTTTGATGAAATAGTCATGGTCCATGGAAAGATTTGCCTTCATTGAGATGTGAGAGTTAACAAAAGGAAACATGGTTTAGAATGGAGTGGGGAAGCCAGCAGGGGGGGCTCTCACGCTGCACCGCTCAAACCCAACAGGAAAAGATGGACTTTCCCAGAGCAGGCTGCCTTAGCTACACTACTTTACCATCCCAGGAGGAAGCGGGTTTTTCTCCTCCCCAGTGAGAGACCGTCACAACTGAGCCAAGGATAAACCCCTCTATTCGGAAACCCAGTTTACTCCAAGGGACTTTTTGTCTGTAACAGCCCTCTCGGCCTCCCTCTGTAAAAGAGAGGCCCTTCCTTCCCTTTGTTTTCTGGATTTTTGTTTCCTAGATTTGCCTATGGTTTTGCATAACTTGCTTGTCCCAAATTGCAGTTCTCTGCTATTCCCAAGTTTTTGCCAGTGAAATGACTGGCAGTTTTAACAAAACATCCTCACTCTAGATTTCCATTTCTTTTTTTTTTTTTTAACATTTATTTATTACTGAGAAACAGAGAGACACAGCATGAGTGGGGGAGGGGCAGAGTGAAGGGGAGACACAGAATCTGAAGCAGGCTCCAGGCTCTGAGCTGTCAGCACAGAGCCCAACGCGGAGCTCGAACCCACAAACTGTGGGATCATGACCTGAGTCGGACACCCAACCAATTGAGCCACCCAGGCGCCTCTAGATTTCCATTTCTATCTTAGCTCCTGGTTTGCCCTTTGGAGCCATGCAGAAGAGGTAGATCCAATGATGTGGCTTCTGAAAACCATACAACTGGGAGAGGGCCCTTTACCTGAAATAATACATATTTAAGAATTCAAAATTAGGTACAGGTTCTTGGAAGGGGCCCACACAAGTCAGAGACCTACCTAAAGCTTAAACCGAATTATCTTCATGGTGAATCTGCTGCTGGCACGAGAAACATTCTTCTTTCATATCAGAACCCTTTAAATAATTAAGGATATTTGTCCCAACCCTGTAAATTCTCCTTCTCTTGTGTTTCTTTCCAAGTGAGTTCTTTACTCACTTGATTAGCTTTTTGAAGTTGGTCCACACTAGTGGGGTCACTCATGCCACGGTATTCTGAGCAGAGTGGAGCAGAAGGAAGTCCCATTTAACACTTGGTCCTGGAGACTGAAGGACCCCTGTATTCCAAAAAAACCTCCATTGAAAATAAAACACTCTCAGGAGAGTGATGAATATCATGAAGAACTCATTTATCAGACACTGGATCAAAGAAAGCATTACCTATTATTCAAAAAATGCACACAACTAAAATAAAGAAATAAACCCAGGCATCAGGAAACACCACTAAGACAGAGAATGCTATACACAGACTGCAAATAGTCTAAACTTCAAAGACTAAAACAGCGTTAAAGCCCATTAGGATAAAGATGATACTACCTTCTTCACAGGGGAGTAATGAGCGTTACAGAAAACAAGTTACCTGGGGCGCCTGGGGGGCTCAGTTGGTTAAACATCTGATTTCGGCTCAGGTCATGATCTTGTGGTTCGTGGTTCGGGCCCCGTGTTGGGCTCTGTGCTGACAACTCAGAGCCTGGAGCCTGCTTCAGATTCTGTGTCTCCTCTGTCTCTGTCTCTCTCTCTCCCCCCCATCTCCTGCTTGGGCGCGTTCTCTCTCTCTCTCTCAAAAATAAACATTGAAAACAATTTAAAAAAATGTTTTCAAAAGTGTACAACATGACATATAAGAGGATGTAAATATTACAGACCAAAGAACATAAGTACCTGGGGATGCAAATAGATGATGAGGGTCTCCTAAATGGAGTCATGATTTGTGCCTAATTTCATGCAATTGGATAGTTCCCTTTATCCAGCTAAAGCTTTCCTGAGCCAGAATCTCATGAAAGTCCACTTTGAATCTTCTTTTTTAATTTTTTATGTTTTTTATTTATTTTTGAGAGAGAGAGAGAGAGAGAGAGAGAGAGAGAGAGAGAGAGAACAGTGGAGGGTCAGAGAGAGAGGGAGATACAGAATCTGAAGCAGACTCCAGGCTCTGCGCTAGCTATCAGCATAGAGCCCGATGCCGGGCTTGAATCCACAAACCGTGAGATCATGACCTGAGCCTAAGCTGGAAGCTTAACCAACTAAGCCACCCAGGCGCCCCGAATCACTTTGAATCTTTGAAAGTACACACTTTCTCTCTTTGCAAGAAACCCTGCCGGGAGTAAGATCTTAAACAAATTCATACTAAAGTATTAGCCACGCAGGCTAATTGAAGGACACCTTAAAAGAAGGGGAGATGCCTGGGGGAGGGGAATGCAGAGAAGGGACATGGAAGGATGAATTGAAGACAATTCTGGAACAGAGTCTACTGGTCTGGTAGCCGATGCTCCTTTTTTACACTGATAGGAAGAAAAACTGAGAAAGCCTTGGCTGGCTCCAGGCAAGTTCATAATACTGGCTAATAGAAAGGCAGAAGTAAAAACATTTTGCCATTAGATTTGCCTAATGGTGAAACCAGGATGAGACAGGAGACTCAAGGGAAGAAAAAGGAAGGAGCCAAGGCTCATTATTTCTAGAAGCTGATGTGTATGTCACCAGCAGATCTTGTTAAAAGGCTTAAGTCTAGGGTGGAGACTGAGAGTCTGCATTACCCACAAGCTTGCAGTTGTTGATACTGCTCATTAGTGGGTACGTGTTGAGTAGGGAGGTTTTCGCTGACTGCCCCATACCTGTGACTACTGACTGCCCCCAGGGCCTGGGAAGGCATTAAAAGACATACAGTAGAAAGATCAGTGGCGACCACCCTGCCACTAACTCACTTGAGCAAGGATTTATCTTTTCTGGCGTCAGTTTTCTCATGTATAAAATGAGGTAATTAGAACAGATGATGGGTTGGATCATGTCCCAAAAAAGATAGGTTGCAGTTCCAATCCCCAATACCTATGAAGGTGACCATATTTGGTCTTTGCATATGAAATCAAGTTAAGATGAGGTCACTCGAGCAGACCCTAAACCAATATGACTCAGGTGTCCCCATAAGAGCAATCTGCCCCCCATGTTCATAGTAACATTATTTACAATAGCCAAAACATGAAAACAATCTGTGTCTATCAGTGGCTGATGGATAAAGAAGGTGTGGTATATATAATGCAATATCATTCAGCCACAAAAACATGAGGAAATTACACCATTTGCAACAACGTGGATGGTGTTTGAAGGCATTATGCTACATGAAATAACCCAGAGAAAGACAAATACTGAATGATTTCACTTATTTAGCCATGAATCCATTGGTGCACACTTGGGTGCATGTCTCTATACTCAACATGGGGCTTGAACTCACAACCCTGAGATCAAGAGTTGCATGCTCTACTGACTAATCCAACCGGGTACCTCTCTTCTTTATTCTTGAAGAGTATTTTTGCCACATATAAAATTCTTGGTTGATACATTTTCCCCCAGAATCTTAAATGTTATCCCACAGCCTGATGACTTCCATCATTTCTAGTTAGTTGTTGATCTTAAGTTCTATTTACTATCTCTCTAGATTTCAAAATTCTTTGTCTTTGGGTTCCAACAATTTGATTATAATGTATCTCGGTGTGCATATCTTTTAATTTTATCTTGCTTCAAGTTTGTTGAACGTTTTGGACATGTGTATTCATGTCTTTTCTCAGATTTGCAAAATGTTCAGCTGTTACAATCATGCCCCTCTATCTGCAGGGGACACATTCTAAGACTAACTGATGCCTAAAACCACAGATAGTACCAAATCCTCTACATACTACATGTATACATTGTATACGTGCATACTTAGAACAAAGTTTATTTTACAAATTAGGCACAGTAAGAGATAAATAGTAACTAAAAACACAATTATAGTATACTGTAATAAAAGTTATGTGAATATAGTCTCTCAAAATGTTATTGTATTGTACTCATCCTTATTCTTGTGATGATGACATGAAGTGAGGTGACTAATGTAGGCATTGTGACCTAGTGTTAGGCTACTAAGAACCCTCTGATGATAGGTCAGGAGGAGGATCATTCACTTCTGGACCACAGTTTACTGCAGATAACTGAAGCCATGGAAAATGAAACCATGGATAAGTGGAGGAGGGGGGGAACTACTGTATTTCAAATATATTCTCAGCCAATTTTCTTTATCTGAAGTCCTTTCATGGTGTGTTTTATGGTATACAACAGGTCCCTCACATTATTTCCTCCCCCTTGGCTCTTTTTCCTTTCTCCTCCTTACACTAAGTAATTTCAATTGTCTTACCTTCATATCACTGATCCTTTTTTTCTGACTACCCACACCTGTTATTGAACCCCTGTAGTAGGTTTTCAGGCTAAAATAACTGAACTCAACAAGGGGCTCAAACCCATGACCCCCAAGATCAAGAGATGCATGCTCTACCAACTGAGCCAGCCAGGGTACCTGTTCGGTTCCTTTCAATTCTTATTTTGTTCATGCATGGTTTTCCTGATTTCTTTCACTTCCTGTCCATGGTTTCCTTTAGCTCATCTAAGACAGTTGATTTCACATCTTCGACTAATAATTCTACTGTGTGGACTTGCTTGATAATGATTTCCATCCAATTCTTATTCTTTTTCCCCTGTGAATGGCCCATATTTTCCTATTTATTGTAATTTTATTACAAATAATAATATTATAAAGAATAATTTTCTTCTTTGTTGAGAAGTGGACATTTTGAGTATTATGTTGTGAGAACTCTGAAGACCTAATTTCCCCCATTCCTTAGGAATTACCGGGGCGCCTGGGTGGCTCAGTCGGTTAAGTGTCTGACTTCAGCTCAGGTCATGGTCTCACGGTCTGTGGGCTCTGTGCTGAAAGCTCGCTGATCTGAGCATGAAGCCTGCTTCTGATTCTGTGTCTCTGTCTCTCGCTGCTCTGTCCCCATTTGTACTCTCTCTCAAAAATAAACAGTCACATATTAAAAAAAGGAATTACTGAATCTTGCTGAAGTCTGGGGCTATTTGTAACTTTTCGAAGTATTTTTCAAAGTGCGTATTCCTTTCTGTATATGGTCACTCACCTTTCTATTCTGTCACTCTGTGGCAACCAGTGACCTGACAAATATAGTCCCAAGGTCTGGCTTTCAAGATGGGGACAGGGAACACCAAGTACTGTTCTTAATCCCCTGGAAGCAGCTTTAGCCCACTGGGGTTCAAACAATAGATACCAGTCTCTGTCCTGGCCTCTCGATCAAGAGCAGCAATCCTCAATCAGAACCCATGAATCTCGGTATTTGGAAGACAAGGTTCTTATTGCCCAGTCTCGCTCCAGCAAACCACACCAGAACCACAAGTAGCTAATGGGAGTTGGTATCGTGTGAAAGGCTAAACACTTATCAAAACTTACCAGTCTCTTCACCAGCTAGATGCTGCAAATATTCCAGCTAGATCCAGAATTCCAAAGTAGTTACTCCAGAGAGTCTCTGCAAGCCAATTCCTCGTTTAAGTGGAAGGCCGGTTTCCTGGAACTTCCTACTCCACCATCTTCCAAGGTATCATTCCCAACTGGTTCTTTAAAAAAATATTCTTCTTGGGGCACTTGGGTGGTTCAGTTGGTTAAGTGTCTGATTTTGATTTCGGCTCAGGTCATGATCTCAGTTTGTGAGGTTGAGCCCTGTATCAGGCTCTGTGCTGACAATGCAGAGCCTGCTTGGGATTCCCTCCCTTCCCCTTTTTCTGTCCTACCTGCGATCATGCTCTTTCTCTCAAAATAAACAAGAAAAATTCTTATGTATTTTCTTCTACATTCACAGGCATATTGATTCTACTTTCTACATGTTTGTCCTTTTGTTCTCGCCATCTTTACTTTTTCTGAGTGTTTCTCAGTGGTTTTTCTCCATGGGGTCATACTTCCTTGTGTCTTCCTAGCTATAGTAACTTTTTGTTGGCTGCTGGACATGACAAATTTTAGTTTCTTGAATAGTATTTTTGTTTTAAATGTTTATTTTTGAGGGAAAGAGATTCCAGAGCAGGCTCCAGGCTCCTAGCTGTCAGCACAGAGCCTGACACGGAGCTCACACTCGTGAACTGTGAGAATATGATCTGAGCCGAAGTTGATGCCTAACCAACTGAGCTACCCAGGGGCCCCTTGAGTAAATGGTCTTTATCCATTAGCCAGGTAACTAACTTGTGAGTGTGATCATTTTGACACTTGTTTTAAAATCTCTGAAATGAAGTCTAGAGTAGCTTTTACCCTACAACTTTGGTTAGTCTCACTTCTAAAATTAGGGCTTTCTTGGGTTTTTGCTGACTATATCTTATTTTCAAAGAGGCTTCTCCATGGAGTCTGAAACTTGAATTACTTCTCATCCCTGTGGCCATCCCTGGGAATATTCATCCTACAACTTGGTAATTGTTTTTCCTCAAAAGTGTCTGGCTTCCTGAGGTTTTACCATATGCAAAGATTAAGTCTAGGACTCAAGAGTGACTCCTATGTAAATTTATTTAAATCTTTATGTAGTTTTCTCCTCTCTGGAACTTTGCGTTATAACTTCTAACAGCCCCAGCTTGCCCAAACTCTGACACCTATCTCCCCAAGTAGCAAGATTATCAGTCTTGTTTAGGCTTCATACTCCTGCATCAGCTTATAAATTTCCTCCACAAAGAAACCTTTATGGTAAGGCTCACTCACCTCTCTTATTGATCTCTTCCCAGGAATGATAGTCTTACTGGACTTTTTCCAAGATTGCAAAAGTTGTTTCCAAAAGTCGTTTACACCAGGAGGGAGATTCCGGCCCTTATACTCCCTCATGCTCAGACACAGAAGTCCAAATAGCTTTCTGTTGTTGTTTAAATGGACCAAGTTGCAAAATAGAAAGGACTTGAATGAACAATTCACCAGAAAAGAAACATGCATGGCCAATAACCATATAAAAAGATATTCAAATTTGCAAATCACATTTTTATCTATTACATGAGGAAACTTAAGAGTCTTGATACTCACCAAGGGTAAAGACAGACACATTAGTGACAAGCTTGTAAAGTGACGGCAGTTTTGGAAGCCAGTTTTGATGGTATCAATAAAAACTTTAAGATATACTTAACATAGGAGCAATTCTGCTCCTAGATATTGACTCAGAAATGTGAGCATGCGTTCAACACTCATACTTGTTACAGGAATGTTCACAGGATTTTTATGGATAAAATCCCCCAAATCAAGAATGTCTCTCAACACCCAGCTACCCATCAAAAGGAGGCTGATAGATATAGGCAACATTATTTTATAAAACACATAAAAGATGTATTGATTGATGGAGAGACATTTAGGTAGATGGACAAGTCATAAAGCAAATACAGCAAGATGGTAATTACAGAACCTAGGATGGGTATACGGATGTTAACTGTTCAAGTCTTTCAATTTTCTCTATGTTAGAATATTTTTATAACACAGTGTAGGGGGAAATTTTATAGGTAGTTGACCCATAATACAACTATCACTTAAAAGGGAATATACAAAAGGCTAACCGTATCATGATTTTTAATAGCAAAAACTTAAAAACTATCAATATTCAGGAGAGGAATTTTTACATATAGTAGAAACTATATGGGATGGTCTCAAAACTAATAGTTGGTTGATTGATAAACCACTTAAAGGAGAGATTAGAAAAAAAGACATGCATCTTGTTTCAGCTTAGGACATATGAATGCATTCTCATCTGTGATTCTTTTTTACATAGGGCTTTTACTTTGAGTTTGAGCCCAATTGGGTTTGAGTCCCTCAGTCTCTGTGGCAAAAAACAGACCCCAAGTGTGTCATACACCTTTTTCTGTCTCAAATGCATCATTTTTTGTTAGTCTCTCATAATGGTCTTGCAAATACCTATTTTAAATAATTTTTAAAGAATTTAATGATGTTTTAATGACACCTTTATACGGCTTTTGCAAAAACCCAACCTCCCTGCTTTTCATGCACATTTCACTGGCTTATGTAGTACATAATTAATTAAATGATATACTAAAGATAAATTTACATATATAGGCTAGCAAATAAATACAGCTGATTTTAGTACGCTTACAACTTAATTGGAACCAAAAGAGCTCTGGCATGACTGAGAGCAGTCCCTGGAGGCAAGGGAAGCGGAAGCACAAGGGGGAAAACAGAGTGCTGTCGACTACTGAGTGGGTTACTTAGAAGGTGGTTAAGAGAGCTTCTGTCACAGATGGAATGTTTAATAGGGACTTAGAGTTGAGCTTTTGCAGGTATACCCCAAAATCAATAAGGAGAAGACTGATATATTTGTTGATAAAAGTATCAAAAATATCATCATGCCCCCCCAACTCTCCAGAAGAATAAAATCAAAGAACACCGTAAAAAAAAGGTTTGCAGTACATAAACACACGACTGTCAAGTGACTAAGTCCTTTAATTTCTAACATCTCATATGAATAAAACATTAAACAACCTGATATAAAAATAATGGATATTAATATGGAATTTTGAGAACAAGAAATACAAAAGATCATTTCTTCTTCCTCTTTCTCCTCACAGAAGAAATAAGATAATTTCATTTATAAGATCAGCAGGTAAGATTGATATAGGTTCTAATAAAAATGTGGGGAAACAGACATTCTTATATGGAACCATAAACTGATAAAAAACTTTTCCAAGAACAATTAAGACAATATTCAGTAAAATTTGAAAGTGCAGGTGCCCTACGATCTAGCAACTCTACTGGTAGAAATTTACCCTATGTAATGATTAATGAACGTATTTGCATAAGGAGGTTCAACAGAGCATTGCTTGTACAGCATAAACTGGAAACAAACTAAGTATGCATCAGGAAATTAAATTACAGTATATTCACATGATGGAGTACAAGGCAGTGATTGAGAAGAATGAGGTAGACCTGAATATGCTGATATGGAAATATTTCTAGGGTGATAAAGCACGCATAATATAGTGTACAATCCCTCTAGCATTAACAAAATGTATATGTGCTTATAAATGTATACACACATTTTCCACCAGAAGAAAATACAAGAAATTAATTGAAGTTGTCACTGGTTTGAGGGAGACTACTCTTAGGGGTAGGGCAGAGGCTTTTACAACTCCTTGTGGATCTTCCTTATACTGTTTAAATTTCTATTATTATGTACATAAGAATCATCATGGTATAATCATAAATCTTGATCTTTGCCTTTTTTTTAAAGATATGAAATTACTTAAATATTGTTTTTTAGAGATTATTTTCTATCAGAAGAAAGATGGCATACTTAAACCGCACTTGGAGAAGATACGAGGTGTGCTGAACGCAGGTACAGAAAGATCTCTTATTTTGATTGACAAGATCTTATGTTAGGAATACCAGAAGAGGGGCTGGTGCTGGGAGGAGAGAGGAGTCAAGCAGATAAAGTGAAGGAAGAGCATTTCCTTATTCTTTAATCCTCTAAATCCCTTTTAGTTCCTTCCTTGATCCCCTCACCCCTCCCCAAACACAGCCACTAGTAAACCAGAAATTCTAGAAATAAAGTTTGCACTTAGCCTTCTCCCAGTCCCTTCGGATCACCCATTAATTAATACAACTGCTGTCAAAAAAGCCCAACAACAAAAAATAATCTTCAAACTCCTATACTTTAAATTACTAAAGCACATCTTTATTTTGCAATTGAACAATTAAAAGTCACAGCTAGAGTTTTTTCACGTTTGTACCTGAACAACTATTTCTCAATCAAAATGAAATATGGCCAACAAAATATGTGTAATAGCATTTCACTAACAGAGTCGCTCTTAGGACCAAAACAGTTTTATTAATGGCAATCAGCATTTTAATCCTGTCTGCTGTTAGTATTCATAGATTTCTTTACATGAATAAATTGCAAGAATTCTAATTTTTCACTGAAACTGAAACAAATACACAGGCTTTTCAAGCATACGTAAGCTGCAGTGACAAATGCAGAGTGCTGATTTCAAATTATCCCGTGTTGACCAAATTCAAACTTACACATTTTAAATGAACCCTAAGCCTCTTTGCCTCTTAATTGTGGAAACAAACCATATGGAAAGAGCTGTTTTTGTGAAATGGGGAAAAAGTTAATTTTAAAAATTAAGGAGCTAATTCCATTTTGCTACTAGTTCAGTACAATTAAACGTGAAATGACAGCAGAAATGCAAAATTATATTTTAATAATGAAATAAACTAGATTTTAACTGAATTTTTGCCCTTCATATTTACATATAGCACCTGTTACAAGAAAAAAAATCCCAAATTAATACACCCTCTACATAGAAATAATTCTTTGTAAAACTAATACTTAAAAATATCACTGATGAGTATATAGTAAATTGTCCTAAAATTAAGCCTACACTGTAGAAAATAAAGACTAACTTTTCTTATTTGAAAAGATAACAATATGGATGGTAACTGCAGTGTCCTGATGCTTTAAGAACACTGTGTTAAACAGTGTTTTGTTTTCTTCAAGCACATATATTCTAATGAGAGAAAATGAAAACAGCTTAATGTAAACTGTTTTTAGTGTTTTAAATCTTGTCCTTTGACATGTATATAAAGTATCAGGACTTTGCCCTCTTCAACTTACTTGTGGTGCAGTATTGACTTAACCCCTACCTACAAGAACCAAACAAGTGGATTTCCAAGTATTTATGTAATGTACAAAAATGCAAAACAGAAATGATTATTGTAAACCAAACCTGGCTGAAGCTAGCTGAGAGCACTGAGCCCAGCAGGATAGTCAACTGGATAGGCTTCACTCTGCTAAATCAATTACAGAAAAGTGGCAAAACTAAAATCACACAAGTTACCTTTTAAATATCAAATGATAAAGAGATCACTGTAAAGCACTGAACTTGGGTCCAAACCAATGAGCTCTACATACTGTCCATTAAAGTTTTTCCATATTTACAAAATTCCTAGGGTAGATTTTATTTTTAAATGTATAAATTAAGTCAGTAGTAAGCATGAAATAAAGTGCTACTATTTAAAATTCAAGAAATCAATTTCAGCACTGAAATTTGACCTGCTCTTACAGGATACAAGAAAGACCCAATAATCTTGTGAGCTCACCAAAGGGTTGGAAAAGGTGGGTGCCAGAGAATCCCAGAACTGGACTGAAATTTTCTTGCCAGGTAAGTCAAGAAACCGCAACACAACTCAGCAGTAAAAACTAAAAAGCTTCTGTAAAATAAAAAGTAAGATGGGCTCAATTGTGACTACAGAGGATTTGGGGAAGTCAAATGTCAGTACCTATCTGCATCTAAGATCGTAAACTGGGCTGATCCTCCTTGATGATGTCACGGCGATAATTTCACTTAGCAAGGTGGCATTTCAGTTAACGTTACCACAAGTAATATTTGTTAAATTTTGGAAACTCTCAGGGTTGAGGGGGCCTGATATTAATCTCTTAACCACTGTAAAAAAAAAAAAAAAGAAGCTAATGAAGAAAGATATCACCTTAGAGTTGTTCAGGGCATTTACTTCACAAAGACTACAAGATGAAATTACTTTTCGTAAGTTGGAGGGATGGAAGCAGGAGGCAAAATAATGAAGGCCTCATTGAGTCAAGTGTAACAAGTGATAATAAATACTACCCTTTAAAGAGACTGTTGAGGGGCGCCTGGGTGGCTCAGTCGGTTAAGCCTCCGGCTTCGGCTCAGGTCAGATCTCACATTCATGGGTTCGAGCCCCGTGTCAGGCTCTGTGCTGACACTAGCTCAGAGCCTGGAGCCTGCTTCTGGTTCTGTGTCTCCTTCTCTCTGACCCTCCCCCTCTCATGCTCTGTCTCTCTCTGTATCAAAAATAAATAAAATATTAAAAAAAAAAAAAGAGAGACTGTTGAGCAAATTATTCGTGCCTAAAACATGGTAGGGTTTCTGTTGTTCAGCTGAATTAATAAATCCTGAAGCATCTAAGACGCCACTGTTTACAAATCAGAACTGGGCTCAGTGGTCTTATCTGTCTAAGATACTGATCAAAAAAAGGCAACACTATTTGTCAGGGGCCTCTGCACATATTTACTATACTGAATCTGAGGCAAAGATCTGGTGTCACCAAAGTCACTCTCACAACAACGTTCTCATTTGTGGCTGCCACGGTGACAGAGCCTGAGAACTTTCCTTCACGGTAAACACATGCAGCAGAATGTTTACCCTCACACAAAAACACCCTTCCACACTCCAGAAGTCTAGAATTCAGCTATTTTACAGTTAAAAATAGTAAGCACAAAAACTCTTGAAATTTTCTATTCTAGAGCTAAAACAAAGCAGACAAAAAAAGAATGAACATTATATCTGAAATAAGCTTCAGTAATGATTGCTCATTTATAATGAAAATTACATTTTTCTTCTAAAATTGCATTTTATGTATCGAAGTGGAATACTCCCCCTTTCCTTTTTGTCAATCCCTTGCTGACTTTCTTAAACAAAGAGTATCCTTAGAATCAAGTCATAATTCAAATAACATTTCAAAGATACATTCATATTTTTACAGCATGAAAGACATACAAATATCATCTTTTTACACAATGAAGTAAAAGAAGTTAACAGTTTCAATCTTTTGTCCATAGAAAAATATTTTCTGTATCATTTACACAACAAGTAGGAAAATTCTACAGTGCTTAACTGAAACTTCTGTGAGCACATCAAGGCTTTTAAACACTCTCATTCTTTTACTGGAAATTTTAAAAGGTTTCAGAAAGTTAAACATTAGGATTCTACCTAAAATTGTAGTCTTTGACTTGCAATATTGCTAATACCATTCACTTTGTAAATTAAAAAAAATTGGTTTTCTTCTTTATGCACTGAATCACAGCTAGTCAATATGGCTGGATTGCACCCCAGTAGACACTACTTCTGGCTGCCCATTGAGCTTGGGCTGCTAAAATAAAAATAATAATGACTATGAAACTTTAGAAATCAACAGTAAACGGCAGTAGAAAAACATACAAATAAATAGCAGCAAATTTAGAAATGGAAACAGAAATAACTATTTGGTGTCTACCCAGGACAACTTCACCAAGATTATGAAAATAAAATGTCTCATTTCTGGCTGATACAGGACTTGGTGGTTTCTGATAACACTGAAAGGCTTATTGTACTAATTGCTACTAAGAATGAATGAAGTCAGTATATAATAAAACAATTATTGATAATAATTGCAGACATTGTAAAGTAAGATGAACACCAAAACCACAATTTAGGGATTAATTTCATGGGCTCTTTATAACATTGCTGAACTTCTCTATTTAGCAGTTTGCTTTCAAAAATGTTTTATTATTTGTAAATTCCTTTGTAGCTATACAATTCACTAAGAATCTTATAAACAGTTGTTATAACTTATGTTGTGATCATACTGAGACACCAAGAAATCTGCCAACAGATCAGTAATTCTGATATCTGATAAAATCCAGTGGGTATTAACAACATGGCTATTTTACTTGGAAGAAACACCACACACACACACACACACACAACTGCAGAAACTGGTTGGACAGCTAAAGTAAATGTGGGAAGTAAGCAGTAATAGTATAGTTACTTGGCTGATGTGACATAATTCACCTTTTTCGTGTCATATTATTAAGAGATGTTTATTCCCACAAATATTTGCTATAATATATTTACTCTAAGTGACTTAAGTGTAAATTCACCTAACTACAAAATAAAAGAGATGTAAACATATCCCACCTTATTGTGGTATAAATAATTTTTATGAATTCAAAACTACTTTGGCAACCTTACTATCAGAATATCTTAAATATTCAAAACACAGGTATTAAATAGAACATTGTTAAAAATTCTTGTTTCTTTCTCCCTTCCTGATAAGATTATAAAATAAGTAATGCTTTAATTCTACTACATGTTCACATCATGAACACAAATTATTTGATTATAAGTGGACATATATTCTAAATCCTAGTTCTATGTTTTAAGTGCTTTTTAAAAAAATTAGTCTTCTAGTTTACATTTCAGAATGTTTTCATACTGCATGTGTGATCAGCCTAAACACTTTACAAAAGCTTATGTTCTATCAGGGAAGCATAACTAGCAAACGGAGTCAGGGTCCTAATTAGGATCACCTTTTAAAGCCTACTTATTTTCTAAATTAAGTGACATCTTCTAAGATCATAGTTATTAAGTGAAAACACTGCCTGAGTATAATTCGTGAGCTGAAACAGACTAAAATTCACAAGAATTTATGATATTCATATATGTTGCCTAAGATAATGGAGAAGGTAAGATTAGATAAAATCATTCAAGTTTCTTTCAGCTCTCCAGCTAAGAGTATTTCTAGTGGAAACAGGAGACTTTCGCTCAAATACCTGATGAGACCTGACCAGACCTGCCAACAGATTATAAATGGCTCTATAGTTAAAATAACCCTTTACCTCTGTTTGTTAGCATTAGCCTTTATGAAACACACAAATATATATCAACACACAAAAGTGTACATATTAATACTTGAAACTTTCAAGCAACTGTCTTAATGGCTTATCACACCTTCATAAATTTGAAGTCAGTTTTCATATACAAATTTTCTCTTTACTCTTAATCAAAATGAGCAGCCCCTTTTCCCCCCTCCTACGTGTGCTAGCAGGCCACACAATGGACGTTATGTCTTCTGCTGTTTACTCTGCCTCTGTTTTGAATGGATGCACTCATTTAACAAATACTACCAATTCTTGTGAATGTAAAGTCTATTCCAAAACATTCCTCATGCTATGTACACAGTGATGACACAAAGCTGATGCTTAATTAAATATTTGAAATGAACATGGTGAAAACACCTTAAATCAGAGAGGTGAGTTTTCATAAACATTTCTCATCATTTACAAAGCCCCTTGATTCACCAGTATCTATTTCCACTTGTGAGAAGGTTAACAGCACTGATTTCTGCGGGGAGAGGGGAGTGGGGGCGCAGGGGAGTTAACTGGAGGAAAGGGACAGCAGTTCAGATACAAGAAACCTGACATTTTTGTTTCACAATGTTACATAGATATGAATGGAATCTAGACCTACTTGGCATATTAAAGCTGGGATTATTCCTACAACCCTACTTAGATGGATGAACGGGTTAAAAAATTCTTAGGTGTAATGGATAAAGTCTGATTTGTTGGGTGAACACACAAGCATAATTAGCACACCCATTTTAAGAAGAGCTGTGAAGGATAATTTAAGATCCTAATAAATATGTTTTTAAAAAAGGATCTTTTCTGTACATAAAAATACTGACAGAGGGTAGCTCCCAGATGAAAAATCCATATATGAGAAATTTAAATGTAATTCTAAACTTCTAATATTTACCACATAAAGACTGGAATTAATGATTTAAAAAGACAGCAGTGCTCATTGCCAACAAAATTAGAGTTTATCCTGGAAGTGTAAACAAACCTGTAAGTTGAAGAATGTGCCAACCACGACATTTCTCTGTTTATAACTATACAACTGTATTTTTATATTTTTAATCTATGGTTGTCATATTCTGTCCATACAGAGAGGATAGATTTTTGTTTTAACTCAGATGATAAACAACTGTCAAATGGCTATTAATTATGTAGACCCCCAATATGATTTTACTTGTTCACTTCTCAATTTACATTATGTCATATAGCAGCCTAAACTATATTTATCTGTTGGTAGAGAATGGAATGTTCAAATAAGACTCTAGTTATTTACTAATTTATACCGTCTTGGCTGTGAAATTCTGGCATAGGAGAATTTCTCTTTAACATAAAGGTTATATTTACTTTTCTCTTAAAAAATTAAATTATTTTAATATAATAATCTATTTGGTATTTTGGCTATAAATTTTTAGGACTTAATTCCTAAAATTTATTATTATGGGTTCTGAATATCTGAAAAACCATCATTTTGAATACACTGAAAATTTTTACATGTGTATTTCTCCCCTCATACTAAACGGCATTCCACAATATCTACTATTCAAATGCTAAGTTTTATCAAGACTATACAGAAGATTCAGAAACCATTAGGAAATGAGTATCTTAACCATAATCCATATAAAATAACTGTGAATATAATATTTCAATAGGTGAGCAAATTTCCACTTATATTAAAACTGGGCTATTTTAAAGTTCTCTCTCTCTCTGTAGACTTAAAAAAAACATCCTGAAGAGGAAAGTATACACATCCTTAAAGGGAACCAGATACTCCGCCAGGCTGGACAAGCAAAACTCTCCATATTAACATGCTTGTAACTGAGTAAGTACATATAACCTGGAGTAATTTAATTGTACGCAAAAATGACAACAAGCCCCCACTGCAGTTACTGAGGGATTACATTTAGAAATAAGTCAAAAATGTTTCATTCCCTGTTTGAAGTATCCCAACCAACAGACTGGTGGTGAACAAAGCTTGATATGAACCGAAATGAATGCTCTGAGAGTAATAATTTAGACAGTGATAGAAATAAATCACAATGAATGGCTAACTTTCGCTGAAAATATCAACATGTTTAACTTTAATGTGCATATTAGGTGCCATTTCTAAAGTTAGGGATCAAATAAATAGAAAATTTGAATGATAAAGCATCTTTTAACTTGAGCTGCTAAGCTGTAACCCTTGTCCCTTAGGAAAAGAATGTGCAGATTTTTAGTAATTCCATAGCAGCAGAAGTCTCACTCAGTAGAACACAATTTATCTTTGCTACTTGTGGCAAAATACAGGAATTGAGTAGGAAATAGCATTTCCATACCCTTCTTTGCCTAACTCTTCATACAAGAGCTACTTTTTAAAATGTGAACTGACTCAAAATGCATAAAAATGTAAATGTACAGTATACATACATACCTCCTAGTGGGGTCAAAGGAGTGCCTTTTCAGCAGACATACAAAGACGTCTCAAGGCACTTAAGGGGTTAAGACACAATGCATGCATTCCTTTACATCAAGTATGTGAAATCACATGATTTGGAATAAGCCAACCTTATGATAAATAGAAGTTACATTATTAAATTCAAGAAAATTTGTAGATTCATATTTATACTTTCTAGAAGATGCTGGTAAATGGACAATGTGCAGCATTTCCTGGGAAAAGCAAATTCCATCTTTCTTCTCACGAACAGCAGGTCTCTACAGGGGAGTACAGGGACAGACGTGCTGCATCCATAGGCAGTGTACTGGCTAATATTGAGAATGATATTGCTAAAATTTAAAAAATAAAAATCTGGGAATCAGTATAGTAAGTACATGAATCGCTGGGAAACACCAGAGCTGACTCCTGATGTGTACTTCTTTTTGCTTTCAAGATACAGGTGTGTATCAGAGACGAGGAGAATTCTGAGCCTTGTTTGTGGCAATTCTACCAGGAGGGGACTGCATGGTGCCACCATAAATTTCATAAATTACCCTGAACATACTCAGTTATTCACTATTTGTTCGGAGCAAAGCATGAAATAGTCTTCAAACACATGAATTACAGATTTTGAGAGAGTGACATTTTTAAACATAAAGTGCAACAGTGCTGAAGTTTTCAGTTTTTGTTAGTTCTTCATTGTTTGTAACTGCCATGTCCTGCAAGCAGAACTATGGCACAGTGAATATAACAGAAAGCAGTTTCCAACACATATCCCAGACTTATGCTTTCTTATTTATTTGATGACGTTGTTAAGGGTTTAACAAATCCTTCTTCATAAACTTTCAAAATAGCTTCACATACAAATCTGTATTGACTCTGAAAAACAGAAGGAACAGAAATGATCAGAACGAACAGAAAACAGCAACAACAGAGAAACTGGCTGGCTTATCAAAGAAATGCAAAGTAAAACCACACAGAGATACCATTTTTCACCAACACAATGGCAAAAAATAAAGAAGTCTGACAACGCATTTTGTTGGCAACACTCACTCATACGTGGCTAGTAGGGATGGAAAATACTACAATTTGGCAGCAGCTAATAAACTTACATTAATTTACCTTTCACCCAGTAATCCCACTTCTAGGAATCTATCCAAAAGATAAACTAGAAAAAAAAATTGAAAAAATATATTCATAAATTAGTCTATTCACCACTGGATTATTTTTATTAACAAAGAGGAGGAACAATCCTAATGGCTACCAGGAAGGGACTGGGTGAGTAATGAGTGGCACATCCTCCCAGGGGAATACTATGTGGTGAAGGGCTGAAGGGGAAGGAATCAAAGTCTACCAACCACTACAAAATGATTCCAGAGTATCTTGTTAGGTCACAACAGCAAGGCAGAGAAAAGTGCACACAGTGTACTCTCTTCATAAAAGAAAGAGGGTGAATATAAATGTCTATCTCAATATATATGTTATACAAAAGGGAAGGACAGATCATTAAAAGCACAGTTTCTTATAAGAGATCAATGGAATAGGGTGCAGGAGAGGGGTAGAGATTACACTTCACTGAATATACCTCTTTCTTCTATAGATTTTACTTTGGAACCACATAAATATACCATAATTAGAACATTAATTTAACAAAATCTCTGTCAGTTGAAAATAATATGAAACAATGTGTGTATGTAGTTGATGGCATAACCACATACAAATAGAGAATAGCTATTTCAAGGGACTCTGAAACAGTTACTTGAATATCTCATAGAATATATCCAAAAAGTAGAAAAAAATGAAAATTCCTTTCAGTAACCATTCTGTGGGTGGTAGTAGTATTAGTTTTGTTATTCTGAGACATTATGTCATGTGGAGTAAAACAAGTGAGTATTGATGACAGCTTAAATCTTTCATCGCTGGTATCGTAGAGAACCTTATTCTTGTTAAGGAAGAATGGAAATAAAGATATAAGGTAGAACATATTAAGTAAAAACACTGTAGTCCTGAATTTGTATGGGAAGCATCAGTATTAACTCATTAAATGTTTGTTTTCTCAACTCTGGCAATGGAAGAGTTCTGGTGACAAATACTAACACTAGCCCAGCAAATTAAAGTACCTAGTGCTCAGATGGTGATCCCTAAAATAATTTCTCAAAACATAGTACTTTTGTGGAAAAATTATGATTCTAAAGCTGGGGCAGGAAATGCACAAGCCTGGACATCTTTATTGATAGCAAATTATCCGTAACTAGGAGCTAAGTTGAATAGGTTCCTATTGGCCAAAAATGGGACAGGGTAGGCATCATTAAAAAAGATAACTACTAGGAGTGGAAATATATCACATATGTTTAAAATCCATGATTTCAGAATGCTAAGGCAAACAAAAATATGAGGTCCCCATTGGGAGAGGCAAATGAACCAACTCATTATGCTGAAAACTGATACAGGAAAGCACAGCCTGTACACTGGTTAACCAAAGAGCCAAAGAGAACTTTCTCTTTAAAGAAGTATTCCAGCTAATAGAGAAAGAAGGAACAATAGACTATTATCATTCTTCAAACCCCACCAGCTAATGATGCAGATCACCCAAGGCCACTAACATCACAAAAAGAAGAGACAAACTTTAAGTGCTTCTAGAAAGAACATAATACCACCTAATTTGTTCAAGTCTATAGATCCATTTACCACTTTTAGGAAATACAGATAATAGTCAGTTTATTCATTAAACTGCAGGAAAAAAGAAAAGACATAGAAGAGACACATTAAAAGAGATTTAGGAGACATAAACCAATCAAAATTTGTGGAATGTATCTGAATCTTGATTTTACTGCAACAACAAAAACAAAAACTCATTATGTATGATACAATCCAAGAACTTGATTTCTGGGCATATATACATACAAAAAAATTGAAAGTAAGATCTCAAGGAGACATTCATACACCCATGTTCACAACAGCATTATTCACAATAACCAAAATATGGAAACAACTCAAATGTCACTGGCAGACAGAAGGATAAACAAAATGTGGGCTATACACAATCAAGAATTCTTTAGCCTTAAAAGAAAGGAAATTCTTATATAGGCTACAAAATGGATGAACCGTGAGAATATTATGCTGAGAGAAGCCAGTCACAAACAAACAAAACCTGCGTGAATCTACTTACATAAGGCATCAAGAGCAGTCAAACTCATAGAAACAGAAAGTAGAATGCTGGTGGCCAGGGGCTGAGAGAAGAGGGCTATGGAGAGTTGTTTAAGGTGTATAGTGTTTTAGTTTTGTAGGATGAAAGAGTGCTAGAGATAGGTTACACAACAGTGTGAATACACGTAACACTACTGAACTGTGCACTCAAAAATGGTCGATGTAAATTTTATGTTGTGTATTTTGCTACAATTAAAAATCCATTATGTGTGAATATAAATACAGAAACCTCAAGAAAATATTAGCCAATCAAATCAAGCATTATAAAAAAAAATTACACACCATGTCCAAGTAAAATTTACCCCAGGAATGCAGGTTAGTTTAACATCCAAGAATCAATCACTATAACATACAATATTAATAGAATAAAGGACAAAAACCACACAGTCATTTCAAGAGACAAGGCACACACACATAAAAAGCATTGGACAGAACTGAACACCTTTTCATGATGACATTTACTCAACCAACTAGTAACAATGGGAACTTCCTCAACCAGATAAAAGACATCTTGTTAGATACTTACTGGGTGAAAAATTGAAAGCTGTCTCCCTAAGAGTAGTAATAAGACAAAAACGTCTGGTTTCACCACTTTAACACTGCACTGGAGGTTGTAGCTGGGACACTTCAGGGAAGAAAAGGTGGGAGGAGTGCCTGGGTGGCTCAGTTGGCTAAACCTCTCAGACTCTTGATATCAGCTCAGGTCATGATCTCTCGGTTTGTGAGTTTGAGCCCCACATTGGGCTCTGCACTGACAGCTGTGCACTGGTAGCATAAAGCCTGTTTTGGATCCTCTCTTTCTCTGCCCCTCCCCTGCTCATGCTCTCTCTCTCACTCTCAAAACAAATAAACTTAAAGAGAAAAAAAAAGGCATCTAAAGTAGAAAGGAAGAAGTAAACTATCTCTATTTACAAATAACATTATGTATACAGAAAATCCTAAGGAATATACTTTCACATGTAAAAAACTGAGTCAATGCATTATTTCAGCAAGGTTGCAGGATACATGATCAACATACAAAATCAATTTTATTTCTACATCCAAGTAATGTATTACTTGTATCAAAAATGAAATTAAGAAAACAATTTCCCTTAAGATAGCACCAAAAAGACTAAAAAGCTTAATAAATTTGACAAAAGAAGTGTAAGACTTGTATACTGAAAACTATAACATATGAAATAAATTAAAGAAGACATAAATAAGTGGAAGACATTTTGTGTTAATGCTTTGGAAGATGGAATATCATTAGGATGGCAACACTCCCCAAAAATGATATGTAGATTTAATGCAATCCATATCTTGCTTCTTTTGCAGAGAGAGTAACAAATCCTTTTAAAATTCATATGGAAAAGCAAGGGACTCTGAATAGCCAAAACAGTCTTGAAAAAGGAACAGAGTGGGGAGAGTCACATTTCCTGATTTTGAGTTTTATTACAAAACCAAGTAATCAAGATGCTATGGTAATCAAGTAATGTAAGGAGAGGCATACAAATCAATGGAATAGAGTTGAAAGTCCAGAAATAAATGTTCTTTTCAACAATGCAGTGGAAACAATTGGAGAGCCACATGCAGAAGAATGAAACTAGAACCATACCTCAAACTATATGTAAAAGTTAACTCAAAATAAATCAGACACACATGTAGGAGCTAGACTATAAAACTCCTGGAAGAAAGCAGAAGAATAAACCCTTGCAACCTTGAGTTTTGGCAATCATTTCTTAGATATGACACCAAAAAGCGTATATATAAACTAGACTTCATCTGCATGAAAAACTTTTGGGCTACAAATGACATAATCAAAAAAGTAAAACAACAGCATGGAAGAAAATAGTTGCAAACCATAGACCTAAAAGGCACGTGTATTCAGATAATATAAAGAACACTTAAAACTCAACAATAAAATGACCAAAAAACAAACTGAAAAAAGGGGCAGGGGCATCTGATTGGCTCAGTCAGTGAAGTGTGTGATCTCTGATCTAAGGTTGTGAATTCAAGCTCCTGTTAAGTATAGAAATTATTTAAAAATAAAACAATCTTTAAAGAAAAGGGGCAAAAGGTTTGAATAGACAGTTCTCAAAAGATATACAAATAAATGGCAAATAAACACATAAAAAAATGCTTGAAAGCACTAGTTACTAGGGAAATACAAATCAAAACCACAACAAGATACCACTTTATTTATGTTCAGTAGGCTAAAATAGAAAAAAGAGAGGGGTGCCTTGCTGGCTCAGTCAGTGGAGTCTGTGACTCTTGATCTCAGGGTCACAAATTTGACAATGTCTGGCAGTTACTCAAAAGGATAAAAAGAGTTACCATATGACCCAGCAATTCCCCCTCAAGAGAAATGAAAACATATTCACAAAAAATATGTACACAAATGATTATGGTACCATTCTTCATTCATTATTCTTGTGATTCAAGAAGTAGAAATGATCTAAATGCCCATGAATAGATGAATGGATAAATAATGGCAAAAAAAAAAAAAGAGAGAGAGAGAGAAAGATAAAAGAGAGATGAAATATGATACACACTACAGGATAAACCTGTAAATGTTATGCTAATTAAAAGAAGTAATTATACAAAAGACCAAGTTGTAGGATTTCATCCATATGAAAAGTCCAGAAAAGGTAAAATTATAGAAACAGAAAGATTAGTGGTTGCCTAGGGCTGGGCTGAAGGGAGGTTGGAGACTATATGAGGGAAATGGGTATGGGGTTTCTTCTTGGGGTGATGAAATATTCTAAAATAAATAGTAGCGATGATTGCAAAACTCTGTGATATACTAAAAACTGCTGAATTGTATACTTTAAAAGGGTGGATTTTGTGGGTGCCTGGGTGGCTCAGTTGGTTAAGTGTCCAACTTCAGCTGAGGTCATGATCTCACAGTTTGTGAGTTTGAGACCCTGTGTTGGGCTCTATGCTTGCTGTCAGTGCAGAGTTGGCTTCAGATCCCCTGTCCCTCTCTGTCTCTGTCTCTTCCCCACTTGCTATCTTGCTCAAAAATAAACAAAAAATAAAATAATTAACTAATTTTAAAGAAGAAATTTGGTGGTATGTGAATTTCAATAAAGTTGTTCTAAAAAAGACATGATTTATATGGGACAAATGGAAATCTGAATATAGACTATTTGATAACATTAAGAAATTATTGTTTATTATGCTTACATGTGATAATGGTATTATGATTTTGTTTAGAAGAAAAACCACTCATCTTTTATAGATACACACTAAATTTAATCTGTAGTACAGATTAAATGATTTGTATCCACCCCTCCCCCAGTCAAAATGATCTGACATCTAGGATTTGCTTCAAATACAGGGAGAGGAGGTGGCACTATAGATGAGACAACATGGCAAATGCTGCTGGGTCTGAGGACTCGACAACAGTGTTCATTATATTTGATTGTCTACTCTTGTGTATATTTGAAATTTTCTATAATTAAAAGTTAAAACAATGACAGGCATTTATTAGATCACACAGGTCAATTCACTTAAATAACTTTAATGCCACCAATAATGCTAATATTTCATCATGGCTTAATATAAAATATAATCTTAACATTAACTCTAAAATTCCATGATACCTCCTTTTATTCCTGGAAGATAATTTAGAGTCTGTGTAGAATACAATAAATGAATAGCGTAATTTCCATGACTGTTTTTGTTGTTGTGATTCAAGTTCTTATGCTAAAGAGAAAGTGATTTCACCACAGCTGTTTCATGGAAAACAGGTCTACCAAGACTTTCCACAGTTCGTGGCATCCCATTTGACTGAAAGAGGGAAAGTTCCTCTGCACATGTATAAGAATTCAAGAATTAACAGGATAGGCTGGTACTAACATTTTCTGTAGAAGATCAGTTAGTAAATATCTTAGGTTTTGCCAATCATATGGTACCTATTGCAACCTCTCAACTTTGATATTTTGTATATCAAAATATTGTATTATATTGTACATGAAAACAGTCATATGCAATATGTAAATAAGTGAGAATGGCTGTGTTACAATAAAACTTTATTTACAAAAACAAGTGGTGGGCCAGATTTGGCTCACAGGCAATATTCATCAACGCCTATGCTAGGACTTACTGGCTCCTGGCAGGGAATCAAAAGAAAAAAATATGGTTTAGCATATACAATGATAATAAAAATCATCATGCTGAGTATACACACATGTATGTGAAGTGCAGTACTTACAGGTGTTTGGATCATCATGGCTCGTTGATCTCTCATTGTTCTTACAATGTCTAGAGGATAAACTGGTTGATTGCATTCGATGAGACACATGGCTGTTTCCATAGTAATAAGAACCCCAGTTCTTCCAATTCCAGCACTAAAAAAAGTAAGGGCAAGGGTCTCAATGGTACTAGTCTGTTAAACTTCTTGTGGCTTTTGTATATTAAATTAAAGTACTGAAACATAATACAGTGGAATAATTTGATTTTAATTAAAAGATTTATATTACAAAAGTAGAACCCAACTAAAAATACTTCAAAAATTAAAAAACAATCCATATGTAGTACAGATTAAATGATTTGTATCCACCCCTCCCCCATTGTTAGTGTAAAAATGCTACTTTAAAAGAATCAGATTTCAGTTTTAAAAATCTGAACAACTATAGAGGCTTATTGGAGCAATCTCCTTTAAAAGGCAAAGTAACAAAATTACAATAATCATTAACAAATGTACAAAAGACAATAGTACTTGACACATTCAAATCAGTTTTTAAAACCAAATTCAATTTTGATTAAACTTTAGAATTGGGATACTTAAGAACAACTTTATTCTCTGTGAACATAGCTATAGCAGCTTTTGGGGACTTAGGATATGAAATGGCCAAATGTGTTCATCATTCCTTCCATTTTGCCTCTCAGCATCGGGTCTATAATCTGTTTTGATAATTTGAAACTCTACTCTTAAAAAAGTGCCGGAAAGTTTAAGTATGAAGAGATGCCTTCATTTATTTGTTCAGAGGATTCAATACAGCTTCTGAATAAATCACAGGATAAGAGAAGATAATTTCAGTCTCCTGCTCTGGGTTGATGGCAGTTATGGCTGGAGTCACTGGACCTGGCCTTTTGGAAGGCAGAATGGGGCCTATGGAAGTAAGGCAGGGTAGCCTATCACTACAGCCTATCACTGTCCACTGGAGCTCTTAGAAGTGGCTTATCTTCTGATGGTAGTGGCTAGAGCCACTCCAGAAGAAGGTAGAGTACTTGCCAAAGGTCCTGGGAGGGGCCACAGAATGGGAGGAGGAAATCTAAACCTTAGGCTGCAACTGAATGCCTATAATACTATATTTCATCAAGTCTAAGATGCCAGCCATATGAGACACCCAGTGTCTGAGATGTTAAAACTACTGATTCTAAGAATCAGTCAATAAAGTATTATTTTTACTTCTTATGATAATGTTTCAGACGTTCGGATGTTGGAACATATCTTTTGCCTTCCAGCTTCATTTCACAGCTTTGGGTTCCCTCTAATCACTATAGTGATGATCACAATTTTAGGACAAAATAAAATAGGCTTTCGTTTAAAAGTGACACATCTAGTCAGCTACTCAATACTCAAAGGTGGAAAATAGAATACCTGCAGTGAACAACAACAGGCTCTTCCTTGCCAGCCCTCTTATTTCGTACATGACAGACAAAATCCAGAAAGTCACTGGAGTCGTCAGGGACTCCATGGTCAGGCCAGGCTATGTACTGGATCTGAGTGAGTTGGCGACTCTCATTTTTCTACGTGTAAATGAAAAATTATGCACATTGACTTAGGGATTATCTTTAAGATATAAACATTTAGGTCATTTTAATTTTAGAAGAAAAGCAAAGAAAGTATCCCCATTACCTCCCCAAAAGTAATACAGAAATTTGATAAAACCCAAAAGTTTAATAAACAAAGGAACCATTTTACACAAACAGTTGTATTCATTAAGCATTGTAAGCACTTAATATTTCAAAGCCTAAATTTCTTCAAATGAAAAATAATACCTACAACTCAAGGGATAGTCTTATATTGAAAGAATTCTATGAGAGGACCTATATATAAATCACCCAATCAGCTGTTTGCAATCATATTCTAAACAAATGGTAAGTACAGTCATTCAAGAGTATGAAATCTGGCTATAGTCATTTATGTTTATGGGAGCTTCCAGAAAATACCATTAAAAAAGACCATTAAAGTACAAGGTAATTAAGAAAGGAATTAATAAAAAAAAGAATTCCCAAAGAGACCTCAGAATAACTAGATAAATAACTTTTCTGTATCCTATGAAATGAAATGAAGTTATCTACAATAGACAACCTTTGATTATTATTGACTTTTTTTTTAAGTCGGCTCCACACTTAGTGCGAAGCCCAACACAGGAGTTGAACTCATGACCCTGAGATCAAGACCTGAGCTGAGAGACACCCAGGTGCCCCTTGACTATTATTGTTAACAAAAGAATTTAATGGTACCAATAATGACAAAAATTGTTAGTGTAAAATTATATTTTGTTTTGAGGTAATGTCTTTCTATTCATCCATGTATGTATATATTTGGTATGGTAACAAATGTATTTTCCCAATTATATTTGTCTCAAACTTTAAAAACTAATTTGTGTCTTGGCATAGTTGAAGTACTCAGGGTTTGCAAAGAAAAGACATTTTAATATTATAAACTGCCATGGGTAATCTATAGGTGGAGCATAAAGAGACTATGCTGAAGCCATATACAGCCTTTCACTTCCATTTGGAAAAATGAAGAAAATATATTATGGACTTACCTTGTTATATTAGACCATGAGCTATACTGTATATGTCCCTAAGCCCTAAATTCATGCTGATGGAATCTACAAAAGATTATGAAAATTTAATTTTTTATTTCTTATAACTTGTTCAATGCCAGATTCCTTTATTATAAATCAGCACAACATCTAGTTCCTTCCCTCTGGGACAGTAAAGCTGTCTTGCTTGGGCTCCTTTATTCATATCTGGGAGGTGGAATGGGGTGGGGAGGAGGAGATGAAGCTCTCATTTCCTAAGGCTTAACCATTGATGGGACAGGCATAGGTATTCAGAGAGTGTACTATTTGCTCATCTCGAGCCCCCTTCAAAACCAAAGGTGGCTACAGGGGAATATCTAGCTGCAGGCAATACATGTAGGGTGTGCTATCTTTTAACAGCCTGACAAGACTGGCAACATGTCACCCTCCACACACATCTTCTAAGTGGGTTACTAAGCCATCATTTACTAATCAGTTCCCATTTCTGGCTCTAGATTTGGAAGCAAAGAAGAGTGACCCAGGTGATAGTTAGAACTAGCAATTAGAAAGCTTGGGGTGCCTGGGTGGCTCAGTCGGTTGAGTGTTCGGCTTCGGCTCAGGGCATGATCTCACGGTTCGTGGGTTCGAGCCCTGTGTCAGGCTCTGTGCTGACAGCTAGCTCAGAACCTGGAGCCTGCTTCAGATTCTGTGTCTCCCTCTCTCTCTGACTCTCCGCTGCTCATGCTCTCTCTCTCTCTCTCTCTCTCTGTCCCTCAAAAATAAATAAAACATTAAAAAAAATTTTAAAAAAAAGCTATAACCTATCTGTTGTCAGAGGATCCTGCCTACAGTCTTTTCCTTCTTAATACTGAGGAGACTGTGAAATTGCTCTCCTTTATACTCTTCTACAAACAGCACAATAATTTGACAGCTTTTAATTATTCTATTTCCACAGATGTACTCAAATACTTTATTGGTATTACTGGTAGGAAGAAACTAAATATAAACCTGGCATAATTTTTAATGAATAGTAGTAGTAAGTATTATTCACTAGAATAATTTTTTACTGACCATTCATATTTACCTAAAGAAATGGAAAATGCATTTAATACAGTAGGAGAATACACTTTGTAAGATTCCAAATCATCCAAACGAAGCAAACAACTCATTTTTTCAAAGTTTTACCTTGAACATAAAAGTTCTATTGAGTGGATATGCTGCCATCCTACCTCTTGGTTAAATAGTGTCATCTTCCTAAAGATATATGCTGGGTTTCCTTCTTCTGAGTGGCAGGTGACTTGGTAGCATCCATAGGATGAACTTGCTGTGGGTTCTGGCCAATATTGGTGACACTTAACCTGACATCAATAGATTAAGAAATATATATAATTTAGGTTCTGCAATTTTGAAAATGTTTCAATTTTTGAAAACTTGTAACCCTAAGAAAAGTTACAAGAATAATTTGATAAACCTTCATATATCCTTCACCTAGATCTGCCAACTGTTAACACTTCTTATTTTTTCTCTTTGTAATAATCATGTTTGGAAATATTTTGAGACTGCAAAAATCCTGTTTATTACAAGTTTTCACCCAATGTTTTACCATTCTTGATTAATTCTTGCGTGAATTATTTACTACTTTAACAGTGGCAAAATGGTGCACTAATTTTTCATATGTCGAGATTTAAGTTAACAATGAGAAAGAATCTCTAAAATGTCAATACATTTATTTTCATAATTAGGGCGAAAAAATTATTATTTTTTTTTTTTTTTAGAAAGAGAGAGAAAGACAGCATGAGCGGCGGGGGTGGGGGATGAGAGAAAGAGGTAGACACAGACTCTAAAGACAGGCTCTAGGCTCTGAGATAGCTGTCACCATAGAGCCTGAGGCGGGCCTCGAACCCACAAATCATGAGATCATGACCTAAGCTGAAGCTGGACAGTTAACCGACTGAGCCAGCTAGGCACCCCCAAATTTTTTTTAGTGTTTTTATTTTGAGAGAGAGAGAGGGAGAGCACAAACAGAGAAGGGACAGACAGGGAGAGGGAAATGCCAAGCAGATTCTGTCCTGTCAGCACAGAGCCCAACTCGGGGCTCAAACTCAAACTGTGAGGTCATGATCTGAACCAAAACCAAGAGTCAGATATGAAAGTGACTGAGCCACCCAGGCACCCTATAATTAGGATTTTTTAAAAAGCAGCTTTACTGACATATAATTCACATACCATACAATTTACCCATTTAAAGCACACAATTCAGTTGTTTTTAGTATATTCACAGAACTGCGCACCCATCAGCAAATCACTTTTAGAACATCTTTTTTTTTTGTAATGTTTTATTTATTTTTTGATACAGAGAGAGACAGAGCATGAGAGGGGGAGGGGCAGAAAGAGAGAAGGAGACACAGACATGGAAGCAGGCTCCAGGCTCTGAGTTAGCTGTCAGCACAGAGCCTGACGCGGGGCTCGAACCCACGAACGTGAGATCTGACCTGAGCCGAAGTCGGAGGCTTAACTGACTGAGCCACCCAGGCGCCCCTTTATTTTAGTCATTCTACTGGATATGATGTGCTACCTCATTGTGGCTTTGATTTTGCATTTTGCTGGTGACTAATGATGTGGCTAAGCATCTTTTCATGACCCTTACTGGCCATTTAAATATCTTTATTCAAGAAACATCTATTCAGAATGTTCAGCCATTTTTAAATTGGGGTTTAATCATTTTATTGCTGAGTTGCAGGAGTTCTTTACATATTCTAGATCCAAATCATTTATCAAATATCTATCAATCCATTTAGATAATAATTGATAACAGTGGCTAACATTTATTTATGTGTTAGTTACTATGATTTTAATCACAACACCATAAGTTTAAAGTTTATAAAACAGACTAAATCAATGAATATTTTGAACACATATGCAATATAATTTGAAAAAAGTCCACGTGTTGTTTAAGATTCAAGTATGACTTACTCTGCCGCGTTCAACTTGTGTGGTCAACATTACAACCATGGAGGAGCCTTGTTCCCAAGTCATCTGCCAAAAATCTGTACAAGTGTGTGGTAATGGCCCTTGACAAGCAATATACTGATTTATAATGCTAGAAGAAGGAATTTCCATCTAAAAAGAAAAGGACACAAAACTAAAATTCTTTTATATTATTACCTTTTACTATGATCAAGTATATGAAAATTATCTACTAAATAATAACTGAATACAAGTGATTTCAAAAAACTGCAGATAAAAGAAAATTAACGAATTCTTTATCTGTAGAAGAAATTTCTCAGTAGTTTTATACATATTTATCTTTTAAGTACTGGAAAAAAAAATCAAAATATTTTTCAGAGCACTTTTATGGGTTTAAGAGCAGCTTTACAGAAAACTCTATTAAAAAAATTTTTTTTTGAGAGACGGAGAGAGACAGCACGAGCGGGGAGGGTCAGAGAAAGAGGGAGACACAGAATCTGAAACAGGCTCCAGGCTCTGAGCTAGCTGTCAGCACAGAGCCCAACACAGAGCTCGAACCCACGAACCGTGAGATCATGATCTGAGCCGAAGCCAGACATTTAACCGAGTGAACCAGGCTCCCCCAGAAAACCCCATTTTAGAGGCGGAGATTTGGTACAGAAATAAAAAATATTTGTCCCTAAACAGTTTACAGGTAGAATTTGCAAGGAACAAAAATTCTGCCATTTGTTTTATTTCAAACTTTACAAATTTTACACACACACACACAAATATAACATGTAATACATTATACTATATAAGATATACTATATAAGATATATACACACACATTAGAAAAAGATAGTAAAAATATCTTAAATTCATTATTTCCAGGAAAATTAAAATTGTGAGTATTTGGGGAAGATGAGTTAATACATCCTACTACATTTTGAGATTTAATTAAAAAAGAAGACAAGGTGACACATGCACATGGCACTGGAAGAATACGAAAAGGTGAGTGAATAGAAAAAGAGGTCTCCAGGGGTGCCTGGGTGGCTCTGGTCATGATCTCATGGTTCGTGAATTCGAGCCCTCAGTTGGGCTCTGTGCTGACAGTTCAGAGTCTGGAGCCTGGAGCCTGTGTATCCCTCAGTATATGCTCCCCCTTGCCGCCCCCACTCATGCACATGCTGTCTCTCTCTCTCTCAAAAATAAACAAACATTAACAAAAAAAAAAAAAAAGGAATAAAGGTCTCCCTCCTATCCTCTGGTTCACACCCAGGAGCACAATCCTTTTTGCTAATTTCTTTCTTTTTAAATTAAAAAAAATTTGTATTCATTTTGAGAGAGAGAGAGAGAGAGAGAGAGAGAAAGAGCGAGAGCGAGAGAGAGATGGATCGGCACTGTCAGCAAAAAAGCCTGATGTGGGGCTTGAACTCATGAACCATGAGATCATGATCCGAGCTGAAACCAAGGGGCAGACGCTGAACCGACTAAGCCACCGGAGCTCCTCTAACTTCTAACATCCTTTCAGAGATATTCTATATACGACACACAAATGTACATGCAAAAGTCTTTGTTTTCTGTAAGACATAAAAGGTAGCTTACAATGTTGTTCTGCGTGTCTTGTTTCTTTTTCCACTTTATCATTGAGATCGTGTCATATTAGTACATATTAATTTACGTAATTACATAGTACATAGTTAATTAGTACATAAATAAATAGTACATAATTAATTAGTACATATTAAATTGCTGCTTATCTATTTGCTAACATAAATAAGGCTGCACTGAGTAGTTTTATAAACCTAACATTTTTTTTAGTTACTTCTCCAAAGAGGTTGTACCTATTTATAATTCCACCAACAACGTAGGAGGGAAAAGACTTTCCTCTGAGAGTCTCTTTAATATACTTCTCATCCCTCATCCACAATTTTGAAACTCCCAGTGCTCTGAAGTGTAGTTTGTCCTTTCTTTGGTACAACTGACCTAACTTGGACTCATTTGACAACAGTATCTGACCTGAACTAACTTAAGATTACTTATAGTCTTTAGTAGTACCACTCAGTGGGAATATCCATGGTTTCCTATTAAATATCAACATGTTGATTACAGGGTAATGTCTCATAGTCTATTAAGGATGTTACTTATTATAGTAGATGGTATAAGCACTGAATAACCTTTCAAAAATCCAAAAAATTATGAATCTCAAAGTCTACTGGGCCCCAAAATTTCAGATACGGGATATAGACTTGTTTATAATATTATCACACTTTTTGGTATTTCAATCTGATAGGTAAAAAATAGTAATTTCTTACAGTTTTGATTTGCACTTTTCTTTTTCAGAGTTTAGACAAGTGTCTAAACTTAGAAAAACTTTTCCCTTTCTGAGATTTTAAACAAGTCTCATACATTTGCTCCAAGTACTTTCATGATTCCATTTTTACATTTATATTTTCATGTATCTAAAATATGTTATACAAAAAGTGAGTGGGTGAAGTATTTATAGATTAAAAATTATTTCTGGACTATTCTATTCCATTCTCTGTATGCATGTTAATATGTCAGTACCAAATTTTGGTAAAGTTTATTTATTTTGAGAGAGATTGTGAGCAAACACATGCACAAGTGGGGGAGGGGTGGAGAGAGAGGAAGAGAGAGAATACCAAGCAGGCGCCCCAGTATCAAACTATTTTTTAACATTAATTTCATAATATTTTTCAATATCTGTAAGCGTTAATATTCTCTCAAGGATAAATGGAACCTCAAAGTTCAGAGGTGTCTAGGTGGCTCAGTCAAGTGCCTGACTCTTGATTTTGGTTCAGGTCATGATCTCATGGTTTGAGTGTTTGAGCCCCTCACTGGGCTCTGGGCTGACAACACAAATGGGATTCTCTCTCTCTCTCCCTTGTTCTGCCTCACCCCTTTCACTCATGCATACTCTCTTTTTCTCTCTCAAAATAAATAAAAATTAAAAAAAAAGGAACTACAAAATTATAGTGGTCCATCTTATTCTGAATGGCAAAGGCACAATAAAAATAAACTTACATTTATATAATTTGCATTGATATAGTCCTCATTACCCTTTAAAATGACCCGTGTAGCATCATCTGAAAGAAATTTAAAAGAATGTTTTAATAAAGTTATGCTACAAAGATTAAATTTAATAAACAGAGATTATAGATACTTACAAGGCGAAATATCTCTGTATCTATTTTTGGAAATATTCTGAGGTAATTTGGCACAAGACATTGTCATTCCAGGTTTTTTCCGATATAGTTGCTTTAAAAAAAAAGAACTTAAGATGAGTTCAGCAAGCCATTAAGAGATTCTGTTTTGCTTTTCAGACTTATTTCTATGCAAAAAACAAGTTTTTTCCTTAGGACACCTCAACCATACAATGATGTACGTACCTTAGGCTATTTGGGTATTGAACCAAATTTGCAAAGCTGAATTCTGTACAATTTCTGACAAAAATTATACACCATAATTTTTTTAATGATAAAACAAATGAAAATAAGTTTGCTTATAGCAAAACACCTTAAGTTTTGAATCACAAATCTGCAGACAACATTTAGCTTTCATGTAGTTTGGAGATGTTTACACAGTATACGAACCAAGAACTTCTTAAAAGAACAACTGACGTACCCTAAACGATTTACAGTCCCAATCATCAATAGCACATATGTTAGAGCAACAAATATTAATGATGCCAATTAGTTAAAAAGTAGAGGATTAAACATGACTAGGCACAAAAGTTGTTTTCCCCTTTAACTCCAGATTTTTAGCTCCATCATCGCCTATCTTCATGGGCCCCCTTTCATAAAAATAGCTATTTAACTACAGAAAAAAATTTAGTTTGGTGACATATGCATAAAATTTTCTTATTCTTCTCTTTTAATAGATATCTATTATGTAACCACAGCTAGTATTTTGCAAGCAGTGTTTAAAACTATGTATCTTATGAAAATTTTTTATGTCAATTACTTCTCAGAATATCATTTTAGTTTATGCATTATAAATGATAGACCAGGTAGTAAAAAAAACCATGAAATTAATTAATAAATATGGCCTACCATGCTTTCCCTACAACAGTACTCACATCGAATTGTGCCAGGACTGTCCCAGTGACAAGCCCCTCAGCCAGCTGGGTCATTGACTCCCGTAGGGAGTGGTCATCCTGATGGATGCTATCTATTGGGGCTTTCTCAGGAATGTACTGGAAGTCTGGTTCATTTTCTAGCTTTTCTTCCACTACATCATATACAGCTGGGAAGAAAGAAACAAACAAACAAACAAAAAAAAGCCACATGAAAATCTTAATGTTTTGGCAAGAAGTTATCAGACATGTTCTTTAACTTTGTGTCAGGAAAAAGAATTCATCAAATCTCAGTCTGGTGCCAGTGTGTAATGGATAGAGAGTGGCTGTGAAGTTGAACTCTGTTGTACCTTTAGGGAAAAGAAATGTTCTTGGACACACTGCTGAAGATGTCGGTAACTTGAAAAGTTACACCTCTCTCTGCTTCTGCCAAGAAGCAGATCAGACCAGACCTTCCCTTAAATTGTGGGAGCCAGAACAAAAGTAGAAGCAGGGACCTATATACCACACATCCAGATATGAAGAGGTACAAATAACTTGAATAGAGTGCGAAACAAATCCTGTTCTGTCCTCTTTCCTTGACACATCGACAAAACCTGGGAGGCCAGAATCCACTGTCACAAAAGTAGGAAGAGAATCAGAACCTAGCCTCTGGCCTGGAGCCAACCCTATGCTCCATTCTTTAACCTGGGGGCCTATGAACACGTGGGACATACCAGCACTTATGTAAGTGTTTTCTCCACAACTCTGCAAGCTGCTGCCTCTTAGCTATCCTGCTGGCACAGAGGTACATACACAGGGTGATTTACCCCAGGGAGAATGGACCTAGAGAAAATGGCCATACTGGAAGTGGGATCAGAGCTAGTTAGAGGGAGACGTGAAGGTTAAAAGTAGTAGTCTAGAAAAGGCCCAGTCACAGGTAATAGCCTGGCGTGTCCCCGTGGTCCTGTAAAATCCTAGCCCCCACAGACAGAGGCAAAGCTGAAAAAGAGCTAGAGTAGGGTAGCCAAGCTAGTGGCTTCTTTGCCCATGCCGAAGAGGTCTGGCTTCTGTTCAGATGTGTGTACAGAAAAATTTCTGAAATAAAGAATGAAAAGGAAAAAAAGTAAGAATACATTCTAAGAAGAAATGAAAACTAAAGGGTGAAAAACCTACAAAAACAAGCTATCTGTCTTTCTGATACATTTTATAAACACTTTAAAATTTTGATATTAAATTTTGATGTTATTATAAATAAAAAGGGACATGACAGACTCATGTTAAAAGTAAACACAAGTCCTAGTCCAGATTTTGACAAAACAATAGAAAGGTCTTTTGCCAAGAAGTATGGCGTAGGTGGTTTCCTCCCCTAATTTAAAGTATAAAGTGATTTAGAATTGCAAAAAGGCTGTGATTTTTCCATTAAATGGAATTTTGTTCATATTCTGATTCTATACAAGACATGAAATTTGTAAGCAGATTAACTGTCTTGGTGTCAAACTGTCTTCAACTATAAAATGAAGATAATAAATCTAGCTCACTGGATGGCTGTCAAGATTAAATGAGAATATATAAAACTGCCCAGGTGCAGAACTTACTATTAAGTTCTTTAGGATCTGTTATCAAGAGAAAACAGAAGAAGCAAAACTGAGGGAATATTATTCTTAGTATAAAATTTAAGTTGCTTTATGTGACAGAAAGTGCATAATAATGAGCCACCTAAATATCAGGACTTAATGAATGTATTCCTTGAAAAGTCAAAATAGAATGTTCTGTTGAAATGCTCTTTTTCTTAGAAAGCCAACTCTAGACAACGAAGGCAAAAAAAAGAAGTAGAAAAGCTAAAATGAAAATGCCTGTTTGTACCCAAGAGGCAAAATGAGAATTCTGTATTTCTCTTTTCCTTCCTCCCTCTCTCCCTCTCTCTCTTTCTTTCGTATTTTTCTTTTTCAAAGAAATTCTCTTGGAAAACTCTCTTGGGTTGGGTGTGGTGGTGGTGATAGTAGAATTGGTTGAGTTCTAACTACATTATACTCCTTTACGACATACATTTCAACAGCTGGTACCAAGACATCAACCAATAACTACTCTTGCGGCTAAAACCATGGCTAATGATGAACCGTTCAGAAAAAACTAGAATATTTATAATGCTGGGATACAGGCATGTAAAAACTTTTCCCAGAGAAGACTGATAAAGTGTTGCAGGAACTTGAAACAGTGCAATAAAACTGAAGAAAGGAAAAAGGGTCTGGGAAAATGAGCTCTTGCCAAAAAACTGAAGTAAGGGGGTTTTCATTTATTTTGCATTAAATTCACTCTGCATAGCACAAAAGGACAGAATTAGGAACAAAAAGACTGAAGGAAGATGGATTTTTAGTTCAATTAATAGCTCAAGCTACTCAAAGGGGAAATGAGCTGCTTCAGGAGCCGCTGAGCATTGCACACTGGCAGGAGGATTTGAGGCTACTGTAGAGGAAACTCAAGCCATCAGCAAAAGAGCTAGAGAGTATGGTATTAAGGTTTCTCCAAACCTGAAACTGTGGTTATGAATTAACAAGTTAGCTGTCCAGATAAGGAGATGACATGATTAGGCTACTGGCATTATCCACTGCAAACACAGCAAGATTTTTAAAAATGCTTTAACTACAGCTTGCTATAGAGTTTCTTTTTTTTTTTTTAATGTTTTTTATTTATTTTTGAGAGACAGAGAGAGAGAGAGAGCAGGGGAGGGCCAGAGAGAGAGGGAGACACAGAATCTGAAGCAGGCTCCAGGCTCTGAGCTAGCCGTCAGCACAGAGCCCGACGCAGGGCTCGAACCCATGAACCGTGAGATCATGACCTGAGCTGAAGCCGGACACTCAACTGACTGAGCCACCCAGGCGCCCCTGCTATAGGGTTTTTAAAAAGTGGTTCAAAACGGGCTATTGAGTAAAGACCGAGTAGAATGGGGACTCTGAGCTTGTCTTGTCCCTGGAATGCAGGTGGATCAGCATCAAACCATTCTGAACACCCAGGAAATTGACCTGAGGATTAATGCAATAATCTGCAGAATATGAGCCATCGAACTTGGCAAGTACTTGGTGCAGAGAGGTGAACTGGGAGAGAGAAAAGCTGCAGAGCCACTATGGGTAGGGAGCCATCTTTGTGGAGAGAGGACAGAGAGAGAAAGGGGGAGAGTGCAGCGCTTAGGGACTGCACAAGAAAACTACTCTCCCTGAAAGTAGCTGTAGAGAAAAAGAGGGAGAGAGAGCATGAAAATACTCACAGAGGACTGGACAAAAAAATATCTGTTCCCCAAAACCATTGATGGGGAGAAAGGAGAAGGTTTTAATACCACCAGGATTCTATGAACAGTGGAGTGTAGAGTATGAAGGTCTGGAGCTCAGTGCCTGGTGGTGCTCTCGTGAGGAAATAGGGCAAATCTTCAGGAGCAGGCAGTGCGGTCTGAGTGCCATGCAGACAGAAGCAGTTCACCTGACTGAAGTGCATTTGGTAAAGGCCACACAGCCTTCCCTTGAGCCAACCAGGTTTACTGATATGGGAACAAAGATGCCAGAAGTCACCAAAACCTGGTAGTGGCTGTGTGTTGCGATTTACCGTAAACTCTGAGACTCTGCTGCTGTGCAAATGTTTTCTGGGACAAGTCAGTACCTGACCATTGCTTGGTGAGACCCTCCCCCAGAGAGTCTGAGCAGATCCAAGCCACTGGGGGTCTCTGAAGTGTGGGGTTTTGAAACACAGCACCATCTGAGATAAAACTCTGGTGGGAGGCACCATCTGGCAGGCAGACAGCTTGGATGTGGTCAAGATGGAGGAAGGGAGCAGACAGAAGCCTGAGACAAAGGAGGAGTGCTTGTTTGTGGGTTGGTGAGGGCACAAAGTTCCTGTGTTAGAGACTAAGGAGTTGGATTAAGGCACTTGTACTTTTTGTTCATGTGTTTATATCGATTGACTCCACTAAGCTAAGCAGTGCCACCAAGTGGAAAATGGAGCCCCAACCACTTGTGTCATCCAGGCACATCCCCCAGAAGACAAACACAAATCCTTTCTACTTGCTTATTAGTCTACAGACTATAGCGTGCTGTAAAGTTTCACGTTTATGAGATCCTGAATGTAATTTCATTTGGGTCTCATTCTGTTTGCTGGTTTGTTTATTTGTTTTCATATTTCTGTTTTTGCTTATGTTGGTTTATTTGTGCTCTCTTGGATACAGAAAGAACAAATTTATTTAAAAAAATTTTATTCTATTTTATTTAAACTTTTCTAAAACTGTTTTTCCTTTCTCTTTATTATCTATTCTGTCAAGCTTCTCTGAACAAACAGACCAAAACACACCTAGGACCCAACTTCCCTTATTTGATTTTTTTGTTTTGTTTTAAATTTTTATCTTATTAATTTTTTCTTCCTCCAAAATGACCAGATAGAAGAATTCACTCCAGAAGAACAGGGATTTAATCAACACAGAAGTAAGTAAAATGTCTGAACTAGAATTTAAAGCCACAATTATACTACTAACTGGGGTTGAAAAAGGCATGGGAGATATAAGAAAATTTCTTTCTGCAGAGATAAGAGAACTAAAATCTAGTAAGGCAAAAATTTTAAATGAGCAGAAAAAAGGAGAGAAACAAGGGCAAAAGATCACAATACAAGACTTAGAGAACTCAGTGACTTATTAAAAAAGAACACATTCAAATCATAAGATTAAGAGAGAGAAAAAGGGGCAGAAGGCATGTGAACAAACTGTAGCTGAAAATTTTCCTAATCTGAGGAAGGACACAGACATCAAAATCTAAGAAGCACAGAGGACTCTGATTAGATTAAAAAAACCCGACCATCACCAAAGCATATCATAGTTAAATTCATAAAATACACAGACAAGGAAAGAATCATGAAAGGAGCAAAGGAAAAAAGTCCTTAACCTACAAGGGAAGACAGATCAAGTTTGCAGCAGATATGTCCAAAGAAACTTGGCAGTCCAGAAAGGAGTGGCAGGACATATTCAATGTGCTACATCAGAAAAATAATGCAGCCCAGAATTCTTTATCCAGCAAGGAATAGATTCAAAATAGGAGAGATGAAGTTTCCCAGACAAACAAAAATCAAAGGAATTCATGACCATCAAACCAGTCCTACAAGAAATTTTAAGGGAATTCTTTGAGTGAAGGAAAAATAAGACCAAAAGCAAAAAAGACTAGAAAGTATCAGAGAACATCACCAGAAACACCAACTCTACAGTCAACACAATGGCACTAAATTCTTTTATTTCAATAATCACTCTGAATGTAAATAGATTAAATGCTCCAGTCAAGAGACATAGGGTATCAGAATGGATAAGAAAATAAGACCATCTACATGCTGCCTTCAAGAGACTCATTTTAGACCTAAAGACACCTGCAGAATGAAAGTAAGGGGATAGAAAACCATCTATCATGCTAATGGATGCCAAAAAAAAGGATTCTAACAAGAGATAAAGAAGGGTATTATACCATAATTAAGTGTCTATCAAAGGCCCACTTACAGAAATTGACAGATCATCTAAGCAGAAAATCAACAAGGAAATAATGGCTTTGAATGACATACTGGACTGGGTGGACTTAATAGATATATTCAGAACATTTCATCCTAAAGCAGCAGACTACACATTCTTTTTGAGGACACATGTAACATTCTCCAGAACAGGTTACATACTGGATCACAAATAAGCCTTCAACAAGTACAAAATGATCAGTAACATACCATGTATATTGAGATCACAACACTATAAAACCTGAAATCAACCAGAAGAAAAACTTTGGAAAGACCATAAATACTACTTGGAGATTAACGAACATCCTAACAAGGAATGAATGGGATGGGGGACGGGGGGGGGGGGGGGGGGGGGGGGGGGGGGGGGGGGGGGGGTGCCTGGCTGGCTCAGTCAGGTAAGCATCTGACTTCAGCTCAGTTCACAATCTTATGATTCGCTGAATTCGAGTCCCACTTCGGCCTCTGTGCTGGCAGCTCAGAGCCTGGAGCCTGCTTCAGATTCTGTCTCCCTCTCCGTCTGCCTCTCCTCCACTCAGGCTCTTTCTCTCTCTCCTCTCAAAAATAAACAAACATAAAAAAATAAAAAGAATAGGTTAACAAAGAAATTAAAGAGGAAATTAAGAAGTACATAGTAGCCAATGAAAATGAAAACATGATTGTCTAAAACCTCTGTGAGACAGCAAAGGCTATCATCAGAGGGAAGTACATACCAATCCAGGCCTTCCTAAAGAAGGAAGAAATGTCTCAAATACACAACGTAACCATATGCCTCTAAAGGAGCCAGAAAAAAAATAGCAAATAGAGCCCAAAACCAGAACAAGGAAAATAATAAAGATAAGAGCAGAAACCAAGGATATTGAAAAAAAAACAAAAGAAAACAACAGTAGAACTGATCAATGAAAGCAGGAGCTGATTCTTTTTGATAAACTCCTAGCCAGACTTATCCAAAATAGGGAAAAGGACCCAAATAAATAAAATCACGAATGAAAGAGGAGAAATCACAACCAACACCATAGAGATACAAATAAAAAGAGAATATTATGAGCAATTATATGCCAACAAATTGAGCAACCCAGAAAAAATGAACTAATTCCTAGAAACATATAAACTAGAAAACAGAGACAGAAAAATTTGACAGACCCATAACTACTGAATCAGTAATCAAAAATCTCCCAAAAAACAAGAGCCCAGGGTTGGATGGCTTTCCAGGAGAATTCTGCCAAACATTTATTTTTATTTTTTTATTTATTTTTGAGAGATACAGAGAGACAGTGCAAGCAGTGGAGGGTCAGAGAGAGGGGGGGGATACAGAATCTGAAGCAGGCTCCAGGCTCTGAGCTAGCTGTCAGCACAGAGCCCGACGCAGGGCTCGAACCCATGAACCATGAAATCATGACCTGAGCTGAAGATGGACGCTTGACCAACTGAGCCACCCAGGCGCCCCATCTACCAAACATTTAAAGAAGAGTTAATACCTATTCTTTTGAAGCTGTCCCCCCACCCCCGCAAAAAATAGAAATGGAAGGAAAACTTCCAAACTCATTCTATGAGGCCAGCATTACCTTGATTCCAAAACCAGACAATGACCCCACTAAAAAGGAGAACTACAGACCAACTTCCCCGATGAACATGGATGCAAAAATTCTTAACAAGATACTAGCAAACTGAATGTAACAATACATTAAAATAATTACTCAAGTGGGATTTATTCCTGGGCTATAGCCTGAAATCTACAAGTCAATCAACATGATACATCACATTAATAAAAGAAAGAATAAGAACCACATAATCTTCTCAACAGATGTGGGAAAAGCATTTGACAAAAATATAGCATCCTTTCTTGATAAAAGTAGGGGTAGGAGGAATATACCTGAAGATCATAAAGGCCATATATGAAAGACCCACAACTAATACCATCCTTGATGGGGAAAAACCAAGCTTTCCCCCTAATGTCAGGAACACGATAGGGATGTTCACTCTCACCACTGTTATTCAACACACTATTTTAAGTCCTAGCCTCAGGAATCAGACAAAAAGAAATAAAAGGCATCCAAATCGGTAAGAAGTGAAACTTTCACTCTTCACAGACAACATGATACTCTACATGGAAAACCTGAAAGACTCTGCCAAAAAACTACTAGAACTAATATGTGAATTCAGCAAAGGTGCAAGATATAAAATTAACATACAGAAATCTGTTGCATTTCTATACACCAATAATGAAGCAGCAGAAAGGAGTCAATCACATTTACAATTATACTGAACACAATAAAATACCTAGGAATAAACGTAGCCAAAGAAGTGAAAATCTGTATGCTGAGAACTATAGAAAGCTTATGAAAGAAGACACAAAGAAATGTAAAAACATTCCATGCTCATGGACTGGAAGAACAAGTATTGTTAAAATGTTGATACTACTCAAAACAATCTACACATTCAATGCAATCTCTACCAAACACTAACATTCTTCACAAAGCTACATCAAACAATTCTAAAATTTATATAAAATTACCCTACAACCCAGAGAAGACTCCAAAGAGCGAAGTAATATTGAAAAAGAAAACTAAAGCTGGAGGCACCACAATTCCAGACTTTAAAAGCTGCATTACAAAACTGTGATCATCAAGACCATATGGTACTGGCACAAAAACAGACACATATATCAACGGAAAAGAAGGGTGAACCCAGAAATGGACACACTAATGAATGGCCAACTAATCCTTGACAAAGCAAGAAAAGAATATCTAATGGAAAAAACAGTTTCTTCACCAAATGGTATTGGGAAAACTGGACAGCGACATGCAAAAGACTGAACCTGGACCATTTTCTTACACCATATACAAAAAAAACCTCAAAACGGATGAAAGACCTAAATGTGAGACAGGAAACCATCAAAATTCTAAAGGAAAAACAGGCAACAACTTCTTTGACCTTGGCTGCAGCTACTCCTTACTAGGTGTCTCCAGAGGGAAGGGAAATAACAGCAAAAATGGACTATTGGGACCTTGTCAAGATAGAAAGCTTTTGCATAGTGAAGGACACAATCAACAAAACTAAAAGACAACCAACTAAATGGAAGAAGATATTTGCAATGACATATCAGAAAAAAGGTTAGTATCTAAAATTTATAAAAACTTATCAAACTAAGCTTGAAAAGATGTGAGTTCTTTGTGTACCATCTTTCATTTATGCATGTGAGAGGGTTTTCTTTTCTTAATATTTTTACATTGTAGTACTTGTTTTCCTTGTTGGGGTGTTTGCTTATTTAATACATTCCATCAAGGACAGAAATTTAAAAAAAAAAAAAAAACCTTATCAAACTCAACTCCCACCAAAAAATAATCCAGTTAAGAAATGGACAAAAGACATAAATAGACACTTTCCCAAAGAAGACATCCAGATGGCTAACAGACACATGAAAAGATTTTCAACATCACACATCATCAGGGAAATACAAATCAAAAGCACAATGACACACCACCTCACACCTGTCAGAATGGCTGACATTAACAACTCAGGAAACAATAGATATTGGCGAGGATGTGGAGAAAGGGGAATACTTCTGTGCTAATGGTGGTGATGCAAACTAGTGCAGCCACTCTGGAAAACAGTATGGAGTTTCTTCAAAAAATTAAAAATAGAATTACCCTACAACCCAGTAATTGCACTACTAGATATATACCCCAAAGATACAAAACTGCTGATTCAAAGGGGCACATTAACCCCAATATTTATAGCAGCACTATCAACAATTGATAAATTATGGAAATAGCCCAAATGTCCATTAACTGAGGAATGGATAAAGAACATGTACACACACACACACACACACACACACCACATGTGTATATGTATATACACACTATATATATATATAATAAATATTAGTGATCACAAAGAATGAAATTTTGCCATTTGCAACAATGTGAAGGGAACTAGAATGTATTATGCTAAGCAAAATAAGTCATTCAGAGAAATCATATGATTTTGCTCACGAAATTTAAGAAACAAAACAGATCAACATAGAGGAAGGGAAGGAAAAAAAACAGAGTGGGAGGCAAACCATTAGAGACTCTTAAATGCAAAGAACAAACTGAAGGTTGCTGGAAGGGTGTTGGGTGCAAGTTTGGGCTACAATGGGTGATGGGCACTAAGGAGGGCACTTGCTGGGATGTGCAATGGGTGTTAAATTTGTGATGAATCACTAAATTCTACTCGTGAAACCATCATTACACTGTATGTTACCTAGCTTGGACTTAAATAACACTTAAAAAACAAATAAATAAAAGTGGTTCAAAATGTACTCATTTATTCAACAAGGATTTACTGTGTACCTACCACTCCTAGAGCAACCGAAGGAGAAGGGAGGCCTTTTTAGCTATGGTAGCAGAAGAGAAGGCTTTTCTGGGGATGGGACCTGACCAGAGACCTGAATGAAGTGAGGATATAAGTCATAAAAAAATCAAGAAAAGCATTTTAGGTAGAAGGAATTTTTTAAAAAGCCAGCACAGAATAGAGGAGAGTGAGCAAGTCTGTGTGGTAGACAAGGGGCCAAGAACTGAATTTTACTACAAGTGTGAATGGAAGCCACTTTGAGCAGTCAACTGTCACGGCGTGATATGTTTTTTAAAAGCCCACCTGGTGCTGCGTCCAGTAACAAAAGCAATTATGAAACCATCCAGCGCCACACAGACTACTTACCATTAGGTCGAACCAGAAGTACGAGTTCCCCAGAATGTCTCTCACAGCTAGCTTTAATAAACAGGACGACTTGATCGTGGGTATGTTCTGCAATGTCCCGACCATTGATCAGTACAACTTGGTCCCCTTCATTCAATCGAGGGACACAGAGGTCAGCCTATAATGTAACATAAATCAAGTTTCAAGTGTGTACATGGCTTTCTGAAAGTAAAGCACAGGAATTTATTTTTGTGGACACTACAGCAGGAGAACAAAAACTATATACAGAACAGCATCCATCCATGTATTCATCTATTTGCAAAAAGTAGAAATCTAGCTTTCCCATGAAGCTACCTTTTTCCCTTTTCAACTGCTTTTTCCCTGTGGTCCTACTAAATGTCTAGATACACAGAGAAGACTAATGACCTCAAGGTGCATAGATACAGGCAGCCCTCATGTTGCATGGTCCAGATATGTACAAATTTCAGTCACCACAGTTTAGTTAGGTGACACCAGTCTCCCAACTGGGTTTAGACTGCAGTTACCATGAAGCATTAGTTATGAATAATTATATAACATATGAACTTTGCTGCTAGCTCGTGAGTCCACAGGTCACTACAAAAATAACAGACACACATCAGAATCAGTGACCTATCACATGTCACTTCTTTCAAAGTCTGTTGGTGACTTGTTTCTGTCCATCTGTTACTCAGTTCATGCAGAGACAGCAAAGCAGGCACCTGTGTCACCTCCTTATCTCCCAGTGATTAACCCAAGTAAATCCAAAGCAGGACCTGGCCAGAAAAGTTAAAAATGCAGCAAAGAAACAAAAGAGTGATAGTGCTGGAAGTAAAATGCAAATTGAATATAAACCACTAAAAGTGGAAATACCGATGCGGCTACTGTCAGAAAATCTCTAGACATGCAGTGAAAGGAATTTAGTGAAGGCAGACTTGTCAACGTAAATGAAAGTGGCTGTGATGAAGTGATTTTCTAGATGAAGATGTCCTAGAGGAAGTGAGGCTGCCAAAATGTTCTCACTAAAGGTATATTTCGTAACATTGAAAAAGGACAGGATGAATGCTAGAAGTGAATACAAATTTACAAAGGATTAGGACAATTTGCCAAGTAAAGAAAAATGCTCCCTCTTGTATTTTAAGTTACACAACAATAAGGGAAACAAATTCAATGTACTTGTGATAAGTTTCCATAAGGAAATGGAATGCTTTATTTCTCAGTGTTTCTGATAGTTTGAATTAGGGGATAAGAAGTCAGTATTAGTTTTATTCATTTTTCATCTCCCTAAACATTTATAGGAGCAACTAAGAGAAATTTCAATTATTTGATAAAAAATTTAAAGATCACAGAATCCACTGTAACTTTTCCCACTGATTATCAAGATTGCTTTACACAAAGTCAGCCTGCATGGTCATTTATATGGCCCTGCACCACTATGCAAAGTGACAGCTGCTGGCATTTCACTGAGAAAACAAAGATGTGATGAAGCTAACAGCGGTAAGCAGACATCTGGACAGCATGCTCCAGGAGCACGGCAATGAGAGCACACAGGAGTCAAGTCTGAAGGATGATCAGTAGGATAGAGAAGGAAATGACGGAGTCAACCCTTACAAAAAAGGGAGCTAGAAGAAATGAAAGCACAACTCGTCAAATTCATAATAAACACAGTCCGTAAAATCCAACAAGGTACTATCGCTTGCGGAAAGACCACAAGTTCTTCCTTTGCTGCTTACAAAGCAAGTGGTTTTAAACACCTGAAACTCTGGAAATGGAGCAGATATTTGCTCTACTTATTTCACAGAATTGTAAAGACAAAAATGTGATAATTCAATGCAAAGCATTAAAATCTAGAAAATGCTAGTTCAGAAGTAATGACCTTTCTCTACTTCTAATAGTGCTCCTTTCTCTACCTCCAATAGTGGAGATGACATTCATATACTCCCTCTGCACACTAGCACTGTGATATTTTTGTGTACCAATGTGGTCCCAAGTTATTATAAATGCCTTTATAGTACCTAAAGAGTGGTGAACTCCTTATCAGTGGTACTGGGAGAGATGTAATGGGCTAGAGCCAAGAGTTACCCTCTTACCTTACTTTGTGGTCAGTACAGCTGGTGGCAAAGAGGAGGCAGTCCATGCGGTAGGAAGAGAATAACTATGCGTTTCTCTTGCTGTACCTTGGGTACATCTACTGATATTTCCAGTTCAGGGACTGAGGCTAATGGGGTAGTTAATCAATATGCTAGAACATGCAGAGTTTATTTTCATTCTCTCTCCCTCTTTTCGTTTTTTTGGTGGAAGCTGCATTTTGTCTTTTTGCATTCTGATCTGGAAAGTCTAGATAAACTATATACTTATTTACTTTAATTTTTTTATATAGTTTATTATCAACAATAGCCAAATCATGGAAAGAGCCTAAATGTCCAACAACTTATTTACTTTTAAATGTTTATTCATTTTGAGGGGGAGGCAGAGAGGTGCAGAGACACAGGGAGAGAATCCCAAGCAGGCTCTGCACTTGATCTGCAAGACTTGATCCCATCAACTGTGAGATCATGACCCAAGCTGCTATCAAGAGTCAGGACACTTAACCGACTGAGACACCCAGAGGCTCTGATTAACTATATATTTAAATGAATTTTGTTGGAACAACATCTGCTGGCTCAAAGATAATCAGACAAAGAAAAACACAGCTCTAATTAGGAATTATTTTAACCATTTCAGAAGGTGTCCAATATAAAAAAACAACATTAAAATATTTGAAGTCCTGTTCTTTTCCCCCAATCACCTAAAATGAAGTTTCCAACTGGAACACTGTGATTGTCTCTAATAAAATAATGTAAAAGTTTCTATTGTTCTAAATTCAGCCAATATATTTATTAAGGTTTCCTACTGGAAAATTCATCCTTCCTTCCTTAACTCTTATTATGCTTTGCTGTGGTTGTTAGTTTTTTTTAATCCATCTACCTTTGGGGGCGCCTGGGTGGCTCAGTCAGTTAAGCGCCTGGCTTCAGCTCAGGTTATGATCCCACAGTTCGTGGGTTTGAGCCCTGCATCGGGCTCTGTGCTGACAGCTAGCTCAGAGCCTGGAAGCTGCTTCAAATTCTGTATCTCCCTCTCTCTCTGACCCTCCCCTGCTCACGCTGTCTCTCAAAAATAAAAATTTTTTTAAAAACCCAAAAAACAAAACATAATCCATCTACCTTTCTTGTCTCTTTATCCTCTATCTTTTGGGAACTTTTGTGTCTTCTCTTATAAACATGGGTCTGTTTTCTAATCACTCCTTTTTTATTTGAAAGGTAGGCTCTACACCAGATGTGGGGCTGGAACTCAGAACCCCGAAATCAAGAGCCGGATGCTCTACTAATTGAGCTAGCCAGGTGTCCTTCAGCCAATATTTATGGGACATAGCTCTACATGGCTGACAGGGAAAATTATCAATAATCTATATAGCTTAAGAAGAAAATTTAGAGTCAAAGAATTCTGTTTAGAAATAAACTTGTCTATACAATGTTCCCTGAATATCTCTGACTTAATTGAAAATGATCCACATTCACTGCTCAGGAAAATGAGTATTTCTTTTGTGTCATCCAGTTACTATTACAACTGGTGTATAAATAGATATATTATCTTTCTAATTACAAGAGCAATACATCATTATTATGATTCAATTAAAAAGAAGATATAAAACAAAGTGATAAATACCAATAATTATACTACACAGATGAAATGCTATTAGCATTTTGAGCATATTTCCAAACTTTTTAAAATTTTAAAGAATGTTTATTTATTTTTGAGAGACAGAGGAGCAGACGAAGGGCAGAAAGAGAGGGAGACAAAGAATTGGAAGCAGGCTCCAGGCTCTGAGCTTCAGCACAGAGCCTGACACGGAGCTCGAACCCACAAACCGCAAGATCATGACCTGAGCTAAGTCGGACACTCAACAGACTGAGCCACCCAGGCGCCTGTTTCTAAAATTTTAAAGGACTAACTCACATTTTAAAAAACTGGATCAAACATATATGTGGAGCAACAATACACATTTTCTATAACACCCTCTTATGAACCTTTTTCCATAATTACACAGAACTACATCATCTATCACTTCAACAGCTGTAAAGGAGCACTTAAGTGGAATCATCATGTCAAAAGATATATATTTGATTTAAAAACTTTCTAGCTTAAATTTTTGTTTTGAGTAAAGTTTACATCACACAGCTTGAAGCACTAAGTCTACAGGATTACTAAGACAAGCAACCATTTCTTGTGTTCCTCTCTACATCCTGCCCCTCCACCCCAGGCAACTTCTTTCAACCTTTTAGCTACATCTTTTGTATCTACTTTAGTATCTCTAAATAACATCCTCATCTTGTTTTTCTTCAGTTTTCTACTTTAGACATTACCTACAGATGAGAATTTAACAATGTTTCATCTCATATGCAGTCTGTCCTAAACACATACATATTTCCCAATACATATTATATACTAATAAATAATTTTGGACTATCTCCCCCATCTTTGTCCCCATTCTTCACATGCATAGTAGGCTTGAGAGGCATTTTATACATCATATTCCTGGCCTGGCCCTCCCACCCCAAGTGATTTGTTGAAAAGAGGACATCTGATACAAGCTGGATCTATAAAGGACTTAACCTTCCAGAAGTCTATAAACTAGAATGAGAGGCTTAATCACTCTAGGTTACTGAACTGTTTAATATATAAATCTAGACGTTACCAGTAGCCCACCATATAAACTAAGATTGGCAGTAGCTACGTAATTTCTCTTTTGTAGAGAGTCAGGGACACAATCATATTTGAAAGTAGAGAATATGTGGTGGGGATGTTACAGAACTACCTTAAGCTGCTGCTAAGTACACAGTCTTTATTCAGACTGTATTTTTTTTAGAGGAGCTAGAGATGAGGCTGATTCCCTACACAAACTGGTTTGTAGTGGGAGAGAAGAAGGGAACATAAAAAGAAACAGAGATGAAAAACAGAGAGTGCTGGTGTTTATTTTGAAGTTTTATTCCTCCAGGTATGACTGCACTCCTATCCTTGGGTTTTGTGAGGTCCTACTAGAGCCAGAGGATACATGTGGCATTTATGCTTAAGCCAGGGGGATTCCACAGTTACCTGCAACCAACAAAATCCTTTATTTTTATAAAAAAAACTTTTTTTAGTGTTTGTTTATTTTCGAGACTGAGAGGGACAGAGCACGAGCAGGGGAGGGGCAGAGGGAGAGGGAGACACAGAATCCGAAGCAGGCTCCAGGCTCTGAGCTGTCAGCGCAGAGCCCAGTGCAGAGCTCTGACCTGAGCCAAAGTCGGATGTTTAACTGACTGAACCACCCAGGCGCCCCTAAAATCCTTAATAATCACAACCAAAAGTATGTATCGTGACTTCCTTGTTCAATCTTGACTGTGATTATCAAATCAATTTTAAGGTTGCTGCAAAGCACCAAAACCAAGCATAACTGGACTCCTTCCGGCTGCTGATTCATGTCCATCCGTGGACACAGAGACAGGTAAATGATAAGGTGCTGACGAAAACTCCTTGAAGACCATTTAGGTCAAGTAGGCAACAACAGAAATGGGAAACTGAAAGCACTATTTGCTACATAAAAGAGCAATACAGAGAACAAATCCACAACTAATTAAGAATTGTCCTTCTGATGAGCAGATGTTCATGAATCCTGAAGGGAACAGGAAGGTTCATCCTAATGGGTACATACAGTAAGTTTTCTCTACTTTCGTTTAAAATGTTTTATAATAAAAAGTTTAAAAGCTCTCCCTATAGGGAAAGAAAACACTAGTTATCATTTCTATTTAATGTCAACTTTTTAAACACAAAGCAGGCAAACAGACTGTAGGTAATCAATTCTAAAAGAAAATACCAAACAAACAAAAAAGCAAAACAAATACTATATCTCTGTCTACATTTTTCTGTTTAAAGGAGTTAATTTGATAGAATCTCTTAGCACTTTAGAAACATTGAAGTTATTAAACAGCTTATTTCCAAAAACATGGATTGAAAAAATTCTTATATACAGTAAATAAAACTTCCCAGCAATTTAAGAGATTTAACCAATGTTTGATACTTAACAAATTTTCAGCAATGATTTTTTCCCATTCTTTTAAACTAGTAAAAATAAAATGAGTACATAATCTTGAAAATAGGATTTACTTGCAAGATTTAGGTAACTCACAGGTGTTCCTGGTGCTACTCGGGACACGATCACAGGCATCTTCTGATCATATCCTCCCTTAACAAGAGAACAAGTCAGATTTCAGTCAAATATTACCAAAATAGACACACCTTAATTTAAAAACTGTGTACAATGGAAATTCTAGATTACCTTTACATTGAATCCAAACCTTCCATTTTCATCAGGTTTCATTCTGATTAGAACAAGATTATCTTGTGGAATACCACCATTAGGCTTAAAAAGACAGAAATAAGGAACTTGTAATTTTCCTCATTTATAATCCCTCCTTCAAAGATACACATTAACTATGCTTTTTGTACATTAATATTATCTACAACATATAAAAAATCATAACAAATTCAAATGTTAATTCAGGAAAGTAAATTATTATTTTTATTTTTTTAAATCTTTATTTATTTTTGAGAGAGAGAGAAAGAGACAAAGTACGAGCAGGAGAGGCAGACAGAGAGGGAGACAGAATCTGAAGCAGGCGCCAGGCTCTGAGCTGCCCGCACAGAATTCATAACCGTGAGCTCATGACCTAAGCTGAGCCTGGATGCTTAACTGACTGAGCCACCCAGGCACCCCAGGAAAGTAAATTTTGATTAATAACTTGCAGTTACCACAAGATACAGCCTAGACTAAGTGCAAGGAGTAACAGGAGCATTATTATTTAAGTTATTAATTATAATTCCCCTAGAACCTGGCTCAAAGCTCTGCACACAGTAAGTGTTCATAACTGTTACAGGAATTCACTTTCCTCCCTCTGCTTTTTAAAAAAGCTTTATTGGGATATAATTCACACACTACACTTCAGGCAAAGTGTTTATTCAGTAATTTTTACTATTAGCCCCAGAATTTCAGAAACATCACTACCATTTAATTTTAAAATATTTTCACCTATGTCACAAAGAGATCCTATACCTATTAGTATTCATTTCCCATCCCTTCACCCCCATTCCTTAACTCCTATTCAACCATTAACCTATTTACTGTCTCTACATTTGACTATTGTTTTTTTTTAATGTTTTATTTATTTTTGATAGAGAGAGAGAGAGACAGAGCATGAGAGGGGGAGGGGCAGAGAGAGGAGACACAGAACCGGAGGCAGGCTCCAGGCCCTGAGCTAGCTGTCAGCACAGAGCCTGACGCGGGGCTTGAACCCACAAACGTGAGATCTGACCTGAGCTGAAGTCAGAGGTTTAACTGACTGAGCCACCCAGGCGCCCCTACATTTGACTATTTTGGACATTTCACATACCTCATGGTCATTTGGCACTGGTTTCTTTCACTGAGTATGTTTTATGTGTGCTCTTTCAAGGGAAGTATCTGGCTAATTCTTGCTTACCCTTCCAGACACAGGTCAGAGATGCTCACTTTGGGAAGTCTTCCCTTAACTGTGCAGGTGCATTAGTTATTTGTATATCCTTCCCTATAATCACTTCTGATTATATTACCTTCAAACTGATTTCCTACTTGCTCTAGACCCAGGTCCTTTTCCATCCTCAAGGATACTGTTATAGCAATTAATTCTCTACTCTCCTACATTATCCATTTTCCCCACTGTTCTGAGAAATACTCTTACTTCTCCCCTTAAAAGAAAATGAACTTTCTCTGGACTCCACTTCCCCATCTAGTTACTGCCCCATTTGTCTCCTTCCTCTTGCTCTTAAACATCTTTAAAGAGTTGGCTACATTTGCTGTCTCTATTTCCTCTGATCTCATCCTCTCACAGTCACGTTTTTATCTCCAATGCTCCATCAAAACTGTTCTAATTAAGGTCACCAAAGAGTTTCATATCACTAAATCCAGGGTTCAACTGTCAATCCTCATCTTACCTGACTTACCAGTAACATCTGACAAAGTTGGCTATTTTCTCTGTGACTTTCGTGCCACTAGCCAGTTAGCCAGTGGATCAGTTTTCTTCCCGTCTTGCTGTCTGTATTCTCTCAGTCTCCTTTGCAGGTTTCTTCACCTCCCTGATGCTTACATTTTGGAGGGCCAAAGGCCTCCCAGATCCTCTCATTTCGTCATTGGCACACACTACACTTCCTTGGGTGTTTTTCCCCGTCTTGTGATTTTACGTACTATCTACATGTCATCAGCTCTTAGTGTTATAACCCTTGCTTGCACCTTTCTCTTCAACTCCAGAATCATTCCTGTACATGGATTTCTAGTACCCATCCCACACTTGTTATGTCCGAAACTGTGCTCCTAATATACCACCCATACCTGCTCTACCTGGAGTCTTTCCCATATCAGTAAACAGAAATTTTGTATTTCTAGCTTTCAGGCCAAAACCCCTTGCTGTTGTCTTTGATTTCTCCTTCTCCAGCACTCCACATCCAATCCCTTATGTTAGCTCTGTTCTAAAACTATCCACACCTCAGAACACAGCCATGTCTTCGTCCTTCCACTGCTGCCATATGGATCCAAATCCCACCGCTTGCTTGGGACACTGAACTACCCCACAACCAGTATCCCTGCTTCTACCCTCTCAGTCTATTCTCAAGACAACAGTCAGGCCGACACTGTTACAAGGTAAGTGACATCATGCTACTTTTCTCCCACCTATGACCTGTCCCTTTTGCTTCGTATCTCACTCAGGGTTAAAAAACACAATCTTTAAACACTTTGGCCTGCTCCTGTATCTGTCTCCTTCTCATTAGCTAATTTCGCTCCAGCCACACGGATTCCCTTGGTGTTCCTCGACAGGATCAGTTATACTCCTGTCTCTACCTCCTGTTCCCTCAGCCTCCCCACTCGTCCACTAGCTATCTCTCTGACTCATTGCTGAGTTCATGCCTGGCTTGCACCATTTAAATCTGTGGTCTTCTAATCCTGAAATTCTCTAGCCCCTTCCTGTTTTATTATTCTCTGTAGAATGTATACTATCTAATATGCTACATATTTAAATTATTTACTGTGTTGTTTGTCTCACCCTTATCCCCAGAATATAAGTTCCTTGAAGGTAGAGTTCTTTTTGGGGGGTTTCCTCTATTTTATTCCAATATATCCCCAAAGCATATAACAATGGATGGTACTTAATAATTAATTTTTGTGTGAAGGAAAAAATAAATTAGATTGTAGATTATTTAAGAGCGGGGACCACATCTTACTTGTCTTTATATTCCCAGTACCCACCAGAGAAGCCAGCACGCAGAAAGACCTCAATGACTATGAATCGATGAAGGAATGTAGGAGTGAATGATACAGGAGAATCACCACACAGGTATCCCCAAATTTTCACTCATTTTTCATAAGAATTCGGATGGTTTTTGAATGCGCCTGCAGTGACGGAGCAATTATTATGGCAGAACTGAGTGGCTGCCTCGTGCTCTTGAAGGTTAGACATAAGAGGGCTACCAGAGTAGCGGCGACCAGAAACTTCTGGCACTACCAATATCTGCTGTGCACCCACATCTCTATTTCCTGAAATATACCCATATTTGTCTGTCTTAATACTTCTTCATGAACATATTGTGTCCCTAAAATTTACTGACAATGTCACTTTTGGTTTATTTTCATCTACTTGAGAAAACATTGAAAATTCATAATCAAGAGATTCTAAAAATTTACTATTTTGTTGTGGTAAAAGCACATTCTCTAAAGGAAAAGTACCAAATGATTCATAAATATATTTTATAGAAGAGAAAGTGAAAAAAATCCAGGGACCTGTACTCAATTAAAGAAGGTTGATCAAAATGATGAAGTCTCCGCATCTGGTGAATTATATAATAAAGTTAGTGATATTTAATGGATTAACAGTTGTTCTAAAAATGAGTGTTTTATAAGACTGAAATCAACATAAATTTGTCAGGAATTAACTTCTAGGGCCATGAACATTTAAAAAATGATGACAAATAGAAATTCCACAACTGAGTTATATTATGACAAAATTCATGAGCAACATATGATGAAAAAGCAAAACCACAATAATATAATTTACAGGTAAAACATACCACAGTATAAAAGAAGTTTCATTACAGATTAAAACATTTCAAAAGGGGGCACCTGGGTGGCTCAGTTGGTTGAGCATCGAACTCATGATTTCGGCTTGGGTCATGACCCCAGGGTAGTGGGATCAAGCCCTGGGTTCCGCTCCCCAGAGAGTGGAGCCTGCTTAGGATTCTCTCTCTCTCACTTCCTCTCCCCCATAATCACTCTCTCTAAAAGATAAAATAAAATAAAAGTAAGCATTCAAAGAGATGTGAGAATATCCAAAAAAGCTACTTACAGTAGATTTCTCAGGGGAAGATGGAACATCAAATGTTTCATTAATATGATTTTCCAGATCTTGTTGAGAATGTGAATAATGAATTTGGTTCCAACTGTTTTTCTTTGATTGTTTGGGTGGTAAAGCTGGAGGCTGCCCATCTTCAGGGGTCTCTTGTGATCTAGATAGGAAAAAAGGGGGAAAAACTGAGTATTTTGAAAGTTGTCTTCTAGAATAGTTATTTTATTTATTTTGATAGAGGGAATGTGCACATGCAGGGCAGGGACAGAGAGAAAATCCCAAGAAGGTTCAACACTGTCAGTGCAGAGCCCGCCATGGGGCCTGATCCCACAAACTGTGATATCGTGACCTGAGCCAAAATCAAGAGTCAGACGCTTAACCAAATGAGCCACCTAGGTGCCCTAGAATTGTTATTTTAAAAGCTAGAGTAAAAAATAACATCACATGACATCACATCACATAACAGCTAGAGTCAAGCAACTCAGATATTTACAACATCTAGTAGGAGATAAGCTTTAAACACTGTATTTATAGGGACGCCTGGGTATATCAGTGCAGAGGCTGCCTGAGATTCTCTTTGTCTCCCTCTCCCTTTCACCTGCTTGTGCTCTTTCTTTCTCTCTCAAAATAAATAAGTAAACTTCAAGAAAAAAAAAAACACTGCATTTATTTACAAGTGAAATCTTAACTTTGAAGTTTAAGTAGTATATCGAACTCTGTACTTTATCAAATCTGTAAATAATTCCACATAATAAATATACTTTAAGTGTATCATGATAAAAATGCTTACTAATCCACTCCAATAATATACACACCTTTCCAAAACACTTTTTTAAACTAAGGTTTTCAATGGACTCATGGGGGTTAGCCAGGGTAAAGGGGAGGCAGCAGAAACCAGAATTGAGAATTGAGCTGTTCCACAGATAAAACACCTAGTACAATCTAAAGAACTTGTGATTGGCCCAATTTATTTAGATTTTTTTTTTTTTTTAGTGTTTATTTTTGAGAGAGAGAGGGAGAGAGAAAAAGTGTGTGCGGGAGCAGGGGAGTAGAGGCAGAGAGAAGGAGACAGAGGATCTGAAGCAGGTTCTGCACTGACAGCACAGAGCCCAATGTGGGGCTCAAACTCACCAACTGTGAGATCATGACCTGAACTAAAATTGGACACTTAAACGACTGAGCCACCCAGGTGCCCCTAAAAACGGTAGCTTTTAAGAATGAGCGCAGTATATGTAGTAACACTACTCGTGAGTTTTCACAAAGGCCAGAAGAGGGAACCAGCATACATGCACAGAAGTTGTGGAAGCTAGAACAGGTAAGGAGAAATAGTTCTTTGTTGGAGTGGTGATTATTCCTGAGGTTTTTATCTCTGCAATGGCAGGCCTTGGAAAAAATATAAAAATTATGGGTTGTCCCATTGCCCAAGGCCCGGTAAGAGAGTTGACACCTGCTATGTCAAGTTCAATGGCTGCTCTTGTGCAATTCAAGGCACAGATTTCACCCTGTTTCTGCTTTTTGTGTTGAGTGGCAACAGATGCTCAAAATACAAGCTGTGAGATCTTGAGGAAGTGGAACTGCATAGACTCCACATCTATCAATCAATCAAGAGGTTTCATCCCTTACTTAGGGTTAAGTATAATCAACTTAGGCAAGGTAAAGAAAAAGGGTTTTTTTTTTCTAGTTTTACATATAGTTGTCATACACAGGAAACAGTCTCAAAACCAAAGATCTATAGGGCAGAGTGTAAGGTTCGGATCAGTTGGGAATGAAGTCAGAGCAACTTTTGTTTATTCATGGTCCAACCAAAAGCCTCATACAGACCAATCCTAAAATACGCAACTGAAGACAAACTCAAGCTCGATCTGTAGTGCAACATTCCAGTGAGCCAAGTTTGGTGCACATGGGCCCAATCGTGACAATGCTCAGTTCAAGAGAGAGGCAGCATAGACACGTGGAACATTCTGCCTAAACGGTTCAACCTACATTTCTGGGGTTAGAGATTAGGCATATATAGTCAAAAAGCTCCAGAAGTTTTTATTATGCATTTCTAATTAGAAATCATGTCCTAAAACAGTGGTTGCAAATTCATGGCCTATGGGCCAATTTTGGCCAACAAACATTTGGCTCATTATTTTTTCTTTATAAAGTATGAGTTAAGTGACTCATTTAAAAATTTTAAAAACTACGCATGTATCTAGATTTCCAGAATGGAATATCTGGAAACTCTGGAAGGAATAGATCTGCATTACCACTGGTCAAAACCAAAAATTAGCTGCTGCCTTTATACGTGCCATGGGCATCCCAGTGCACATAAATCCTTCCCACAGTCACTTGCCAGATTCCAGCAGATATGTGAGTATAATCTCTCCTTTAAACAAAGTCCAAGGGAAGACACAGGAAGACACCTAGTAAGTATACAGACCTGGACTGGGATGTATGCTTAGTTCTAAAGATCAGATGAGGAGAATGCAGCACATACTGAGAGGTTTACTCAAGATATAACACAGGAAAAAACACTCTAAATTTGGATTTCAGGAAAAGGGCTACATGCCTCCTTTCACTGTTTTATAGAACTTTCTTGTTAAAATAACTTCTAAAATATTGATGGTCAGGCTCTCCAGATGCCTGACTGTTGCAGAGGGACAGGTTGATCTTGGAGCTTTTACAAACTAATTACGTATTCTCCCAATACAATCCCGGTACCTGTTTGCCCTTTCTATGTTCAATAACCAAACTCCATCTATATCTGACTGTGTCTCTCTCTATCTAATACAGTCTATCAAAGTAATCAAGGATGTCAACACAGACTCCTGAAATTCCTATTTTGGACAAAGGTTCTCAGTTACATTTTAAGACCTATTCTGGTGGCTCAGTCAGTTAAGTGTCAAACTCAGGCCATCATCTCACAGGTTGTGAGTTGGAGCCTCGCATTGGGACTGTCTCCTTCGCTCTCTGCCCTCCACCCTTAAAAACAGATAAACAAAAAAAAGAAAAACCTATTCCAAATGTTTTATCGTTATAACTAATGATAACTTCCTACTTCATAGCTAATATAGAGAACATGAGCGTAATTTATTACTTATTCAATTATCTAGGAAGATGACTTTCGTGGGTAAACCATGCATTATAATTAGAAATTATAATAAATTTAAAATAATGTCATTAAATAGGCCAGTTCTAAAAAAAAAAAAAAGTAACATTTCTAGGCAAAAACAAACGAAACAAAAAACCCACAACTGCTAATTATAACAAAAGGAAGAGACATCATATACTTTGGAAGAACCACCAGACAGCATAATGGAACACAGCCCCATTAGAAATAATTCCCGAGAGACGTCTGGGTGGCTAAGTCAGTTAAGCATCTGACTCTTGATTTCAGCTCAGGTCATGATCTCATGGTTCATGGGTTTGGGCCTCATATCAGGCTCTGCACTGACAATGTGGAGCCTGCTTGTAATTCTCTCTCTCCGTCTCTCTCTGTCCCTACCTCACTCACATTCTCTCTCAAAATAAACATTAAAAAGAGAAGAAAGAAAGAAAGAAAGAAAGAAAGAAAGAAAGAAAGAAAGAGAGAGAGAGAGAGAGAGAGAGAGAGAGAGAGAGAGAGAAAGAAAGAAAGATCGTTCCCCTGAGAGAAGGGAACTGTGACTTACAGAGAAAGCCATCAGGGAACCAATGAAAAAACTGGGCATCAGAGCTATGGCTGGTGTTTTACAAATGGTGGTAATACTCTGGCTTAATTTAAAGATGGGAGGTAGAAAAAAATCTGCTCTAAGGAGAGTATAGAAAGAAGTGTAAACCTAAAGGGATTATTTTAGTTACTTTTAAAAAAGAAAAATGGGCAAGATGAACTCTGAAACTATGCTTTATAGAAGCATAACATTTATTCTAATTTAAGACTAGAAAACAAGCAAAAACCATATTCTTGGTAGATGCTAATAAAAACTTGACAGGACTGTGGATTCTTTTAAGATTAATCTTCTAAGACACATACCAGGGCTCATGTCATTTCAACTACAGTCCCTAGTGCTTTCCAGGTTCTTAGGGCGCAGTAACTCTATTATCCTATGCTTATCCTCCATGATGTTAAGATGCAAATAAAATTTTGATTCAAAATTCAAGCTTCCTGACACATTGGCTAATTTATAGTAACATTCACAGCACTTCAAAGTAAACACCACTGTAGACTGATTACTAATTAATGCTTAAGGCAATTTAAAAAGTGCATATAAACTCTCATGATATGATATTTATAAGAACAGAACTGAAAATCTCATATTGCTATATCAGTAGGAATTCATTTCAGAATCAAGGTCCCAGACCTGAGAGGCATAGTTTCAACCAAACTCCAAGTCCCTGACCTTGGCTCCCACAAGTGAGTAACGCAGGCATCTGCCAGATGTGGGCGGCAGCTGAGCATCCTGCGGCTACAGCAGCCCAGCACCCTCTGTGGCTGGTCTTACTGCCACAGTACAGCATCACACACAGTGCATCCTGAGTCCCCGTACAGTGACGAGCTCCTCCCGCCACAGCTCCTGTGGTTCTTTACTCCCTGTGCTAGAGTGGTCTGGTATTTGCAGGATTCATAATACAGATGACCCTTGAACAACAGTTTGATCTATGCTGATCCACATACACGTGGACTTTTTTATAGTACAGTACTATAAACGTATTTTCTCTTTATGATTTTCCAATTAACATTTTCTTTTTTCTCAGTTACTTTATTGTTAAGAATGTAGTACATATTACATGTAACATACAAACTATGTGTCAATCAACTGCATAATTTCTCAATGAGGCTTCTGGTCAACAAAGGCTATTAGCAGTTAAATTTTGGGGGGAGTCAAAAGTTATATGTGAATTTTCAACTCTGCAGAGGTTAGCACCCTTTACCCTCCACATCGTTCAAGGGTCAACTGTATGTGGCTAGACGTGATCAGGACTGGGATGAGAATTGGGTCAAGCTGAGTGTGGTGATAATAGCTCAGAGGGGCAAAATGAAGGCCAATCCTTTAGGACTAAGTGACAGGAACTGATGAGGTATGGACAAAGCCGAGGTGATTCATTAGATAAGACTAGAAATGGATTTGATACTTCAGGATTATGAACTCTGTAAAGAGTCTCTTGTGATTAGGGCCTTAGGATAAAGTAGAGAATTTGGAGAATTCTTCATTGTATTCAACTAGACATCCATACTTCAAACATGCAGACAGATAGATGGCTGATAACTCCCTTAAAGGCTGCCTACTTGTATATCCCCCCAAAGTAACTAGAATTATACAATTATTATAGTTAACATCTACCAAGCCCTTTTTCTCTGCTTAACTGCTCATCTCATTAAATTTCACAGCAACACTATGGGGTAGATATTATCATCCTGTTTTTACAGATGAGGAAATTGAGGCTTACAGAGCTAAAATGACTCATCTAAGGTCACATAATTAGAAATAGTAGAACCAAGTTTTAAACCCAGTCTGAATTCAGAGCTCTTATGTTATAGTTGTACTTTAATCAAAACAACTGCCAAAAACAGGAACAGAGCTATTTTAAATCAGAGGTTTTCAAACTATTTGTAGCAGTGGACTCTTCTCCAAACAAAATGCTTCTCAGAAGCCAATTTAGAAAATAGACAACAAAGCGAAACAACCTTTCTATCTGACAGTATCTGAGGCCTCAACAGAACTTACCAGAGAGCATATCCCAAGACTATTTTCTATCATGCCATTTGGGGATAAGTGGTAACAGGACTATATTCTAAATTCTAGGGGCACCTGGGTAGCTCAGTCGATTAAGTGTCCCAACTTTGGCTGAGGTCATGATCTCACGGTTTGTGGGTTCAGGCCCCACATCGGGCTCTGTGCTGACAGCTCAGAGCCAAAGCCTGCTTCCGATTCTGTGTCTCCTTCTCTTTCTGTCCCTACCCCATTCGTGCTCTGTCTCTCTCTGTCTCTCAATAATAAATAAATGTAAAACATAAAAATAATAAATAATAAATTATACTAACATACTTCTAACTCAATGGTTTTAATAGATTTAAAGCCAATAATTTGCCTAAACAACTGTGGAGGAGGGGTGGTTGAGTGGAGCCAAAGCTTGAAACATAATGTTCAAAATATACCCACACAAAAAATCTGAAGGAAAAATTACTACCTGTGTTAACTTCTGGACATCGAGAATGGAGAAAGGGTGATGGGAATATAATTCCAAAACTGTTCCAATGCCCAGCTCTCATAGTGGGGGTTTTCAATACAGATATAGTAAAACCTTGGTTTGCAAGCATAATGAACTCGAGAAACATACTTGTAATCCAAAACACTTGTATATCAAAGCGTATTTCCCCATAAGAAATCATGGAAACTCAGATGATTCGTTTCATAACCCAAAAACATTCATATAAAAATGATAATACTGTAATATCATATATAATAATAAGAAAATACAAAATATAAAGAAAAATAAACAAATTAACCTGTACCAACCTTTGAAAACCTACATGGCTGATGTGAGGGATATAAGAGAAAGGAGAGTTATCATATAGGATGACTTCCACTATCACGAAGGGAATCACTGCTATCTATTGGTTCAATGGAATTTTTTTGGCATGGGGGCCATTGTATACACTTGCAGGGATGCGAACTACAATACAGTATTAATAAACTCTTGTCAGTGTTAATAACACAGTTATTTAATGTAACTGGCAGAAAGCTCATCTTTGTCCAGATGAAAAATAATAAGGTGGCTCAGTCGGTTGAGCATCTGGCTTCATCTCAGGTCATGATCTCTCAGTTCGTGGGTTCAAGCCCCACATCAGGCTCTGTGCTGACAGCTCAGAGCCTGGAGCCTGCTTCCGATTCTGTGTGTCCTTCTTTCTCTGACCCTCCCCTGCTCATGCTGTCCCTCCCTCACACACACTCACACACACACACACACACACCAAAAAAAAAAAAAAAAAAAAA
>NC_043702.1:98690277-98791500 GCF_006229205.1 Suricata suricatta | reverse complement strand
TATCACGGATTTGGGCCAAACAACATAGTCTGAGATTGAGCATCTGAGCAAAGGAGATGAACACTCACAATACCTCAGTGAGAGAAAGGGAGAGAAGAACCACTGGCTTAGTTGTGATCATGTGACATTTGGCATCACATACTACTCATATTGTAAGACTTCACTCATTTATCAAATTAAAATTATTAGAAATGTTTGTTCATCAGGGCACCTGGATGGCTCAGTTGGTTGCTCAACCGACTCAGGTCATGATCTTGCAGTTCACGAATTCAAACCCCACGTCAGGCTCTGTGCTGACAGCTCAGAGCCTAAAGCCTGCTTCAGATTCTGAGTCTCCCTCTCGCTCTCCCTCTCTTTATCCCCTCCCCCAGTGCACTCTGTCTCTCTCTCTCAAAAATGAACATTAAGAAAATTTTTATTAATAAAATCTTAACCACCCAACTCACATGCTTTGTGATGATTTTGTAGAAATGTCCAAACTTCCCTCTTACACACTGATAGGGAGTATATTAATATTTGTGGATTTACTAAATAAATACCTGTTGAATTTACTAAAATAAACACCTGTTAAGTATTTTCTAGTTAATTCAGGATTATTGTTTTTCTCAGAAAATCACAAACTAAAACAGTCTAATTTTCTGTGACACATTTAAAGAAAGGAAGGAAATGGCAGACTGTAGTTTCAATTACCTCTGCCTATAAATGGCAACTTTATTCTAAGCAGTACAAACAACCTCCTATTTGTTTCCATAATAAACACACCTATGAGTTAGCAGTGTTTTCGTCTTGTGAAGATGACGACCTGATGCAGTGATTAAAGTCAGGACTGAGGTTTCACCTCAAAAACCCTACACTCACTCAAAAAATAGGGACTGGTGAGATGATCTCAAGATCTGTTTCAATACAGGTTGAAATGCTTTGTGTTTCATTGGACACACTGAATTCTTTTCACGTTTGGCCAATATAAAACTAAATCCTATAGATTCCAAGCTGCAAAATATTTTCACTGAATTGCAAAAAAAATCAATCAACCAACCAATGGATCAATCAACAAAGCCTTGTCTAGCATGCAAAATTCTGCTGGTTGGGTCAGACAGGGAAGACCTGAATTTTAGTTCTATAAATTGGGATGAGTCCTGTTAAGTGGGACCCTCTCATCTATAAAAGTCTTATCTATTTCACGAAGTTCTCTTTAACAGTGAGTAACTTCTGAAAAAGCTGATTGTAAAAAATTAATATAACTTATTTGTTTACCATTAGGCTTATTTTTTTTCAGAATTCTCTCATTATTCTTAAGGTTAAAACTGGCTGAATTTCAAATGTAGTGTTAGAGATCAAGACTGAATATAAAACACATAAGTCTCATAAAATACATGTCCAAAGAGAAAGGTCCAAGCATTTGAAATTCTTGTGGATCAGGATGGGGAAGCAAAAATGGCACAATTGCAATCTATCCTAAACTTGCATCTCCACTTAAGTTTAGGAAACCAAAACAAAGGTTTTTTTGGATTCGTGAATCCATAAAAAATTATATATGAAAACACTCAATTGTATGTGTATATATACATGTATGCGTGTGTCTTTACCAAATGGTATCCTTTAAAAAATGGATAGAGATAATTTGGTTAGGCCCTGGGAGTGGTATTATTGTTCTGCAACAAGACAGACTTTTGAGATTCCTCTATGTGGTTTATTTCTATGTGCTCAAAGTATGTCATTTTTAAATTTAATCAATTAACATTCTGATCATGTTCTTGATTATTATACTTTTTAAAGTTTCAGAATTAGAAAAAAATGCTTGTTATTAAAAATCAGAGTTAATAATGCTAATTTTTAAAGTAATCAAAAGTAAAATTTCCATCAATCTTGTGTCCTGTCAACTCCTTCCCCACAGGCATCACTGTGCAGTGTGTACCCTTCCCCCCTTCCGTCCTTTTTACTACACACACACACAATCAACAGGCTTTATTTACTAAGACACGTTACCAGGACTGAATTCCACATGGCTTAATGGTTTCGGCAGTCTTCCTTGGCTGCCCCTACAGTGAGGACAGCCGCGTCCTCTGTGTCTTGTCCCAGGTCCCCGCGCTCCTGCACCTACCTGCTGTACTGATCAGCCCATTTGTTCCTCCACCCATCACTCTCAAATCCGTCCTTTCTTTAGCCCTGATCATAGTCACTACATTCTACACCCCTTCCTCCTTCTCAACAATAAATGAATTTTTTTAGTTATCTACATTTCTTGTAAAGAATTTTAACTTTTCTTTCCTAATTTTTGCACTGCATTTTTACTTGCATATGGACTAATGATGTTATATAAACCAGCAAATCAAGATCTTGTATGTTAATGTGAGGATAAGCATGTTGTACATTAAACGGATGGGGTACAAATACTCAATTATGAAGCTGAATTTATGTACCAGTATGTGATATGAGAGAAAAAGGAATTTTAAAAATGATGTGTGCATACTTTCTACAAGTTATTTTCAGTATGATGATCATCTTACCCGGTTCTCCTTTGCTAAATAATTTTTCCATCATTTTCTATTCATTCTTATGGTTCCCTTCTTGAAAAATATTAAGAAACTCTATCTTTTAGTACCTTACTACCCAACCACAGTGCTGCATCTACATCTGCACCAATATTTAAGTGTATGCACAAAAGGTTCAAGAACATACTGAATCAACGAAAAAACATTTTTTGTTTGTTTTGGTTGCAGGGGGAATACAAAGAACTGTCAGGGACAAATAAGCACATTTACAAATACATAAAATTTTAAAACACTGCATAAATACTTATATCAAACACCCTAGTTTCCCAGATTATTTCAAGTAAAACAATTTGGGGCATTATTATTTATAAGAAGGAAGCTAAATGAAAAAGGTCTTACGGTGATGATTCCAGAACAATGCTGTTAGCTTGTGTTGAAGACGGAGATCTGTGATTCACAAATACTTCACTTGGGGAAGTGTGAACCACATGGTCTACCAAATGACCTACTGAAGATGGTCGTAACCGGGTTCCCTCTTGTGTGAATGCAGAATTTCGACTACATGAAGAGGAGAAAGAAATGGGAGTCAAAAAATGTGCTTTAATTCAATTTTTTCCATTTTTCATTTATATGATCACATTAGAAAGTGGGTGTGTGTTAAGACTAACCATGTTAACTAAGCTCACACTATCTCTCTTCTCTTAAAAATAACTATATCTTAAAAAAATAAAATCAAACAAAAATTGTATCATTAACCAGGAAATTTAATCAGAGCTACTGCTAATTAACTAACTCAATCATCTTTCCTGGGTCTTGTGTCACACAATTTCTTGTGTTTTCTGCACTTTGCCGTAATTATTTAGTGGTACTAGTAACAAATGGATGAGGTACCTGGGTGGCTCAGTTAAACGCTCAGGTTATGATCTAATAGTTCATGGGTTCAAGCTCCTCATTGGACACTGTGCTCATAGCTCGAAGCTCTGAGCCTGGTGCCTGCCTCAGATTCTGTGTCTCCTTCTCTCTCTCTCTCTCTGGTCCTCCCCCACGTGTTGTCTCTCTCTCTCTAAAGTAAATAAACATTTAAAAAAGTGTTTTTTTTAAATAATGGGAAAATGGCTACCTGGAAAAGGGACTAAAAAAGATGATTCTGAATTTTCTTCAGTTTATTAGCCTCTGAATATATGCAGTATTTATAAAGAAAGATAATTTAGCAATCTGCAATTAGAAACATAAAAACATTTGAATCTATCTTTTCTAGCAGTAAGGAGGACACCGAGCAGGGGGCTCCTGGGGGCTCAGTCGGATGAGTGTCTGACTTCAGCTCAGGTCATGATCTCACAGCTGAGGAGTTCAAGCCCCGCACTGGGCTCTATGCTGTCAGCACGGAGCCTGCTTCAGATTCTCTGTCTCTTTCTCTCTCTGCCCCTCCCTTGGACACCCCCCTCCTATTCTCTCTCAAAAATAAACAAACATTAAAAGAAAAAGAAGGAAGACGCTAAGTATAAGATAATGTTCCCTGAACCAAACTATTTATGCACATACTTTATTTTCAATATGGTAGAAGTTTATTCTTGGGCTGACAAACACCCATCAGTGACACAACTTTTAAAACTGACTACACACTTATTGGGTATTAATGTGTATAAAGTTATTTCTAAAGTTAGACTTCTTCGAATATTATATTCCACACCAAAATTCAAAGTGCTGAGTAACTCAGGCTTCTTAGCATAGATATTGCTAAGCTTGTGGGAACTTACGTTGGAAGTTGAAAACCCCTTTTTCTAGACCACAGATAATGGTGGAATAGTGGCTGGGGTAGGAGATAAAGTAAGATAAACACAATCATTTAGCATTTTCAAAGAATATATGTTCCCCCAGAAATTTTGTTTGAGAGCCAATATAAAAGGATTATGTCAGTAACAACCATTATTTCCATATTTTAAGCCTAAGAACATATCTTGCTTTACTGGCTAGAGACCCACACTGTATGCATAGTGAACATCCTTGTTCAATGTTCTAACCCTCATTTAGAGGCTTTTCCATGCCATTCACACAGTAAGCTGCAGGCTATGAGGAAATAATGCTCTAGAGCAACAAAAATCTGTTTGGCTAAGAGATTTAAAGGTAAACAATGACATAATTGAATCTTTAGGAATTGGAAATAAACAGTCAATAATTTAGAAATTAGCAAACTATACACCTACTGTCAATCTGTACTTACAGATTAGTAGGAGTTCCAGGTGGAGATCGTGATGGAAGGCTTTGTGTTTCTAACCTGTCATCAGATATTGAATTTCTGCTTACTACTTCCCAATCCATTAATTTCCGTGCCAAGGGCTTACTTGGGGATCTGCAGACACAATTTAATATGTAAACATTTTTATTTTTATACCTCCCACTATGAGCCAAATCTTAGAATTTGTCATATTCTAGATGAGTATATGTAGCTTACTTCAAAGAAATTAATGCATTCAGTGGCTATTTACCTCACAATTTCCTAAGAAATTAAATCTGCTTTTTATGAAGAAGGAAGGAAAGATAGGCTAAGCAGAATAGAAGCGAGAGATTAGGAAAGAGGAGAAAAGAAAATAAACCAGAAAAGAAAGAAGAAAGGAAAAAAAGCAAAGGAATAGTCATATATGACTATTACAAATATTGCCTATTCCAGAGTTTCTGAAATTCTAAGTCATCTTGTGATGTATTAAACAACTGCTAGCATATTATCTCCTGAATATACTTAAACCTTATATCCAAAACCTGATCTTCTCCCTCAAAAGAGAACATGGCGAAAAGAATAATTATGTATTTTTTGTTTTATTTATAATAGTAGGGCAGTGGATTTTTAAAATTTGTTTCGTTTTTCCAAAAGACATCATTTAGAAGATTAATGATTCTGTCTCATGGGAGGCAGTAGAAGATTATGTTTTATTACCTATTGTCAGCTATGATAGTGATAAAGATGAGAATTTAAGTAATCTTTTCAGAAAAGATACTGACCTTTGCAGAGATCAGAAATCTTTAGATTTAGGTAAGTTAACAACGAAAAGTCTTTTTTATATTCAAATTCAGATAATGGCCAAAATGCATGGGAATATATATGACATTTACTTAAATAAATACCTTAAATATCTACTTTTTGACATGCACGGTTAATATGAAGGTCAATATATGGAATTAAGCAACTACATAAAAACACAAAATAAATCATCTTGTAAGCTGATAGTTCTATATTACATTAATAAATTCACTGAAGCACATAGAAACAGAATGGACTAAAAAGTGTAGTACACATACCAAGAATATTTAATAAAATTTACAGACACAGTAGGAAGTATTAAAATAATGATGAGTGGGGGTACTCGTTTTAATCTTCTACAGGACAAATCACTTAAGTATCTATGTCCACATATCGAAATTTCCCAGTATAACATATGAGCCTAGGTCCTGCATTTTATGATCTATAATTATTTAAATTTTCAGTGCAATGTTTTAGTTTATTAATTTTATGAAACCACAAGTACCTAAAATTACTTATGAATCCAAACCACACAAGTGCCCCATTTCACACTAAACCTTTTTTAGTTTGGCTTAATGACATTTCCTTAATTTAAGAACACGGAACATTTCATGAGAGCTGTAATGCTATTGATTTAAAAACAGGCATTGACTCATTTCATTTTTCATAAATGAATTTAAATTATAGAGTTTTCATACTTGAGGACAACTCAGGACACCATTTAGTCCAATCTCCTAACAGTGCCATGCAAACTAATATGCCTATTAGTCACAATAAGATGAAAAAAAAAATCCTGTTATTTCATGCACTTGATTTTTAAAATGAAGTAAAGATTATTAAAAGAAACCCTAGCATTTATTGCTTTTCTCATACTAATTCTCAGAGTTAACAAGCTATTCTTTCTCATATATTAGACTACTAAATGTTAGCTGCAAGACTGCATAATCACAGTTAGGAGATCAACTACTTTCATTTTTGAAGAGAGGGAAAAAGTCATCTGAAGAGGAAAAAATCCAATTATACTCACCTAGTAGTATAAAGCGTCAGAACACTTAACCGTTGCTAATAAACTAATCATGGTTGGAAACACTCTGCGCTTAAAACTAAATTTCAAGTATTTTATTAACAGCTTTAACCTCAGAGACCCACCCACTCAAGTTTGCTGTCTATGTTTCCTGTTGAGTGTGGAAATTTCAGAGAAAAAAATACCACACTTCATCAGTGTGTTTGCATTGTGGTGAATATATTTTCTGGCACTTTATTTTTCTGTTATACGTGAACATTCTTTTATTTTCTTCTTAGATATTATATGACAACCGAAAAAGTGTGAAAGCAATTCAAAGAGTTGAGATACCAGGACAAAAAACTTAACATATTCTTTACTCCTGAATAAAATGATCTTACATGAAAGTTCAAGGAGAAATCTTTTCTATTTACATACCATCAACTAAAATTCTAAGAAGTGGACAAGAACTCCAGAATTCTCTAATACTTTAACAAAATAACTTAATAACTGCTAAAAACCATTAGTGTTTTGGTAGATATGCATCAGGTAATCACAATACGGTTGTGACATATTATAAAAACAAGCCCAGAGAAGCTGAAGACTTTGGGAAATGGCAGGATCATTAAAACAGTACCACTAAATAAAACTTTGTCCCTGCTGATGACTTATTTCCAGGAGGATTCACAGAATTCCACATAACAAATGACATGGGGCAGATATTTGGGACTTCTCATCCTGGAATTTTAGCTCTGCTACTTCTTAAATAATGACTATTTGTTTTACAAAATATTATAATAAATATTTCCCATTTAATAATAATAATAATTTCCCATTTTAATAATGTACATACAAACAAAAGAACTAAGATGCAGGAATAACTGTGCATATATCTCAAAGTTAAACATGATCAAAATATTCAAACATTAACACTTACAAGGCAAGTCCTTTGCATGTAGTATTAACATTAATATATAAGTACTTACCTAATTCTAAAGATTTCTGATCTCTGTATAATTTGATATTCATATTGGGATACCACACTACAGTAGAACTAGTTATCAAATCATGTTCACTATTTTCACAAATATCAAGCAAGAAAAAATTCAAGCATCTTGTTAGGAAAAGAAGCACAAAGCTAAGTATTTTGTTAGGTGCATTTTTAAAAGAAAAGAATCAAGATATTTATTTTGATTTTAACAAATCTGAAGGAAATGGTACAGTAAGTCGTAGTACTAAGAGATAGGATATATTTTAAATTAAAACAATAAAGTTAATAGGAAGTAAATTATTTTATTCTTGTGAAATTTCAAGGAAAATAATTTCAAAAAGACTTTTTGTACATTTTACCTTGTATAGATGCTTAGGACTTTCTAACTGGAAACAAGGGTGTCTAAGACTGTAAGAGGGACGATTCTGCAGAATTTCAGTAGCCATGTCTATTAGAGTAGACATCTCTGTTCTTACTGTCTTTTCTCCCTTCCCAAAAACCAAGTAACCAAATAACCATTAATATGACACTATGATTTATAGTTAATAGAAAATGACATTTCCTTCATAAAACTAAAAAGATATAACAATAAATCAAATTCAAAATTTTGAACAAATGTTGAGATAAACTGTATCATTCAAATTCAAGTGAATTTATGACAGCAAAATGCTGTATCACGCTGACCAGCTAAATCCTTCAAGGCATTTTAATGCTTTATTTATTTTTGACACAGAGAGAGACAGAGCATGAGAGGGAGAGGGGCAGAGAGAGAAGGAGACACAGAACTGGAAGCAGGCTCCAGGCTCTGAGCTAGCTGCCAGCACAGAGCCTGACGCGGGGCTCGAACCCACGAACATGAGATCTGACCTGAGCCGAAGCCGGAGGCTTAACCGACTGAGCCACCCAGGCACCCCCCTTCAAGGCATTTTAGACTTTCCTGTAGGTAGGTCAATCATTCATACACAAATGAGGATGGAGGGTAAGTCAGGAAAGTGGGGGGCAAGTTAATTTTATTATTCAAACACATAAAAATTTAATAACTTTTTGTTTCACATGTCCTTACTCCAAGGAACTTATAATATTATTTATCATTCATTTGTATGAGCACTCAGTCCACAGTACTGGCAAAGCATAAGATATTCTTAGCAATGACTCCAAGTCCAGAGGCAGGGAAGTGACAGGTTATAAGAAGAATCATTAAGTTAAACCTATAGTTTAGGATAAAAGGATTTATCTGTTTAAAGATTTAGTGACATAAATGCGTATTTTTCAACACCAAAGAAAATGTCTATAATATGCTAAGTGATAAAAATAAGCAGTAAAAAGAATAATTTTTGTAATATATATAATTATGTATAATTATATATAAAATGTAATATATATTAATGTAACATATAATTTACTTAAAAGTTAGATCTATATATAATGTAATATTTAATGTAACATTTGATTCAGCCATCAGATATATATCTGTATATATTTATAGGTATCTATATATCTATAGATCTAGATCTGTGAGTATACATATGGCAAAACCTTGAAAAGTATATACCAACATTTTTAAAAATAATTGTGTTTGCCTGTAGAAAGGAGAGGACTGGGCAGTGGGAGAGGTTGACCTGTGATATTTGTTCCTGTTGTCCTGCAAGTGGGCCAAAAAGACTGAGCCTTTATCAGTTTCTGGATATGGGTTGCCAGGGAAAGATATGGCTCTTTGCAGCTGAGCTGAAGCCCTTGCAGCAGGGGGCATGGTGAGTTTTTCCTGGAATGGGGATCTATATCCTTCACAAATTCCAAATCTCGAAACCAGAGAAGATACTCTTGCTGATGTGATAGCCATGAAACAGCCCCTCAGAACCCCAAGCTATCTTCTGACCAAGGCAGTTGGACAAAGCAACTGAAATATTCATGATGGTAGTGAGAATGAGCGTAGCAAACACTTGTACTTTGTATTTGGATAGACTTGGATTCAAAATCTACACTTAAACTGACTAGTGGTGTACCCCTGGGAAATCAATACCTTTGCTGAACTCCATGTGCTACTCTGTGAAGTGGGGATCAGAGGTATAAGAGCTGGTTCTGGACCTAATTCTCCTTCCTCCTCTGTTCTGGGTCAAAGGAGCAGATACTTGCAAGCTGCTGTTCCCAGGCTCCCATGTTGGCTGGCTTTTAGTTGGGTTTGGCCAATGATGGGAGATCTCAGCGCAAGGAGATGGGGCTAGCCAGGGCATTTTTCCCTTCCCATCAGCTTCAGGTGTTGTCTCCTAGCAGCAGATATATCTCCACAGAGAGATAGTATTAACATGATCACATTTTAAGGGCTTTGTGTATAGTTTTTAACAATGCAGATGAGCCAGTGCCTTAATAAAGATTATTTTAGTTGATTAACCATCACTCATGTAGAGGATGGGATATAGGATTGGAATTTTTATTAGGATATGGACAAACAGATGATGGAGGTATGTCAAGTCTTGTACTACAAGAATTGGATGAATAACCAAAGTAAGAGGAAGAGGACTTCAGAGTGTCAGATTGTGTCAGTGAGGCAGAGGAAAGGACCTACACTGCAAGGTATTTAGATAGTTGTGAAAGTAGAGATTGTCAACATCATAGTTCTGCAAAAACTAGAGCCTTAAAGATGTTTGCAATTAACATACAAAATCTTTCAAAATAGAGCTTCAACCCACTTTTATTACTCTTTCTTAAACCTTATTGTGGGATAAATGGTGGTTCCCAAAAGATATGTACGAGTTTTAACCCCATGTACCTAAGCAAGTGGCTTACTTGGAAATGAGTTTTTTGAGGGTATTAATTATGGATTTCAAGAGGAGATCATCTTGGATTTTGAGTGAGTCCTAAATCCAATGACTGGTGTCTTTTTAAGAAAAAGGAGAGGGAGGTTTGGATACAAAGATACAGGGATGATGGCCACTCAAAGGCAGAGGTAGAGAGTGGAGCTGTCTCACCACAAGTCAAGGATGTGGGAACCACCAGAAGCTGGAAAAGGCAAAAACAAAATCTCCCCTAGAGTCTCCAGGGGGAGTAGGGCCCATTGATACATTGATTTGGACTTCCAGCTTCCAGAACTGTGAGAGAATAAATTTCTGTTGTTTTAAGTCACTCAAAAAAAAAAATAAATAATTGTGTTTGGTCATAATTTTTTATGTTATTTGTCATGTTGGAATTATTCATTTTTTTTCTATTCTTTATTTTAAACAGGGGAAACCTCGAACACAGCTGAGTGTCCCACATTTGGGGCAAGTGCAGGACCCAGAACACCCTGAGCACAGCAGACAAGCCTGAGAGAACCATGTCCGATCACAGTGATCACCACTGTCAGGTAAAAGTACTGGTATGTTGGAATTTTAAAAAATAATGAAATATCACTTATATGAGCAGAAAAAACAATAAAGCAATTTTTACTTTTGGAGAGAAAAGAAAAAACCAAAAACTCCTTTTACATTAGAAACACAAAACAGGAATGTCTTTTTGATAAAGACTAAGGGTAAAATTATAATAAAAGCAAAAGCAAAATCTCTCATTAAAATCTATTAAAACTCATGCCTCCAAAGACAGTAGATACCAAATACATGAACTCGTTAAGGACTTGCCCTCTTTAAGTCATTTCCACTGACAAAACACTGCCTCATTGAAAAGCCATCCCCTTGGGGCGCCTGGGTGGCTCAGTCGGTTAAGCTTCCGACTCCCGGTCAGGTCATGATCTCACATTCTTGGGTTCGAGCCCCATGTCGGGCTCTGTGCTAATAGCTCAGAGCCTGGAGCCTGCTTTGGATTCTGTGTCTCCCTCTCTCTCTGCCCCTCCCCGCTCCTGCTCTCTGTCTCAAAAATAAATAAAACATTAAAGAAAAAAATAAAAAAGAAAAGCCATCCCCCCTACTGCACACATTACTGTAAGAGCTGGGGCTAGTGCAGTGATGAGAACAGAGAAACTCTGTGGACAGCCTGCATTCTAGTGGGGGAGACAGACAATAAAGGAGGTCACCCCTCACACTGCCAAGACAGAAGAGCAGCTAAGCACTGACCTACCTCATGCAGAACAGCAAACCTATTCTGCAGAGGGTAAAAGTGTGGGTAAGAGCAGGGAGGCCTATATGAGAACCCCTTACTATATTTCAGTTAAATTATTCAAACGTGCTGTGCTCGGTTTTCTCATCTGTAATGGAATTTACCTCACTGAACTATGGGGACAGTGACATACATTTCCTGCCCCAGATAAATACAAAATAAATATTAGCCCCTTTTAGGCGATCTGGTTATCCTCTTTCCATACATGCTCGTACAACTGATTCTGTCATGGCAGCCAGATAGAACCCCTAACCCCGCCATATTTTTACTATGGAACATTTTAAATATAAACAAAGGTAGAGAGGATAGTTTAACAAACACTGCATTCAGAACCTAGGTTCATCAATTATCATCATGGTCAATCTTGTTTCATTCATCCCTACGTTTACCTGAACCCTCTCACCCCGATGATTCTGAAGCAAATCCTAGAAATCATAGTATTTGTAAATACTTCAGATTACCACCATAAAACAAAACAACTCTGCCAAACTCTTAAAAATTCAAATCCACTTAGATCTCTTCAATGCTCTCAGTCCCCGATGGCTTTCACTTAAATCCAAAGGCCTGACTGCTTCGAGCATGGGGTCATAAGTTCTGGCTGCTGCCCACCTCCCACTCTGATGCTCTCTCTATCGCTGGTCCATGACTGGCTTGCCTACTCTTTCCTCCTCACGCTGGAGTAGACTCCAGCTCCATGGCCTTGCGCTGGCTCCATGTGTCACTTACATTAGAGATCTGCTGCACCAATCAGAATTTAAGCTCCAAAAGACTAAGATGTGTATCTTGTTCTTCATTCTATTCCCAGGACCTGACACATGCTCAGAAGGATAGGTCCTCAATAAATATTTGGTGCCACCGATTTGGTCACTCTCTCTCCTTCCATTCATTGGAAAATCCTATTAGATTGCTGCTCACGCATCTCACACTACACCTGTGCCAGTTGAACTACTTTTTCCATTACAAATTTGTTCTCTTTCCGGTATCTCTGTCCATTTTCTGTCACTCAAATCTTTCCAGATACTCCTGTCTCTAACACTCCTCCATCTAACTGATTTAACAACTTCTGTAAGTTCTACCTAAAAAATGTTCCTCAAATTTGTTCCCTGGTCTCCATTTCATCACTAGTGTTTTAGTTCAGGCCTTCATTATTTTCACTGGGATTACTGCAATAACCTTCTAATTGGTCTCTTAGCACCGAGTCTTTGCTTCTAATCCATTCTCCATCATTGCTCATAAAACTATTTTCTAAAACATAAACCATGTCACGTTGTTTCACTTGTTTAAAAGCAATAGCTCCTAAAAATATGAAGATAACTAAATGGCACCCCCACAAAATTAGCTTCTTTCTTAACAAGATGATGTAAAAAAAATAAAGGAAATAAAACTTCCCAAAATATGTTACATTAATAATGTAGTATTTGATTCAGCCTGGTCAGAACTACAGTGCTTGACACAGAGTTAATTTAGCTCACATAAAAGAAGGGAATGAATAAACTGGACAAATTATTTCATTACTCCCTCAACATAACTTATTGTTTAATTAAATAAAGGATCATGTGATAATCCTGTAATCACATCTGGAAAAAGTTTTCAGTAATTTTAACCGTCCTTTAAAAAAAAAATTCAGACACTGAAATAGAAGCAGCTTACCTTGCAAATACCCTGTCTTTATTTGCTTTTTCTTTGCCATACTGAACTGACTGGACTTCAGTTCTCCCACTGAAATACATAAACATGCACAATAATATAACCTTAAAGAGAATTATAAGAAAAAATGACAACATATAACATGATTATATTACAACTTCCTAAGAGACAAATTTTTGGCAGAGAAAAGGGGGTAGAGAGTAAGAAAAAGAGAGTGGACTGAATTCCAGCTCTGAATGAATGAAGCTTCTTTATAGCTCTTCCACTAATGAACAAAGCCGTGTTGCACAAACACTTCATTTTAGACACTTCTTTGAGAATGACGGTCACTCTCACCCCATAGGTTGGTCTGTGGTTTAGCTAGTGTCTCTACTACTCCTTAAGGAAGGAGAACATGGGGGAATCTTGAAGAGCTGCTCTTTCCTTGGGCTTTTCTTTCTTGTCTACTGGTAACAATCACAGATACAGACTGACTGTATTCTCAAATCCCTGCCTGTCCAGACACAGGCAACTGAGGACTTTCATACACAGGACGGAACTAAGGACTGAAAAATCACTGAGAGATGGGTGCTACAATTTGCCTCAAAGCTTATCTGTCTAGCAAGCACACAGTTTATGCATGGAAATTGGGCCTCCTCTGTGGTAAACCAAGGTGTTCAGACCAAATTTGTTACTAAAAACTTGGTAGCTACTTGACATGCCATATTATTTAAGTGTGAATAGACATAAATGTCTAGTATATCAAATAGGACCATTTATATATGTAGAGATCTAATTCATATAAAAGCAGCCAAATATAGGTTTCCAAAGCAAAGCAAACAATTTTAAGATCATCTTCCATAAATAAGTATAGATAAATGGGAACAGAATGGTCTATCTCTTAAAGTTAAAACAATTTTATTTATTTATTTTTGAGAGAGAGGGCACAGATACACATAAGCAGGAGAGAAACAGAGAGAGGGGGAGACACAGAATCCAGAGCAGGCTCCAGGATCTCAGCCGTCAGCACAGAGTCCGATGCGGCGCTTGAACTCACAAACCGTGAGATCATGATCTTCACTGAAGTCAGATGCTTAACCTGCTGAGCCACCCAGGGGACCCTATCTACTGACATTTTAATGGAAAAGTCCAAAACATAATGATGATTTTTAAACTTAGGTACATTGAAGTTTCTTAAGAAAATGTATTACGTCTAAGAAGGATACACTATACTTGCAATTGTGAACAAGGTTACAAGCAGAGGTTCATGACTGTTTTGTATTTCCACATTACAACACCGATTTAACCCCTTGGATATTTTGGAACAGAGATAACAAAGGTGTGTGTTTGGGTAGGTCGGTGGAAGAAATAATAAATCCTTTGATAATCCAAATTCCATCACTTAGTCTAAATAATATTTCAACATTGTAACTATTACAATAGTTCTAGTATTTCTAACCACTGTTTATAAGAGAAAAAAATATTTATTAATGCATACCCACTAGGGACAGAACTGTGTCCAGATAAACATGTCATGCTGCCATTCCCACCTCAATCATAAGATTATTAATCATTGTGATAATTAAAAAGTGCTTTACGGTCATGGGATTGAGCCAGCATTAGGCCCTGCACTGATATGGTGGAGCCTGCTTGGGATTCCCTCTCTTCCTCTCTCTGCTCCTTCCCTGCTCATGCTTTCTCCCTCCAAATAAATACATAAACACTTGTTAAGCGGTTTCAATATATTTTTAAAGTTCTAAAGGACTACAAACAAAACCTAACCTTTACAACTGTAACAGTGTATGGTTTACTTATACACACTAATCTAATTTAATGTTAGCTGAGCTGTCATGGGCCTCACTCCTGCTCTTCCATGCTCCACTCAGTTGTACAGGAGGCTGCCAGTCCGCAAACTCTATTTCTAGGTTCCTTTGTAAGTTGGCTTTCTCTTTAGTTCTACTTTTTTTCTGGTGGGAGATCAGAAAGTAGAGTCAGTTAAAAGCAGGAGACTGACAAATGCTGATAGCTGCTGTAACAGAAGTGGGAAAGGACACGAGAAATGGCCCCCTGTCAATGTTATATACCACCCTGGTCAAAGCAGCACCTGCTGGGCAGACCCAGAACCGACTGTGACGGTGCTTCTAACAATGGAGTAGCAGGTCTAGGCACATGGCTGCCAGCCTAGGTGTAACACAAGCTTCTGATCTTTAAGCACTGCCCATTCCTCCTGGTTACTTCATTATAACCCACCTCTCCCTTGTGCTTTACCAGCCTAATAGCTGTGGAACCAACTCCGTTAATTAAATTGCTTTTATTAGAAAAATAAAAATAAAAAAGGCTTTCTGTTTTTCTGATACATTAACTTACCAATGAGGAGGACTCAAAGGAGACATTAGTACTCAAAAGGCTGGATTAACAGGTTGAATTTCATAATAAAAAAATAAAGATAAAATTGAAATATATGGGAGGCTTGGCTGTATCTGTCAAAAAAGCATGTGACTCTTGATCTCAGGGTCATGAGTTCGAGCCCCACATGGGGTATAGATTACTTAAATAAATAAAACATTTTAAAAATTGTAATATGAGGGAGCAATTAAAGGTTTATATTTTATATTATCCATAATATTGTTCATTAGGAGTTTAGTATTATTATTATAACAGCATGCATAAATATACCATAATCTAAAAATACCAAATTCTGGCAGTAAGTAGTTATCTTTAGAACAATAAGAAAATGCCGATTGGTAAAAGAATACAGGCTCAATATAGGTAATTTCAGCAATATAGAAAAGCTAACAAAAAGATTAAGAAAAACAAATTTAACCAGTCTTATCCCTAAGAAATAATCTCCATTATGAGCGATAAAAATCATTCTAAAACTATATACACAGAAAATGCTACAAATATGGACATAATTCTATTAACAATGTGATTATGTGATATATGCCACTTTTCATGAAGACAGTATTAAACTCATTTCCTTTGAACTATAAAAGAAGAGAAAGGCTGCCATTCATAAATAAATGTGTACATATATGTGGTAAGACAGACTAAAGCCTTAAGGAGTTGGTGTTAACATTTAATTTTTTGCTAATATGGATTCTTATACTTCCACTACTTCGATGTTTCATCTTATTTTCTTAGTTCTATTGTTATTTTTACTTTACCAAAGTTTATATCATTTTAATTCTGTTCTGTAGTCATAATTCTGACAGTTGTCAAGGATTAGTTCTATATTTAAAGGACTTAAGCTTCATTCTTAGTTCCTTTACCAAGATTCTACTTGAATCATGTTGTCTTATCTCTTATGGGTTAATTTTATTATGAAAACATTTTGGGGGGGCGCCTGGCTGACTTAGAGGAGCCTGTGACTCATGAGCTCAGGGCTGTAAGTTAGAGCCCTATGTTGGGGTGGGTAGAGAATACCTAAAAATAAAAAATAATTTTTTTTTAAAAGCATCATTATTTTTTAGATGGGCTCACAGATGCTATATTCCCTGAGGTTTTGTATATTTGATAACATCTATTGACTTTAGAATTGAATGGTGAACTGTTAAGTTTAAGATTTTTCAGTCCCTTTTTTTTCCTTGAAGACTCGGTAGACAAAGGGTGACTCACAGCTACATATAAGACTGAATAAAGTTTTATTTGGCATTAATAACATTTATAAGTTTTTTGTTTTCTATTTCTTTTAGAGAGAGAAAGCATGTGCAAGTCAAGTAAAAAAGAAAGGCGCAAGGTGGAGGGAGAGAGAGGGGGAAGAGGGAGGGAAGGAGGAGGGGAGGGACAAAAAGGCAGGGGGAGAGAGAGAGAGAGAGAGAGAAAGAGAGAGAGAGAAAGGAAGAGGGAGAATCTTAAGCAGGCTCCACATTCAGCACAGAGCCCGATCCTGGGCTCTATCCCACGACCTCGGGATCATGACCTGAGTCAAAATCACGAGTCAGATGCTTAACCGACTGAGCCACCCCATTTAAAAGTTTTTAATCCAAACTGACAAACCTCTAGCAAAGACAGATCAAGAAAAAAAAAAAGAGAGAAGATACAAGTTACCAATATCAAGGATGAAAAAAATAATATTACTACAGATTCTAGAGATATTAAAAAGAATACTATAGCGGTGCCTGGGTGGCTCAGTTGGTTAAGTGTCCAGCTTCGGCTCAGGGCATGATCTCATGGTTTATGGGTTCGAGCCCCGCGTTAGGCTCTGTGCTGACAGCTAGCTCAGAGCCTGGAGCCTGTCTTCGGATTCTGTGTCTCCCTCTCTCTCTGACCCTTCCCTGCTCGTGCGGTCTCTGTCTCTCAAAAATAAAAAATAAAAACATTAAAAAAAAGAGAATACTATAAATTTTATCCCAAAAAAATTCAACAACTTAGAGAAAACAGATAAATTCCTTGAAAAATATGAACTACCAAAGCTTACTGAGAAGAAAGAGAAAGCCTGAACTGCATACATCTATTAAAGAATTCATGTTGTTCAAAAGCTTCCTATAATAATACTTCTGCCCTGAACGGTAAATTCTGCCAAACATTTTAAAAGGAAATAATACCATGACTACAGACAACTGAAAATGTGGGACCACTTCCCAACTCATTCAGTGAGTTACCCTGACACCAAAACCTGACAATGATATTACAAGAAAACTACAGAGCAATATCCTTCATGAACACAGATGAAAAGATCTAAACAAAATGTTAGCAAAGTGAATAGAACAACATATGAAAAGGATGACAGATCATCACCAAGTGGGGTTTATCCCAGGAATGTGGGATGGGTTTAGCACTTGAAGCTCTATATAATTCACCATATAAATTAAAGAGAAAAGCCATACAATCTTTGTGACAGTTGCAGAAAAAGCATTTGACAGAAACCAATATCCAATCCTAACCAGATCCTCCAGGAAAGGAGATGGAGGGGCACTTCCTCAACACGCACTGCATACAGCATCTAGAGGAGCCTACAACCACCACCACGCTTACTGGTGAGAGACTGGGTATCTTCCTCCCCTTAGATAAGGAAGAGACAAGGTATCTATTCTCACCACTTTCATTCAACACTGACTGTAGTTCTAGCTGGGGAAATAAGAAAAGAAAAAGAAATAAAAAGGACCAGACTGGAGAGGAAGATTTAAAACTCTCCTTATTGTCTAGAGAGAAAATCTGTTGGCAGCTACAAAAAAGCTCCTGGAATAAGGGAAGTAAGCAAAGCCTTGCTGTTGAAATAAGATCAACATAAAAAAATCAACTGCATTTCTCCTTAATAGCAAACAATATGAAATTAAAATTTAAAAAGACCATTTATAATAGTGTCAAAAAATTAAGGGTAAATTTAGCAGAGACGTGTGAACTTTGTGAAGGACCTGTACACTAAAAACTACAAACATCATGGAGAGAAATAAAAGACAACTTAAATAATGAAAGACACTGTGTTTCATGAGTTTGAAAACTTAGTATTTTTAGGATGTGAATGCTCCTAAAATTGACCTAAAATAGTTTTAGCACAATCCCAAGTAAAATCCAAGAAGTCTTTTTTTGTAAAAACTGATCAGCTAGTTCGAAAGTTTACATGAAAGTGCAAAGGACTTAAAACAGTTGAAACAACTTTGAAGAAGAACAAAGTTGGAGGACTGATCCTACTATACTTTAAGACTTATAAGTAAATCCAGAAATAAGTCCACACAAATAATGAAAAGTGATTTTCAACAAAGGGGCAAAAGCAATTCAGTGGAGAAAGAAAGGGTAATCTTTGCATGGGCGGGGGAACTGTCTATCCACCTGCAAAAAAAATGAACTTCAATTCATATTTCATACCATATACAAAAATTATTTCCAAATGAATCACAGATCTAAGTGTAAGAACTAAAGCTAAAGAACTCTTAAAAGATAACAGAGGAATAAATCTTTTTTACCTTGGGTTAGGCAAAGATTTCTTAGGATACTAAAAGGAAGATCCATAAAAGAATAAAATGATAAATTAAATTTTAACAAAATTGTGTACAACAGGCACTGATAAAAATGTAATGGACCTGGAACTCTCACTGCTGGCAGGTACACAAAATAGTAAAAATGGCTTTGAAAAAACAATTGGCAGTTTCTTGCAAAGTTAAACATACATCTACCATGTGATCTGGCCATTCCACTGATAGGTTATTTAACCAAGGGAAGTCAAACCATAAAAACTACTACATGAATGCTCACAGAAGCTTTATTTTTAATAGCTCAGACCTGGAAACAACCTAAATGAGGACACAGCAGTAACTTAATATCCATAATCAATAGAAGAGATAAACAAATTGTTACATATCTACACAGTGAAATAATACTCCACAATAAAAAGAAATGAACCACCAATACATGCAACAACATGGATGGATTTCAGAATAATTATGGTGAGAGAAAGAGGTTGGACTAAAAAAAGTATGAAACTTGCATGTTTCAATTTATATAAAATCCTATAAAACGCAAACCAATCTGTAGAGACAGAGCAGATCGGCGGTTACATAGGGACAAGAGGGTAGAAGAAAGAGGTTACTGAGGAACACAAGGGGAAAATGAAGAGAATATGTTTGCTGTCTTGATTGTGGTGATGGACATATATACATCTCCAAACATCAAATTTTAAATGTTAAATGTGGTAGCCTATTGTACACGAGTTATGCCTTAATGAAGCTGTTTACAAATATAAAATCTGCTAGTAATAGGCCCATATTTCAAGGTCAATAAAAGCCTAAATGGCACGTGTTGCTCCCAACCCTGCCAATAGTTTTTTTTCTTACATTGTTCTTTTTTTTTTTTTTTTTTTTAAGAGAGGAAGCCACACTCCATGGGAAGGGGCAGGGAGTGAGAATCTTAAGCAGGCTCCATGTGCAACGCTGAGCCTGAAACAGGGCTCAATCTCACAACTCTGAGATCATGACTGGAGCCAAAATTCAAGAGTCAGATGCTTCACTGACTGAGCCACCCTTTTGCCCCTCTTAGACTGTTCTTATACTTGTTCTCATTAACATCTGTGGCTGAAATGTCATTCTGTTTCAGTGATTTTTCTCCCAAACTGTTTCCTTTACTGTCTTCTGTACTTGTCATTGAGACTAGATTTTGTGTGCTGTGGAACAGTTTCGGTAAACCCCTTGATTTTTTTTCTCATCCTATCTGATACTTGTCTGAATTATAGTTCAAGTCAGGTTACTACATTCTATGCATTTCTTTGTTGCCTAAGGGAAATGGCGTATGTACATTTATGTGTAGGCCATATTTTTAAGGATAGAGAGGAGAAAGAATTCTGCTAAAGATAAGTAGTCCTTGGATAATAATAACAACAACCCGGATAGTCACTAATTAGGAATTAAGTTTATTGAGGGACTACTATTATGGTCTATACTGTTTTCTCAATGGAGAGTTCTTCTGTCCCTACAGAGATTTAGTTCCAGTAGATAATGCTTTTTAATTTTTTTCTTGACTTTCACCAATGATCTAATACTTGATCTCTCAGTCTATTTCTTTTCAAATTTATGAGTAGCATCACCTTACTTTCCTGAATATTGCTTTTAGGAAGGAGACAGAAAGTTAAACATGACATCACTTAAGATTCTGCAGTATCTTTTATGTAGTTAAAAATTTCCTGATTCTGTTTAAGTTGTTGCTACTGAATTTGGGGGCCACTTTAGGGGCAGGGGGGCATATATTTTTAATAGTACATATTTTAATAGTATAGGCTTTATGCTGCTATTTTTTCTGATATTACAAACTGGGCATTTATAAATGTTTGAGACTTATAATACAAATCTTTTTAGGACCACATCTAAATATTATCTGCATGAATATATAACATGAATTAATATAACACATAACGATGAAAGGTTTTATTTACTGAAGACAGAAAATACTATTTTGTGAAGGAGAAACAAAAATGGATAACATCTGTTTTAGTAGGAGATTATGAATGACTTTTTCTACCTCCTACCAGGCTGCACTTAAAAACTAGCATTCATGAGTCTTTTAAGGAATTTCAGAGGCAAAATTCATCAGAACTTCTCCAAATTTAGAATTATCCCCCAAAGAGTGCTTCTTTTAGGAAAGGATAAAAGATACCAATAATAAGTAAGATAGTTTTAGGGGAAACAAATCTGGGGTTCTTGTTCAATGACAAAATGTGATTTTTGCAGAATAGCTGTTTTGAACTCTTTATAATAAAGGGTTTAACAAACTCATACATAAAAAAGCAAAGCACAGGTATCCCCTGCTTTTTGTTAAGTTTGTGTTACACCACTTTGCTTGGACAAAATGACAAGAAAGCAGCACTCAGCATCTATTCCACGGCGGGCCACTGCAGAGGCGGCACAGCCCGCAAGCACCGAGAATGCCCCCCCAGCCCCGAGTTCCTTTCCAGGGGGAAACTCTGCACCTCAGCATTAAGCCACCAAAGCTCTGAACTGTATCTGTGAGTGTCTGTGCTTTATCTTGATTTATTTTGTGCACTCAATAGCAAGACGTGTCCTTAAAAAAAAAAAAGGCTGTGAGAGGTGATTTTGGGAATCTGAGAAAGCTAAAGAAGTTTTCTATATAAATTAATAGTAATGACTTCTTCATTTATGCCATTTGACTTACGAAAGGTTTTATAGGGACATTCTACTTCTGGATAGTGAGGGAAATCAGTAAATTATATGTTCATGCAAAAGATACCTTTGTTTTTACAAATATAGGTGACTTAAAAAGGTTTTTTGGTACATGTTTTAACAAAGACATAATGGAAAGTATAGCATGTCTAGAATGTAAATACTTAAATATGATTGATTTACTTTTGAAAATAATGATCAAAATTATAGTTAATGGAAGAGGTTTCTCCCATCTGGCCAGATCACAAGAACCTTTAGAACTTTTGGCTGATATAGACAAATGGGCCACATTCCACAGAGATTCAGACTCGGTAGGTGTGTATGAATAATAAACATTCTATGATTCAATAAAATACACCTTGATTTTAAAGTGAGGAAAAATCCAATAATAAAGCATTAATGCAAAAGCAATACTTACCAGTACCGGAATTTTGAACCTAATGTAAAATAATGTGCAAAAAAATTCTTTTGAGGTGGAAGTGGTCTGTCCAATCGGAAGAATGTGTGATGTTCTACACATGCTTTCCACAAATTTTTGCATGCTCTGTAATTCACCATATTAAATCCCAATAACGTTTCTCTAGATTCATGCTGTAATAAATGACAAAATGCAGAGAATACCAGGAAAACATCAGGATCTAATGCTACATTTGGTTTACTTTTTACAGATAAATATTCTAGCCTTAAAATCAACTAATCCCTTGAAAAGCACGGCATCTTTTTTGCTTATCCAATAAAAAGGCAGTAAAATAGATGGAAAAGTTTCAAAATGTAGACCGTACCTCAGTCAGTAATACTACAATTCTCAGGAACTTTTACTTTACAATATAGCTAGAGATAAGTGTAAAAACAGAGATGTATCTGTTTTTAAAGCTTACTAGCTATAACTCTATTTCAAAACATAATCCTGGACCATAAATTAAATTATAAGATACATACATCTTTTAAAAGTATCTCAAAATTTGTAAATTTGTGTAGATTATAAGTATATAGAACTTATATATTATAGCACTTACATTATTATGAAACTCAAATTTTAAAATAAACAGCAACATAATAGAAGCATTTCTTTAATTTTTCTCTAAAAGTTTGGCACAAATTACTATTTAAATGGTTTTACTGAAGTAAACTACATATAGTAAGTCACACATGTTTTAACTGTACAGTTCTGGTTTTCACACAATGAATGCAACCATTTAACTTCCAATCAGAACAAAAAATAGATTATTACTAGCAACTCTGAAGTATCTTTTGTCTCCCCATTCTACCAGAAAGGTATCTTTGCAAAGGTAATCACTCTTCTGACATTTATCACCACAGATTAGTTATGCCTGTTTTTGAACTTTATATACATGGAATCATACATATGTGTCTTTATGTTTGATTTCTTTTGTTTAGTATTATGTTTCTATATCCACCCATATAGTTGTGAACAGTAATTTTCATTCTGTGTAATATTCTATCATATGAATATATCAGTTTATTTATCCATTTGTTGTTGATGGATATTTGATTTTTCCAGTTTCATGACATAAAAATATTGCTATGTATATTTCTCTATGTTGTCCGTGTGCACTTCTGTTGCTGGATAAGATATGAGTGTTCACCTTCAGCAGATAATGCCCAGTTTTCTAAAATGGTTAGATCAATATATACTCCCTCCCACCAGCCATATATCCTCTACATACTCACCAACTACTGGCTTATCAATCTCTTGTTTACACTATCCTGGTGGCTGTGTAGAAGTATCACATTTTGGTTACAATTTGTACTTCCCTGATGATTAAAGAAGTTTAACACCTTCTTACATTACTGGCCTTGTGGATGTTCTCATTTCTGAAGTATCTGTTCAAGTCAGTAGCATATTTGGGTTGGATCTATAACCAAGGATGTGGTGTGTGTGCACATGTGGGTGCGTATGTATTATATATACATTCTGTGCTATTTCATTCCCTTAATGCTATCTTTTGATGAATACAGCTCTTAATTTTAACACAGTCCAAGTTATTGATCTTTTCTTTTAAGGTTTTCTATGTCCTGTTAAAGAAATGTTTGCCTATCAAAAGATATGACAGATTTCTATAATTAAAATACTGGAAGATGCCTACATATAAATATAAAACTACTTTTTTAGAAGATAATATGCTTAAAATACCACTTCTTGATCACCAAAAAATTCTTAACTGTGCTTAATAGTGGCTTGGCATGCACTTACAAAACAGTTTACATGCTGTTCCATAGGCCATAAATAATGATTAGGTCTCACACTGAGCATCACACAGTAATACTTCTCAGCAGAAGCAACATCTAGAAACATTTACGTTCTCCTTTTCCTGACACTGCATACTTCAAAAAGTCTATGTGTGATTCTAACATTCTACCAACTGTACTTGGACAATCTGTAAAAAAAAAAATTATAACAAAATCCATCCCCCATATTTTGTAAACAATAGACACATAATGCTGTATTAAGAGATAAGTAGTTTTCCTAAAGTTTAGGTATTTAAAAAGATGTTTCAGAGAGAAAACATTAACAAGATGACATTCTACAGACTATGATCATATACAGTCTTGAATCAGTTATTATATGACTTTTGTTCATATTATCTGTGGCTAAACACACTCCTAAATGATATACTACCTCAGTGAATGGTTTAAGGATTAAATGCTATGAAAATGATTGTGTGATTATCAGACACAGAGTAAGACGTCAATAAATGTGAAACTACTGTAACTAATAACAGTAGTGCTACTAAGAGGAAAAAATTAGAAAGCTGACTTCAACATTGCTTTCTACCAATATAATGATTTAAAGTAAAGTATTTGTTTAGAGAAGTAGAGGGTTCCAGATAAGATTTTTTGAAACATGTACAAAAATTCATTAGAAGCACTAGTTGTAAGAGTCACAGCCTGGAAATGCCAGAAGTGTCCACTAACATAAGAATAAATAATTTATGGTATATTCAATCAACGGAATACCACGCAGCAATAGAACAAACTACTGCTATGTGCCACAATATGGCTGAATCTCACAATGTTAACGTTAGAAGGTAGGCAACAGGAAAACATTATGTATGATCCATTTTTTAAAGTTCAAAATAAGTCAAACTAATCCATGGTGATACAAATGCAATCACTATCTACCTTTCAGAAAGGTTAACGACAGCAAATGAGCATCAGATCCATGAGCAATAAAACTAAGGTGCCAGTAATGTTCTACACATTAACATTACACATTTATTACATACTTACCAAACACTATACTTAGTATTTATATACTTTCCTGTGTATTTAAGTAAAACTCTACAGAAAAAACTTTCATATTTTGTGAAAATGAGAAAGCATAGTTAGGTCATTAGAAAGCATAGTTAGAGCACTAGCCTCAGATAAAATACAGCCAATTCAAATACTTTTAAGGTTTCAAATACATTTCACACACATACACGCACAACTACCCTGAAATCTGCATTAATTTGTTACAATTTGTAAAAAATAATTTAAGTCAAAGGATAAAATTAGTTTAATTTGGTTAAACAGAGAAAATCATTTACAAGATGAAATTCATTCCAACTCTGTACTTCCCATAATTCAACGTGTTGTATTTAATATACAAAAAGGACCACCATTTGCACAAAGGGAGGAAATGTACTATACATTCATGAACTAGAAACAAAATACTCAGTTTCCCTAAAATGAAATGAGCTTATATATGAAAGTGTTGCAGATCAATAAGAATAAAAAAAGAAGAGCATATAAAATGCCTAGTTACCACCTTCATGACTAAACTCTGGCAAATGACAATGAACATCTCAACTGAGATCAGTTTCAAAGTTCAAAAGAGAGCAGAATCGATACATAGAAGAACTTTAAATCAGAACCACAGTAACAGTAAAGGAAATAAACACTGTCATAAAATGTGAATTATTCAGTGGGGAGTTATCAACCATATAATGTAACACTTTTATTCACACTGAAAACGGCCACGAATGACTTCATTTCTTAAAACTTCATTTATTTAAATACTATTTGTTTATATAAATGTTATTTATATTTATACAAATAGTTTTATATTTGTAAATAATGTTCATTTATATTAAAAATGATTAAGATCACCACTCACCAATTCTTTTCTAAGTTGAATAAAAAACTGTTTGCACTTAAAAGAAATTTTTACAATCTTCAACCTGGATAAAAAGAGAATGAATTGGAGTGTTAATAATAATGAATAAAGATAAAAACAATAACTTAAGAAAATAATTAAAAAGTAATCTTTTAACTGTATATATAGTAACATCTAAACATTTAATCATATATATTCACATTACATAAAGATTGTGAAGATTTTGGTACTTCATGAAAAAATAATTAGAATCTATATACTCAATTGAAGAAAGTTTTACACAACATTTGCTGTGAACTATACATTTCCCAATTTTTAGCTCTAGAGAAATACATAAAAACGCATGTCATAAATTAAAATTTCAAGATATACCAACAACACAGTTATTTACTTTATAAATCTACAAGTAGTTTTCTGGTTCTGAAAGGAGCTGAGCAATCACCACTCCAATGTATTAAGTAAAAAGGTCAGCAGACTGAAAAATCAACAACTGTTCTTGGATACATGAGAGAGAGGAGGACGCAGGATAAACTGCCTACCCTCAAGGTCTGAGAGACCAGCAAGTAAATGCAGAGAGCGGCAGCTTACCAGAGGAGAAACTCACTGGCAGAAACTACCAGAGGAGCCAGTGCCAAGGCAGTAAAACCTGACCTGTAATTTAAGCTTTGGAGGCTCTGTGTAGCCAACTTCAAGAGTTAAAAACTCCAGAAGAACCGGTCATTCAGGGGGCTCCTGCAATATTGTAAGATTTACCTCTAGGATCTCAACCAGACTGGCATGGTAAATGTCAAAGAAAAATACCCTTGGGTTTCCAGCAAGAGAAGGGGAAAAGGAACCATCTTGAAATGCACCAGAGCACTCTGTTCTTATAAGGTCCTTCAGGAATAACTAGTTAAACAAATCCTAACCTGCTGGGGTACTACCAGAGCTTAACCAGCCTGAGGAAGCCAAACCAACTCCACCTCACTCTAACCATTCTATCCCACCTAGCAGGGAGAAAAGAACTGAGAAACACTTGTGAAGCTCAGTCTAGAGGCACAGGTTCACAAAAACAGAGAGCTAATCATAGGATACAACACTTGCCTTCCCCCAACGCCTCACAACATTACTAACAGCTTATTTACAGCAGTTCCTTTTACTAGAATATCATATCTGGTTATTAAGTTAAAGTTGCAAGGCATACGAAAAGACAAAAAACATGATGTGAAGAAACAGAACTGGACACAGAAGAGATGCTGGAATGATCAGACTGGGGATTTAAAACATCTATAATTAATGTGCTAAGGACTCTAAAGAATAAAGTAAAAAGCATATGAGAACAGATGGGCAATGCAAGTACAAATATGGAAATCATAAGAAAGAACCTCAAGAAAATGCTATGGATAAAAAACAATGTAACAGAAACAATACATTTCACGACCTTATTAGTACACTGGACAAAGCTGAGGAAATAATCTCTTAGAGGACATATTAGTAAATCCTCAAAACCTGTAAAGCAAAGAGAAAAGGATATAAAAAGAACAGCTTATCCAAGAACTGTGGGACAAGTACAAAAGATGCCATATACAGTAACATATGGCAATGAAAATACCAGAAGGAGAACTGAAAGTAACGTAAGAAATGTTTGAAACCAAAATAACTAAAGAATTTCCCTAAATTAACATCAAACATCAAAGCACAGATCAAGGAAGCTCAAGAGAACACAAGCAGGATAAATGCCTTAAAAGCCACACCTAGGCATATCACTTTTAAATTACAGAAAATCAAAGATAAAGAAAAAAATCTTAAAAGAAGCCAAAGGAAAAAACACCTTATCTATAGAGGAACAAAGGTAAGAAAAGTTACATCCAAATTCTCAGAAACCATAAAACAAGAAATGAGTGTTGAAAGAAAAAAAACCACCAACTCTAAATTTTGTAATTTGAAATTGTCCTTTAAAAATGAATAATAGAGACATTCTCAAATAAAAATGGAGGACTTTACTGCCATGAGACCTGCCTTACAAGGAATGTTAAAAGAAAAAATTAATATAGGCCAGAAACTTGGATCTATATAAAGAAAGAAAAAGCAAAGAAGAAATGTGACAATAAAATAAAAACTTGATTTTTCATATTCTTAATGGATCTAACATATACCATTTTGTTCAAAATAATAAAAGCAACAATGTATGCAATTATGTATGCTTATGTACCTATCATTCATATATATACACACACACACATAATTATATACATTTGTATGCTTATAAATAAGTGAAATGACTGACAGCAATGATACGAGGGACAGGAGGGAGATATTAGTATTATTTCAATTTTATAAGGTACTCACACTACCTGTGACGTGGTATACTATCATTTGGAAATATACTTGGATTAATGTAAATAGAACTGCAAACTCTAGAGCAACCACTAAAAAAAGTAAAAAAAAAGAAAACTGATAAGCTAAGGAGAGAAAATGAGATTAATATAAAATGCTCAATTAAGACAACAAATGGCAGAAAGAGAATGAAACACAAAAATGGAAACAAGGAACAAGGGCAACAAATAGAAAAAAAAAAGTAATGGATATGGTAGATATTAATGCAAACATATCAAAAATCCTTTACAAAAGGCAATGGGCTAAGTGCAGCAGTTAAAATCCACATTGTCAGAGTGGATCACAAAACAAGATACAATATGTTGTTTAACTATAAAGGCATATGTAGGTTAGATATAAACAGATGGATAAGATAGACCATGGTAAGACTAATCAAGAGAAGCAGAAGTACTAGGGATGTGATGGCCATCATGGGGACTATAGTTAATAATACTGTATTGCATATTTAAAAGTTGCTAAGACAGATCTTAAAAGTTCTCATCCCAAGAAACAAGAATTATAATTATGTGTAGTGATGAAATGGACCAGATTTACAGTGGTGACCATTTTACAATATATACAAATATTTAATCATTTGTGTACACCTGAAACAAATATAATGTTATATGTCAATTATATATTAAATTTTTAAAAAATATTTGTTTTTGAGAGAAAGAGGGAGGGGAGGGACAGTGCTCAAGCAGGGAAGGGGCAGAGAGAGAGGGAGACACAGAATCCAAAGAAGGCTCCAGGCTCTAAGCTGTCAGCACAGAGCCCAACGTGAGGCTCAAACCACAAACCATGAGATCATGACCTGAGCCGAAGTGGGACATTTAACTGAGCCACCCAAGTGCCCCTGTCAATTATACCTTTAAAAAGGAAGATGGGAAAAAAAACAAAACAAAGAGTAGTTCTAATAATTATAAAAAAACCCAAAACAGACATTAAAGCAAAGTTATCAGGGATAAAGAAGAGCATTCCACAATGACAAAGGGGTAAATTCTTCAAGAAGACATTACAAAATCTCAATGTGTATGCACCTTGAAACAGAGCATTAAACTACAAGAGGCAAAAATTGACAGAATTACAAAGAGATACATATGAATACACTAACATAGTTGGAGACTTCAACACTCCTCTATTCGAAATGGAAAAATTCACCACACAGAAGATCATTAAGGGCATAACTGAATTCAACAGATCATCAATCAAATGGGTATAATTAACCTTTACAGATTACTTCTTACAAAATGAAAAAATACACTTTTTTCAAGCTCATTTGGAACATTCACCAAGACAGACCATATCCTCAGCCATAAATGTGACACACAGCAAAAGCAGTACCTAGAAGGAACTTTATGACAATAAATGCATATATAAGAGAAAAAGACCAACAATCAATAATCTTAACTTTCTACTTTAAATAAAGAAGAGCAAATTAAATCTAAAGTAAGAAAAATAGTAGAGCAGAAATCAGCGAAAATGAAAACAGTAGACTAATAGTATCAATGAAACCAAAAGGTAATTCTTTGAAAATTTAATAAAATCAATAAGCCTCTAGCCAGACTAAGAGAAAAAGAGAAAGTACACAAATTACTAATATTCAGAAAGGAGAGAGTAGACATCACTACCATTAAAAGCATAGTAAAAGAATACTATGAACAAATGTATGCCCGTAAATTTGATAATCTCAAAAAAATGAGCCAATTCTTTGGAAGACACAATCTGCCAAAACTCACAAAACAAGAAATACATGATCTAAATAAACGTGTATTTGTTGGAGAAATTTAATTAACAATTAATAAACTTCAAAAAAAAAAAAAAGAAAGTGTCAGTGGTTAACTGTACTAAGAATTTAAGTAAGAACTTACACTAATTCTCTACAATCTCTTTCAGAGGATAAAAGCAGAAGGAATACAACTAAAGTCATTCTATGAAACTAGCACTGCCTTAATACCGAAACCAGACAAAAACAATACATGAAAACTACAGAACAATCTCTCTCATGACCAAAGATTCAAAATCCTCATAATACTAGCAAACCAAATCCAACAACATATAAAAAAATTATATACCACAACCAGGTGGGATTTATCCCATGAATGCAAAGCTGGCTCAAGATTAAAAAAATCAATTAATAGAAACCAACATATAAAAAGATTTAAAAAGAAAAAAAATTACATAGTTACATATGAAGAACAAGCATATGTCAAAATGTAACACCCATTCCTGATAAAACTTTCACTGTAGTAGGAAGACAGGGAAACTTTCTCAACTAGATAAGACTTCCCTTAAAAAAAAAAAAAACTAAGCTATAACCTCATACTTAATGGTAAGAAACTAGAAACTTTCTACTAAGATCAAGCAAAGAAAGGATGTCTCAGCTGACCACTCCTTTTCAACAACATACAGGAATTCCACGCTAAAACAATTAAGGAAAGGAAAAGTAATGAAAGATACAGACTGGAAGGAAGGAAGACATAAACCTTTTTGCTCACAGATGACATGATCATTTATGTGGAAGATCCAAGAGAACCGATAAAAAAAATTCCTGGAACTAATAAGCAGTTACAGCAAGGTTGCAGGACACAAGAATCATACAAAAAAGTCAATTTTGTCACTATATATAAAAAATGCACAAGTAGAATTTGAAATTAAAAACAGTAATATTTACATTAGCACCCTCAAAAATAAAATACTTAAAACCTAAACCTAAAAAACAGGTACCAGAACTATATGAGGAAAAGTGCAAAACTCCAATGAATGAAATCAAAGAACTAAATAAATACAAAAAATACTCCATGTTTATGGATAGAAACAGTGATGTCGAGATGTCAATTCTTTCCAATTTTAGAGTAAAAAATCCCACCACGTTATTTTGTGGATACTGACAAACTTTTTTTTTTTTTGAAAAATTTTTTGAGAGAGAGAGAGAGAGAGAAAGCATGTAAACAGGAGAAAGGGGTGGGGGGGGGAAGAGAGAGAGAGAGAGGGAGAGAGAGAGAATCTTAAGCAGGCAAGAAGCACAAAGGAGGGCTCCATCCCATGACCCTGAGACCATGACCTGAGACCCTGGAATCATGACCAGAGCTGAAATCAAGAATCAGACACTCAACTGACTGAGTCACCCAGGTGCCCCAGACAAAGTGATTTTAAAGTTTATACAGAAAGGGAAAAGACACACAATAGCCAATGTGATATACTGAAAGAGAACACCAAAGTTGGAGGACTGACACTATCCAAGACTTTATTTATTTTAATAGTTTACTGTCAGATTGGTTTCCATATAACACTCAGTGCTCTTCCCCACAAGTGCCCTCTTACCCAAGGGATTACAGAAGTGCTGATGCATAGGAGCACAAGTACCCCAATGTTCATAGCGGCACTTTCTACAATAGCCAAATCATGGAAAGAGCCTAAATGTCCATCACCTGATGAATGGATCAAGAAGATGTGGTTTATGTATACAATGGAGTATTACATGGCAATGAGAAAGAATGAAATATGGCCATTTGTAGGAAAGTGGATGTACCTCAAGGGTGTCATGCTAAGCGAAATGAGTCAGGTGGAGAAGGACAGATACCATATGTTTGCACTCATAGGTCTAACAGGAGAAAACTAACAGAGGACCATAGGGAGGGGAAGGGGGAAAGAGAGTTGGGGAGAGAGAGGGATGCAAATCAAGACTTACTTTAAAGCTAGAGTAATGAAAACAGGATGTTATCAGTGAAAGAAAAACCAAAACAGGTTAATGAAACAGAACAAAGAACCCAGGAATAATGCTCCATAAATACATTAAAATGCTCTTTGAGAAAGGTGCAAAGGCAATACAATGGAGCGAAGACAGTCTCTTCAACTAATGGTGCTGGAACCACTGGACTTTCACGAGCACAAATACGAATCTAGACAAAGAGCTTACATCCTTCACACAAAAATAAATATAATAAATCAGAGAACTAAATGTAAAATCAAAACTATAAAACTCCTAGAATATAACACAGAAGAAAACTTAGACAACCTTAGTTTGATAATCCTTTTTTAGACAGAACACCAAAAGCATGATCCATGAAAGAAATAATCAATAAGCTGAATTTCATTAAAAGTAAAAACTTATGCTCTGTGAAAGACAGTATCAAGCAAAGTAAAAGACAAGACAACCACTATAAGAAAATATTTGTAAAAGACACATCTGATAAAGGACTGTTAATATAAAAAGAACTCATAAAACTCAATAATAATAATAAAACAACCCAATAAAAAATTAGCCAAAGACCTTAACAGATAGCTTACTACAGAAAATATACAAACAGCAAGTAAGCATGGGAAAAGTTACTTCACATCGTGTTAATAGGGAAATGCAAATTAAACAATGAGATACTATCACCCACGTAAAGAATGGCCAAAATCCAGAACACTAACATTAAATGTTGGTGCAGAAATGGGGCAACAAGAGCTCTCATTCATTTTGGTGGGAATAAAAAAATGGTATAGCCATTTTGTCAGACAGTTGGCCATTTTCTTATGAAAGTAAACATATCTGTACCACCCAGAAACTGTACTCCTTGGTATTTACCCAAAGGAAATGGGAATCTATATACACACAAAACTCTGCACGAATGTGAAGAGCGGTTTTACTCATAATTGCCAAAACTTAGAAGCAACCAGGATGTCTTTTGGTAGGCGGATATATGAATTAACTGTGGTACATCCACATAATAGAAACTATTCAGCTCTACAAAGAAATGACGTACAAGCCATTAAAGATGGGAAAAGAACTTAACTCCATATTGCTAAGTAAAAGAAGCCAATCTGAAAAGGCTACACAATATATGATTCCAATTATATGACAATTTGAAAAGAGCAAAACTATAGAGAAAGAGAAGAGTAGGTGACAGAGGTCAGTGGGGAGATGATTATGTGGAGCATAGAGAATTCTTAAGGCAGAAAAATTATTCTGTAATGTATTATAATGATGGGTATACATCATTATATATTTATCCAAACACACAGAATATATAACACGAAGAGTGAACTCCAATGTAAACAAACTATGGACTCTGGGTGATTATGATGTGTCAATGTCAGCTCATCCTTAGTAAAAAAAAAAAAAATACACCATTATAATAAGGGATATTAATGAGATGATACTATACATGTGTGGGGTTAGAAGATACATGGAAATCTCTGTACAGTCTTCTGAATTTTTTTGTGAATCTAAAACAACCCTCCAAAAACAAAATCTTAAAAACATTAAATAAATGGGGCATTCGCCTGGCTGGCTCAGTCAGTTAGGCATCCGACTCTTGATTTCTATTCAGGTCATAATCTTACAGATCATGGGATCAAGCCCAACATTGGGCTCTGTGCTGACAGTGTGGTATATGCTTGGGATTCTCTCTCTCTATCTCTCTCTATTCCCTCCTCTGCTCTCTCTCAAAATAACTTTAAAAAAAAAAGAACCTAAATGAGGCATCTGGTGGCTCAATCAGTTGAATGACTCCTGATTTCAGCTCAGGTCATGATCTCACAATTCGTGAGTTCAAGTCCCACAATAGGCTATGCACTGACCATGCAGAGCCTTCTTGGGATATTCATTCTCTCTCTCTCTCTCTCTCTCTCTCTGTCCCCCCCAACCCCCGTGTGCTCTGTCTCTCTCAAAACAAATAAACTTTTATTAAATAAACTTCAAAAAAAGAGGTGGGCATCTGGCTCTTGATTTTGGCTCAGGTCATGATCTCACAGTTTGTGGGTTCAAGCTTTGCACTGGGCTCTGTGCTGATGATGCAAAGCCTGCTTGGGATTCTCTCTCTCTCCCTGTCTCCTCTCAAAATAAATAAATTTAAAATAAATAAGGAAGTAAACAAACTTTAAAAAATAAATTGAATAAACAAAACAATAAACAATATTTAGAAAAAAAGGTGTTAAAGCTTGCAAGACCTTACAGAATAACCGTAAATATATTTTGGATTTTCTAATTTACCTTCCTACAATGCTTTACTTCTTATATGTAAGTCACACAATCCTATAAGAGATGAGTTCTCAAAGATTCATCAGTATACTCAGTATCAGCAGAATAGATTTCCCTCAATATTTTAACCTTTTAATAAGTAATACTCAGCTCTTGTTTTAACCTTCACAACTAAGAGACTAAGAGATTCAATCTTACTTTGCAAAACTTGCTGTAGAATCCTGGCCAAATCATCTAAGTAAATATTTGTGTGGGAATTCAAAGTTTGAATATTTATGACCTATGGCACTCTCATTCAAGAAGTCTTCTCAGCAGAAGAGAGGACAAAGATTTAAAAGAAGCAATGGAGGGCACCTGGATATCGCAGTTACTTAAGCATCTGACTTTCGATTTTCATTCAGGTCATGATGTCACAGTTCAAGAGACTGAACCCCACGTTGGGCTATGTGCTGATAGTGTGGAGCATGTTTGGGATTCTCTCTCTCTTCCTCTCTCTCTAGCCCTCCCATGCTCACTTGTACTCTTTCTCTCTCTCAAAATAAATATATAAGCATTACAAAAAAATAAGCAATGGAAGTATACATGAGCTAAAGCATTCTAGCAAAAATAAAAAAATATTAGAATGATCAGGGTTCTACAAGGAGAAAAGAGGGAGAAGGTAGAGTTTGTTCAAAGAGAATATCCCAAACCTGGGGAAAGACTTGGACAAACAAATCCATGGCACTAATATATCGCTCTAGTATCTCAATGTAAAATGGCCTTCTCCTAGACATACTACAATGAAATTATCAAAAATTAATAACAAAGAATCTTAAAGGCCGCATGGAAAAAAAAGAATGTAACTTACAAAGGAACCCTAATTATTATGCTGTCATTGGATTTCTCAGCAGAAATCTTACAGGCCATGACACAGTAGAAAGGCACATTATAAAGGCTGAAAGATAAAAACTGCCAGACAAAAATACTTTATCTCGCAAAATTATCCTTCAAACATGAAGAATAAATAAAGGCTTTTACAGACAAACAAAAGATGAGGGAGTTCACCAACTCTAAAGCTGGTGAAAGGAATTCTTCAAGTTGAAATGAGCAGATGCTAATCAGTGACAAAAAATAAACAAAAAGTATACAACACATCGGGAAAGGTAAAAAAAAATATATATATACAGTTAGACTTAGAAAACTATAAGTTTCTAAAAGGATGATGTGTTAGCTACTCAACTATAATATAAATGTTAAAAGAGTAGCAAAAGTAACTATCGCTACTATAAATTATTAATACATCAATGACACAAAAGCTCAATTTTGACAATAATATTATAAAAGGGAATATAAAAGTAAAACGGTGAAGCCCTTGTGGGCGACTGAAGATAAGTTGCTATTACAAAACAAAAACCAATAGTAGATGTACAAAAGACAAAGAAGAAATAGAAAAAAAATTTATACAAAGGAATGCAAAAACAGAGGGAAGAGAAACAATGAAAACACAAAAAAAATCTAGAAAGTGATGAAATGGCAATATAAAGTCCTTACATATCAATGATTACTCTAAATGGAAAGAATTGAATTCATCAATGAAAAGGTAGAGTGGCCTGAGAGATAAAAAACCAAAACTCAACTACAGGCTGCTTTCGAGAGACTCCTTACAGTTATAAAGATGCACATCCCCTTAAAATGAAGGGATGGAAAACGATCCCATGCAAGTGGAAACCAAGAGAAAGTGGGGTTAGCTCTTCTTGTATCAGACAAAACAGATTTCAATGCAAAAACAGTACCAAGAAACATGGAAGGGCATTCATTATATAATGATAATGAAGATACAACAATTGTAAATACATATGCACCCAACTTCACAGCACCTAAACATATTAAGCAAATACTAATAGACATGGAGAAATAGTACAATACAATATTAATAAAGGATGTTAACACCTCACTTTCAACAATGGAAAGATCATCCAGACAAAAATTCAATAAAGAAACAATGGGCTTGAACCATACATTACAAGAAATAGACCTAAAAGAAATCTATAGAACATTCTATCCAAGAGCAGCACAATACACATTCTTCTCAATTGCAAGTGCATTCTTAAAGACAGATCATACAGTAGAGCACAAAACAAGTCTTAGCAAATATAAAATTAAAATCATACCAATTAAAAAAAAATCATACCAATTATCTTTTTCAACCACAATATAAAACCAGAAATCAATAACATGAGGAAAGGTGGAAAATCTATGTATCTGTAGAAAGTAAACAAAACACTCCTGACCTACAAATTGGTCAAAGAAAAAAATAATAAAGCTAACTAAGGAATATCTTGAAACAAAAGAAACACAAAATAACAAAAGATATGGATTACCATAAAAGCAGTTCTAAGAGTGATGCTAATAGCAATAAATGCACATACAGTTGACCCTTAAATAATGCTGGGGTTAGGGGCACCAACTTCCCACACAGCTGAAAATCAATATTTAAGTACTGACTCCCCCAAAACTTAACTACTAATAGCCTGCTCTTAACCAAAAGCTTTACCAATAATATATAGGTAACACATATTTTGTACAAATGTTCTACATATTACATACTGTATTCTTAAAATAAACTAGAGAAAATATTATTAAGAGAAACATAAGAGAAATGCTGTTTACAGTACTAAAATATATTTACCAAAAAAATTCACATATAAGTGAGCCCATGCAATTCAAATTCATGTTGTTCTAGGGCCTACTCTATTAAGAATTTAGAAAGATAATAAATAAAGAATCTAACTTTATACTTATAGGAAACTAGAAAAAGGATTAATTAAGGCCAAAGTTAGCAGAAGAAAGAAAATAATAAAAAATATAAGAATAGAAATAAATGAAATGGAGACCAGAGAAGACAACAGAAAGATGAAAACTAAGAGCTGGGTTTTTTTGTTTTTGTTTTTTGTTTGCAAAAATATACAAAATTGACAAAACTCTAGCAAGACTAAGAAAAAAGAAGACTCAAATAAAATTCAAAATGAAAGAGGAAAAATTACAACTGATATTACAGAAATACATAGGAACATATGAACAAATACGATAACAGAAAAGAAATGGATAATTTCCTAAAATCATACAACCTATGAAGACCAAATCAGGAAGAAGTCTAAACAGACAAATATTAAGTAAGGAGAATGAAACAGTAATCAAAAACTTCCCAATATGGAAACTCCCAGGACCAGATTTCTTCACTAGGAAATTCTACCAAATATTTAAATGAGAATTAATGTCAAGCCCTCTCAAATTGTTCCAAAAAAATAAAATAGAATGAAGACTCCCAAACAAGACTGACACTTAAGCCAGAGGAAGACACTACAATAAAACTACAGACCAATGTCCCTGTTGAACACAAATGCAAAAATTCACAACAAAATTCTAACCAAATTTAGGAACTCATTAAAAAGATTTCACACCATGACCAAGTACAGTTTATCCCTGAATGCAAGGATAGCTCAACATACACAAATCAATAAATACGACATGCCACATTAACAAAAATGAGAAGATAAAAATCATATGATTTTCTCAACAGATGAAGAAAAAGTATTTGACAAAATATATCCTTTCATGATAAAATCATCAACAAATTGTATATGGAGGAAACATACCTCAACACATTAAAGACCGTATACAACAAACCTACAACTAACATACTCAGTAGAGAAAACCTGAAAGTTTTTCCTCTAAAATCAGGAAAAACCACTCCTATTCAACATAGTATTGGAAGTCCTAGCTGGCAAGCTGGCATCTAAACAGAAAAGGAAGAAATAAAATAGTTATTTGTGAATGATATGATGTATGTATTAAAAATAGGTTTCCTTGAGGGCAGACCTTTGTTAAAGAGAAAAGAAAGCTCTGAGCATATTTCAAAATGGTTACTTCTCTGCTCAACCCACCATGCCCTCCAAACATGAGTGAGTTTTTTCCCACTCTTCAGCCTGGGAACCTGGTGGAATGCCTGGTGGTAGTAAAACTCATGAAAGTGTGGGGATCTTTGTGAAGCTGAGGTTCAAGGGTTTTCATCTCTCAAACCAGTCATTGCTTAGTCTCCAACAATTAGTCAAATACCTTTAAATTAGTCCTACCAGTGGTAGTATGTACTGCCATAAGTACTTAGGATAGGATCAGAAGATATCCTAATGTTCCCTGAGGATTCAGCTATAATAGCTTTAGAAACTTTAAATCCCTTCTATTCAGTTTAATTCTTGAAAATAAAATTTAAAATGAACAGTATATACTTGCCAATCAGTATCTTAAATATTCATATCTTTTCTGTGTATGTGTCTGACATGATTTGTAGAATGATAAAGACTTGGAAATGTGGGGTGCTTGGGTGGCTTAGTTGGTTAAGCATCCACTCTTGATTTAATCTCCACGCATGACCTCACTGTTTATAGGATTGAGCCTCATGTCAGGCTCTGTGCTGACAGCAACAGAGCCTGCTTGGGATTCTCTTTCGCTGCCCCTCCTCACCTCAGAATAAATAAATAAACATTAAAAAAAACAGAAGGAAAGAAAAGGGGCTGGGTGGCTCAGCTGGTTAAGTCTCCAACTTTAGCTCAGGTCATGATCTCACAGTTTGTGAGTTCGTGAGTCATCTGTGCTGACAGCTCAGAGCCTGGAGCCTGCTTCAGATTCTTGTCTCCCTCTCTCTCTGCCTCTCCCCTGACTCATGCTTGCGCGCTCTCTCTCTCTCTCTCTCTCTCTCTCTCAAAAATAAAGATTAAAGAAATTTTTTAAAAAAGAAAGAAAAAAAAGACTTGGAAATGTGAGTTCTATTTCTCAATATTAAAATAGTTCTAAACATATTTACCAATAAAATAATATGTCAACTCCTTAGCAGAATACTTAGGACCTTCACAATCGGAATCTGATTTCTCTTCTAAACATTATCTTCCCAATTTTTTGTTCCCTTACTTCTGTCTAGAAAACTGAAAGAGAAACCAAACCAAATAGCTCATCATTTCCTCCTTGTCATATCCTTTCATACTATTCGGCCTCTGCAACTGTTTGCTACCTCTCTACATGAATTCCTTAAATCCACATCTACCTCTCCCACACTTCCTGTTTCACTGAGGAAATTTCTATTTGTCCTTTAAAAGCCATCCTAAATATCATGGAGCCATTAAAAATTACCCTAAAACAACTGCATCCTTTGTGTTTCCAAAACAATTTGTCAAAAAACTCTTCTAGAATCCTTATAATAATAATAAAAGAAACATGTATACAATATAGGGTTTTGAAACTACAGAAAAATTTAGATTATAACTGTATTATTTTAGCCCATACTATCTGAAAAGATTTTCAAATTTTGACATTTATATAAAATATAAAATACAAAAATGTTTTTAAAATTATCTTTATTACTTACTTAATACCTTTCCTTAAATTCCACCTCTATACTACAGTATACTTGAGGTAATAAATTATATCATGTATCTTGAATGTATCATAGATAAGCTGTTATATTACAATTGCCACTTCAGATAGCTGTGAAATTAGGTGATTAACTAGTTGGTACCTAACCTTCTGATTTCTGTATAAGTCTAATTACATCAAATAGAAGTGGGGGTTTTGATTTTTTACTTTGCTTTTCTGTTTGGAGTATCATTGTAATTACTGTATTGTAAATGACGGAAAATAATTGCATATATTAAAAAAATAAATTGTATAAAAAATAATAAAATAAAATAAATTTTTAAAGAAAAAAAATAAATAAAATTATCTTTAGTAAAATCAGAAATGTATTATAATCAAAGATGTACATTTACCAGTTCACTGTTATAAACCCTGACAATGAAGCTTTTAATTACATATTTTATTGCTGTTAACTATATAATTAATTCCTGTGTGTCCCCTAATAGGCAGGTGCCATGTCTTTATTTTATATCCTCCTCTGAACATATCACGATTTGAATTATATAGCAAGCATTTAAAAGACCTGAGATGAAACACTAAATGAGTTTTCCTTAATGAGCTTTACAGAAGTGTAGTTTACATATACAATAAACATACCAACTTTAATGAACAATTCAAAGAGTTTTGACAAATAAATTCAGTTATGTAACTACCACGCACCAAAATCATCATGTAACATTTCCGTCACCTCAAAACAGCCCCTTGTGTCCCTCTGCAGTCAACTGCCTCCTTCTATTTTCAGTTTCTGGCAACCACTGGTATACTGTCTCTATAATTTGTGTTTTCTAGAATTTCATATAAATAGAAACAAAGAATATGTTTGTGTTTGGCTTCTTATACTTAGCATAGAGTTTTGAGGCCAAGGCATCCATATGGTTTAGTGGTATCAATAGCTCATTTCTTTTTATTGCTGAACAGTACTAACTGTGGATATAAATCCTTTCGCCAACCAACAGACATCTGCAGCTCTGTTCTGTTATAAATAATGTAGCTATGAACATTAGTGTAAAACTCTTTATAAGAACTTAGGTTATCATCTCTCTTGGGTAAATTTCCAGGAAAAGAAATGCTGGACTATATGGTAAATGTATGTTTAAAGAAATTGACAACATGTTTTCCAAAGTTGGTGTACTAGTTTGCACTCTCACCAGAAATACGAGATTTAAAGAGTTTTGCTTCTTGCCATCATTTAGTATTTCATTTTATTTAAGTGGAGCTACTCTGTGTGTGAACAGTAGTTCACCGTGGTTTAACGTGCATTTCACTGATGACTGAACGTCTTTTCATGTGCTCATATGCCATCTGTATGTCTCCTTTGGTGGAAGTGTGTAATCAAATATTTTGCCTCTTCTTTTTAATCAGATTGTCTTACTACTGAGTTATGAAAGTTCTTTATATGTTCTTGATAGGTCCTTTATCAAATATATATTTTACAAAAGACTGTCTTCTTTTTTCATCTTCTTTATAGAGTCTCTTCTGAAGAGCAAAAGTATGTAATTTTCATGATGTTTATTTCAAATATTTTTGTATTTTATGGTTTATCTGTTTTAGTGACCTAAGAAATTTATTATTATTATTTAAACAAAGTTGTGGCAATTTTCTAGACTAACTGCTTTTGTCACTTATCATATTCTATTAAAGTATTATTAAAGTGACTAAAAAAACCTATTAAAGTCACAGATAGTAAAAAATCAGGACCAAATCTTTTAAAAGGAGATATAAAGAGAAACAGATGAATACAATGCCTTTCTTTTGTATTTTTCTTCTGCTAAAGAAAATAACTGCATTTATTTTAAAAAATTGGAGCTGCTCATATAAGAGATATGATTGAAGTGATTTTTTAAATGTTTTTATTTATTTTTGAGAGAGAGAGAGAGACAGACAATGCAAGCAGGGGAGGGTCAGAGAGAGAGGGAGACACAGAATTCGAAGACAGGCTCCAGGCTCTGAGCTGTCAGCACAGAGTTGGACACAGGCCTCGAACCCACAGACCATGAGATCATGACCCGAGCTGAAGTCAGACGCTTAACCGACTGAACCACCCAGGCACCCCTGAAATGATTTTTATGATTTTCAAGTGATCCCCTTAAAGGCAAGTGGCAGATGCTACTTCTTTTTCCTCACTCTGGGACACAGAAGCAATGGTAGGCAAGTTACCCTGGACAACAAGGGCAACATGCTAAAGGCAGCAGTGAAACTGAAGCAACATGAGTTTTACACCTCATGGAGCCACCATACTTTCCTCGCACCAATTTAAACCATGTAATAGCGGATCTTAGATGCAGCAACCACATCCATGCTCCAGCTGATAAAATAGCACCTCACTGAATGCACCTGGAAGAAATACTGTAACTTAAAGTAATCATGGAGTGGGTTTCCAGCTGGCTCAGTCCTTAGACCATGCAAGTCTTGATTTTGGGTTTGTGAGTTTGAGTCCCACACTGGGTGTAGAGATTACTTAAAAATTCAGTTATTTTGATATTCTTTAGATTTCAAGTGGGATAAGTTGGATGACAACATTAATATACTTCAAATAGCCACTTTCTTTAATATGAATTATTATATTTGGTCATATAATAATAAAAGCAAAAGTACTGATAGAAGTTCTTACCATGGAAAGGTATTCATTCGTACCCTGTTCTTATAAATCAGAATTCCTCCTGACATCACTCCAATCGTAATTTCATTGTTACTTTGATCCTTCAAAAAAAGAAAATGACAAAAATAAAATATTGGACTTTTCTTGTTAAGTATATATTTCAAAAATAGGATAAATATTTTTAAACACAATGTAACATATTCAAAGGCAGCACATAATTGCATAATATTTACAAACTCATACAGTAATTTTTACCTCATGAATATAAAGAACATACTTCAATCAAACTTAAATGTTACTATATTAAAATTCATTAATCAACAGTAAAAATGATCTCAGGATTTCCCACAGTTTATAACCATAATTGACTCTTTGAGAGAGGGAATCAAAGGCCTTCTCACCCTGTAGAATGATGAATTAGTATCTATTCTTTCATTTCTAAAATTATTCTAACCTAATCATGGTGTAAATACAGTGCCAGAATTGCAAAAGTGAATAAAATATGCAGGAATTCAGAGTTTAGTGATGTGTAACCTATAAAAAAACCAAGATTTCCAATACAAGGAAAATCCTATTAACTAATATAATACAACAAAAAAAATCATGGCAGTAGAGTAGGAAAAACAACTGTGGGAGAATTTAAACAATTCCAAAGAAAAAATTTGAACTGTGCTTTGAGGAAAGGAAGGGTTTGCATACTAAGTCATCCAACTTGAATAGCTAATCTGTACTACTGAAAAAACACAGAATTAAATTATTTTCCCAGAAGCTGATCAACCTTGAAATAGGTTTGCTACCTGACTTGAAACATTTTATAGGCAAGCTAATATAGCAGTAATGCTTTTACCCTCAACCATTCATATGCTCAGAAGACAGAAATTATTGATGAAATTATAATCAAGATTTTATAATTGTGTCCCTAGGAAAAACATCCTTTAAAGTATAGTTTCAATAACTTCTAATTAAATTTAAAAACTTACAAACTTGTTTGATAGGATAACAAATAACAAATGGCCAATGTAACATAACACTGTGTACTGTGTGACCAATTTATTTATCAATAACCAGCATTCCTGTACACTGTTATGAGTCTTAAATGATGTTTTAAAAAACAATCAGTCAGAAGTTTGGACCAAGGCGTCAGACATAATATATGCTTCTATTCCTTCTTCTGCTCCCAGGCTCATACAACAGAAGATATATAAAAACAATCCACCTGAAGGTATATAACCAATGGACCTGTCATTTTGTGGAGTTGTAAAGACTTTAAGAGGATGAAATCAGATTTTAGGAGAGAAAAAAACTATAGAAGACCAGAGCCTGAATTAAACACACTAAAGAAGCTCTATATGGAGGCAGAAACAAAGTATAGTCAACGAATACAATTTCACAGACAACAGATAAAGGAAATAAAGGGAGACCTCAAATTACTATCAGGATGAACAGGTAGGGAACAACTAAGGCAATTAAGCTCCTACCAACTCTAGAATCCTGCCCGGTCTGGACTGAATTGTGGGACATGGAAGTATGTGCAGCTTATCTAAAATACCAAGTGTGGATACTGGGGACAGATGACCCTTGGAATGAATGGAGAAACTCAAAGACCTAAAGGCAGACTACAGGCATGTATTCCATGGCAATATTTTCCTTCCCTCCTCACCATCACCTGAAGCAGGCCATAGCAAAGAGAACACTGACAAGCAAGTGAACTAAAAATCAAAAATACAAAAGGTATGGGGCACCTGGGTGGCTCAATCAGTTAAGCAGCTGGCTTCAGCTCAGGTCATGGTCTCATGGTTCGTGGGTTCCAGTCCTGTCTCAGGCTCTGTGCTGACAGCTAGCTCAGAGCCTGGAACCTGCTTCAGATTCTGTGTCTCCCTCTCTCTCTGACCCTCCCCTGCTCACACTGTCTCTTTGTCTCTCTCTCTCTCAAAAATAAATAAAACATTAAAAAACAAAATTTAAAAAAATACAAAAGGAAGTACACAAGAAGCACCATAGAAGAACCAATACCATTAAAGAGAGATACCAAACTCAACAAATAGATAAATCAATCAAGCTGCCATGTTGGCAGAAAAACATGTTTCAAAAAGAAAAAAACCAAAACACGTTCAGAATATTTAGGAACTCAAATTCTTGAATTACAGCTATGTAGATTTGAAGTGGCAACTCCCAAGGTGATGTCAGAAGTGAGCAAGATAAAAAAGAAAAAAAAGTGTTACATCCTTAATGGACACAAATGCTATTAATTCCAACGTATAGGAAAATGCACAACGGCCACCTTATTTTAAAGTATCTTTGCTTTTCTTTTTATCACTTACAACTATCTAATATTATACTATAAATTATTTAAGCTGTTTATTTTTTACGCTTCCTCAGTAGAATCCAAGTAGTAAAGTATAGAGCCTTTGTTTGTTCCACACTGGGACACTGGGTTCCTAGGTGTAGAAAAGTGCCTTCTAGAGTTAATCCATGAACAACACAGGTTTGAACCATGTGGGCCCACTTATATGCAGACTTTTTTCAATAAATATATTTGAAAAAATTTTGGAGATTTGCAACAATTTCAAAAAACTTGCAGACAAATCCTGTGGCCTAGAAATATCAAAAATAAAAAATTAAGTTAGGTATGTTATGACTGCATAAAATCTATATAGAGCCTAGTCTGTTTCATCACTTATTACCATAAAATACACACAACCGTGTGTGTGTGTGTGTGTGTGTGTGTGTGTGTGTGTGTGTGTATTTTAACTTTATTTACCTATTTATTTGAGAAGGAGAGAGAGAGAGAGAGAGCGTGCATGTGGGTAAGGGGCAGGAGGGAGAGAATGCCAAGCAGGCTCTGCACCGTCAGCACAGAGTCCAATGTGAGGCTTAAGCTCATAAACTGGGAGAACATGACCTGAGCCCAAATCAATAGTCAGACACTTAACCAACTGAGCCACTCAGGCGTCCCAATACAAACAAAAATACTATAAAAAGTTAGGATTTATCAAAACATCTGCACACTTACAGACCAAACAAGGCATCATTCACAATTAAGAGAAAGGTAAACAAATATAAAGATGCTGTATCATAACTGCATAACATTTACTGTAGTACACAGTGTACTACTGTAATAATTCCACAGCCACCACCTTTTGCTGTTGCATAAGCTCAAGTGTTGCCAAGTATCAGCTTCAAGTACGGTGTGACACTAACCATCTCAGCGTGTGCAGTTGGGTCTCTCCAATAAATTGCATGTAGCAGCAAAAGTGATTTCTCACAGTTGTTGTTTATTTTTCAGTGTGTTTAGTGTAATACCATAACTTTCCAGTAACATCATGGGACCCATAAAAAGTGTTACTTAGTGATGCTGGAAGTGTTCCCAAGAAGCAAAGAAAATCACATTACAAGGAAAACCTGAATTGCTTAATATGTACCATACTCTGAGGTCTCAACTGTGGCTGCCTGCTATGTCAAGATAAATGAATCCAGCATGAGGACCATTGTAAAAAATGAAAAGGAAATGCATGAAGCCATTGCTGCAACTACACTAGTGGGAACAAAACCCTGGTGTTTTGTGCAGAGTGCTGTACCTTTTCATCTCATATTGATGGGCACTGGACCACTGTAAGAAAGGTATACCTGTATCTGTAAACTCTACTATGATGTGAGAAAAAGCAAAGTCATCATATGACAACTTAAAACAAAAAGAAGGTATAGGAACTAAACCTGAAGGATTTAATGCCAGAAAAAGATGGTCTGATAATTTTAGAGAAATGTCACTAAAAAAAATGATAAGAAAACAGAAAAGCAGCCTCTGCCACACAAGAGGCAGGAGATCTGTTCCCAGGTGCCATTCAGAAAAATCACTGAGGAGAAAGGGTATCTGCCTGAACATGTTTTCAATGCAGGTAAAAATGCTGTATTCCAGGGAAGAAAATGCCTTAAAGGTCATTTATTAGTAAGGGAAAGAAGCAAGCCTGTGGATTTAAATCAGGAAAGGCTAGGTGAACTCTGCTTTGGGCAAATGCTGTTGAGTTTATGATCAGGACTGCCTTCATCCAAAACTGCTAACTCTTCACTTCTGAAGGGAAAAAATGAGCACCATCTGCCAGTCTTTTGGTTTTATAAGAAGGCCTGGACAATGAGAACTCTTTTTCTGGACTGGTTCCATTAATGCTTTGTCCCTGAATTCCAGAAGTACTTTGCCTGTAAGGGACTGCCTTTTGAAGTTCTTTTGATATTGGACAATGCCCCTGGCAACCCAGAACCCCACGAGTTCAATACCAACGATGTCAGAGTATTCTACTTGCCCCCAATACAACATCTCTAATTCAGCCTCTGTATCAGGGGGTCATAAGGTCCTTCAAGGCTCATTACATACAGTCTCTATGGAAAAAATTGTCCATGGTACGGGAAGGAACCCTGATAAAGAGAACATCATGCAAGTCTGTAAGGATCTTGAGGATGCCACTGTTACTACAGAAAAGGCCATAAAAATCATAAGCCTGAAACAATAAACTCTTGCTGGTGAAAACTGTGTTCAGATGTTGTGTGTAACTTTACAGGATTTATGACAGAGCCAGTCAAAAAAATCATGAGCTAGATTACAGATATGGCAAAAAGATGGAGGGCGAAAAAGTTTCATGATATGGACCTATCACAAAATTCAAGAGCACCACACCACAGGATTAACAGAAGAGGACTTGATAGACATAAAATCATTGCTAGATGATGAGGAAGAAATAGAAGCAGTGTAACATATGAACTGACATTTGACAATCGAGCACAAGAGTTCTGGATTAAGTTTGCTTTTGACTTTTTTTTTTTTAACAACATGGGCCGATACGAGCACTGAAACTAAAGCAGACAGTGGAGGAATTGGTAACCATACAGACACTTTAGAGAAATGAAAAAGCAAAGAAGTCAGGTAGAAATTACAGTGCACTTCCGTAAAGTTACACCGAGTGTGCCTACTTCTACTGCCTACCCTCTTTTACTTTCCCCACTTCTTACACCTCTGCTCACCTCTGAGATAGTAAAGTCAACCCCATTTCTTCTTCTTCCTCCACAGCCAACTTACCATGAAGATGACGAGGCTGAAGACCTTATGACAATCTACCACTTAATGAATTGTTAATAATAGCCATGCCATTCAGTTTATAAACTTATCTGTAGTATATGTGTGTGGGTATCTTTGTGCAGAAATCTGACTGTATGGCAAGAACTGTATAAAATATTTCTGTACCATCAGTAGCAGGAATGTCTAAGTATTTGTCTGGAGAACATCATGTGTGAGACTCAGACAGCCTATCCTTACATAGGAATGAGGTCAGTGTTATTTAATATAAAATTAATAATGTGTTAGTTTTCTTTATATTTTGTAATTTTGCTTTCAAAGAATTACATTATCATGCAGTATGCCTCTTTCTCTCATAATTGGAGAAACTGCATATCAGCCTATCATCACAGGTAAGTAGTTTTTTAAAACACTAACATTTCTAATACTGTATCCGGACTACGACTGCAACACTGTATGCCATGAATATTTTATAATGTTTCATAGAGCTAGACTACCAAAAAGCATTCTTTTGCTGCTTCTTCATTATCAACATATGAATTGTTACTCCTGTAAATAAATACAAATTTCTTTTTCACATTAACTTTTCATCTTTGATGTCTAGTGTTAGTAATATATTTAATATCCACAGTATTTTGTATCCATACTGATGTAGGCACTGACAGACTATTCATCTTGTAAATAGACGACGTATACTTAATTCAGTAGAGTCCTGTAAATGTATTTTTTCTTCCTGATGATTTATTAGTAACACTTTTTCTCTAGTTTACTTCATTGTAAGAATATAGTATATGATACATATACAAAATATGTGTTAATCGACTAGGTTATCAGTAAGGCTTTGGGTCAAAAGTTGTCTATCAGTAGGTAAGTGGAATCAGACACTACATGAAGATTCTAGACTGTACTTGGGGGACAGGGGTTGAACCCCTAATCCCTGCATCATACAAGGGTCAACTGTACTCATTTGTTAAATGTTAAATAGATGGATCTCTATCACGAGTAGGAAGAGGTCTTAATTGTTTAGCTTGGTACCGAAGACCTTTAAACAACCATCCTATCCCACTTCATCTTCCCTTTCTTACTAGAAAAAACTGTTTCTCATCAAGCCAGTTCCATGATGTTTTAGGTACCCATAATTATGTATTTCTTTAATCCGGTTCTCATGCCTTCTTTGCGTTTCTCTAAAGAATCAAACCAAAGTGTAGATCAAGTCCATCATCTTTTTTTTAAGGGTCTGTGCTTTTATTTTTTTTATTAAAAAATTGTTTTTAACGTTTATTCATTTTTGAGAGACAGAGTGTGAGTGGGGGAGGGGCAGAGAGGGGGAGACACAGAATCCACAGCAGGCTCCAGGCTCTGAGCTGTCAGCACAGACCCCCGACTCAGGGCTCGAACCCATTAACCAGGAGATCACAACCTGAGGTGAAGTCTGATGCTTAACCAACTGAGCCATCCAGGCGCCCCTTGAGTCCATCTTCTCTGTGAAAATTCATTAGCCCACATGAACAAGGGACAGAACTCCAGACCCCACTCTAACCAGATCCCAGCCCTCCTGAGATGCATATTTAAGAGAGTAGTCACCAAACACATGCAACTATTTAAGTGGAAATTCATTAAACTGACATAAAATTAAAAGTTCATTTCCTCAATCACACTAACCACTTTTTGAGTGACAGCACAGATCTAGAACATTTTCTGCATTTCAGGGAGTTCTTTTGGGGAAAGCTGCAAGACCAGAGCTGTCCAATGGAAATACAGTGCAAGCCACATGTGCAATTTATGTAATTAAAATTCTTCTAACAGGTGGCCCAGTGGTTAAGCGTCTGACGTGTCAGGCTGTGTGCTGACAGCCCAGAGCCTGAGCCTGCTTCAGATTCTGTGTCTCCTTCTCTCTCTACCCCTCCCCTATTCATGCTCTCTCTCTCCATCTCTCTCAAAAATAAACATTAAAAAAAGTACCCCAGTAAATAAATTAAAACAAAAGGGATTAATCCTAACTCTGAACATGCCTCTTAATCAAGCTGCCAATCTGCAAGTAATACACAGAACAGCAGTTACACCATTAATATGTGATCAGTACAGTTCAGACCATGAGAAATTAAAGGTGAAATCGCCCAGTTCATTAACAACAAAATTTTAGCAAAGGAGAGATTAACAGAGATTTAAAGTTATCTAGTTAAAAAAAACAAACCAACAAACAGAAAGCAAGACCAAGTTGTAATATCTCTATAGGAAGGCACACTTAGGTGATAAAACCATAAAAAAATACAACGTAGGAAGGGGCTATTATTGGGACAGAGCACAAGGAAGGTTTCTGGAAAGGGTGGCTAACATCTACTTCTTGACCTGGGGGTAGTTGCCGATGTTCACCAAAATACAGTACACAGTTGTGTATCTGTTTCATTGTATAATAAATTAAAAAATAGCAATGTAAAAGGTGAAGATTCAGGATGAATATGAATAGTTGTTCTAATATTTTCCACCCATATCTGAACCGATCATTTCATGACCGGTAGTGGTCTTCCCTCATTTCCTTTGGAGACTACTGTTCTAAGCGCAAACTGCACAGCTAAGATAGTGTTCCAGCCTGTCTACTGTCACAGGTTAAGAGTAACTTGATACCACTAAAGTTTTACAGTATTATGAGTGGGAGAAACATTAATTTTCAGTGGTGCAGGGTAACTTTTAAAATAACTTTATTTCTGATTATTAAAATATTTCAAACAAATATAGAAATACAAGAAGTCAAACAGCATCCCTGACCTTCTCTGCCTCATCCGCAGGGATAGCCACTATTAATATTTTAGTGTGTACTCTTCTAGATCTTTATGTTTATAAAAATATATAAATATATATTATATATAACTACACAATTTCTTTAATCAACAAAAACTATATTATTCTGTAAATTATTACCTGCTGCATATTATTCCAAAATACGGATTTATCACAATTTCTTAACCTTTTCTGTTCATTTAGAGTGTTTCTAATTTTTTATTATTACAAACAGTAATGTAATAAAAATCGCTGAACACATTATTTGAAACACTTATATAAATATTCTACAGGATAGAATCTGAGAAATGGAAATTATCAAAGATTAGATGAGTATTTGCTCTCCAAAAGGATTATACCAAGCTACATACTTCAACAATGTTTCAAAATGTCTACTTTGCATACTCTGACCAATAATGGATATTTTTAATCCTTTGAATTTTTGCAAACCTAAAGAAATTGGTATCTCCTTGTTATTTTCATGGTTATATTTTATTTTTTAAGATTTTTTAAAAGTTTATTTATTATTATTTTTTAGTCATCTCTACACCCAATGTGGAGCTTGAACTCATGACCTCAGTATCAAGAGTCGCATGTTCTACTGACTAAGCCAGCCAGGCGCCCCTTATGATTCTATTTTAGAGGATTAGAAAAAGCATGCAATTTTTTACAGTATCAATCATTTGTATTTCTCCTGTTAAATGTCCATCTCTTTTTCATATAGTTCTAATTACATGTCTACAAGAGAATTAGGGGCACCTGTGGTTCAAGTTGGTTAAGTGTCCAGCTTCAGCTCAGGTCATGATCTCATGGTTTATGGGTTTGAACCCCGTGTCAGGCTCTGTGCTGACAGCTAACTCAGAGCCTGGAGCCTGTCTTCGGATTCTGTGTCTCCCTCTCTCTCTGACCCTCCCCTGCTTGTGCTCTCTCTCTCTCAAAAATAAATAAAACCTATTAAAAAAATTTTTTTAAAGAAATAATCCTTGGAATAAATATGGAATATAAATATAAGAATATTATGAATAATATGGATATTAAAACTTTATGTTGAAAGTATCTTCTTTTAACCTTTGGCTTTAGGTTTTCCCCATATGTGATTAAAATATTTCTGTTTATGTTTCTAATGTAGTCAGGCATAATATAAATTCACTAATTCAAAAATAAGTTTGTGTGCCTTATGTAGGCTTAACAGTGTATATAAACTCAAATTATTCAGTGAAAATGAATACAAGTGGTTATCTACTGATACTTCCATAAAGATGCCTGATACAAACACACACACACACACACATACACACACACACACACACACACACACACACACACACACACAGCTAAGTCTAGACAAGTCGTGACGAGTGACAGCACACAGAATTATGCAGTCACTGAATGATCTGAATACTCCAGGATGATACAGATGAAGTCATACAGATAGCTCCACTCAGACAGAAAAAATTTTGTTTCAAGAGATTATATTTTTAAATTATTTGATTATTCTAATCAATCTTTCAAAAAGTTTACAAATGCATGCAAGTTAAAAACAAGGTTTTAGAAGAAGCTATAAATTGGTTCTTCAATACAGAAATAGGTATCATATGGCTAACTTACTTAGTATCTCTGTGTCTCACTTTCCTCATCTGTGAAGTGGATATGATAATACTCCTACCTCACTGGAATACTGTAAGGATTAAATGAGATTAATATGCAGAAAGCCTTAAGAAGGTGTTGGACACTTAGTAAATGCTATTAGGTGCTGTTATTACTATTTGTGTCCTGTATAACAAAATCTCTCAAAATTAGTGTCCTCATATTCCTTCTTATATACTCTGTACTGGCCATCATAATACCCCAAAACTGACATTCTTACAAATCATTGATGACTTCCACACTTCTAATCCAGTTCTCAACAGACATAGTTGAACACTCGTGATTTGCTTGTTTTCAAAGACACACGTGTCTGAAAGAAAGGCTTTCTATCTAGGTTGCTTCCTCCTGGTTCTTCCTCATCTCTTCTAATCTCTGAAGTTGTTCCAGCTCTGAGGACCTTTCTCTTTAGTATTTACTACATTTCTCCCTGAGTGCTTTCATTTCATGGCTTTAAATATTAACTATGAGTGGTGCTGGGGTGGCTCAGTCGGTTAAGCATCTGGCTTTAACTCAGGTCATGATTTCACGGTCTGTGGGTTCGAGCCCCGCGTCAGGCTCTGTGCTGACAGCTAACTCAGAGCCTGGAGCCTGCTTCAGATTCTGTGTCTCCCTCTCTCTCTGACCCTCCCCTGCTCACCCTCTCTTTGTCTCTCAAAAATAAATACAAAATTTTAAAAATAAAAAATAAAAATATTAACTATGAGCTGACAATTCTCAGATGCCCATCTTTGGTCCAGACCACACCTCTGAACTCAGTGCTATACACTGAATTGCATACCCTCCTTCCTGTCGATTTGCAAAATCTAAAATTTGACTTGTGAGACTAATTCCTGACCCACCCTCCCACACCTTCTTGTCTCTGGTCTTCCCCAACTTCCTGAATAGTTACACCATCTGTCTAGCTGTTCAGACCAAAAACTTTAAAATCATTCCTGAATACTTTTTCTCTCACATCCTATAGCTAATACATCAGTAAATGCTGTCACTTTCATATTCAAAATATATACAGAATCTTGATTACTTTTTACCACCCAACCGCTACGACCACCATTATTTCTCACCTTGATAAAAGTCTAGCTGGTCTCTCAGTGCCTTACAGAATATTCTCAAAACAGACAGCTATTGTTATCTTTTCAAAATGTAAAAATCACATTACATTTTGAAAAAAAATAAGTCTTTTATCTCCTCAAACTGTCAAATAGTCTTGCATAAAATTAGAAGCCATAGTGTTTAAAATGTCTTATAAAACATTTGTCCACTTTAAACTAATCAATACTCTTTCCCAGCTTACACTGCACCAGCCATACTGGTCTCTCTGCTGTTCTCTAAATAGGCAACCTATTTCATGGTTTTCATTGATGTCTCCTCTCACCTAGATATGTATCTGCCTAACACCTTCAAATCTATTTATCTTCTCAGTGAGGCCTTCCCTGATACCCACTTTTGTCTGTCTCAATCCCCTTTCTCCACAGCATCTATTATTATCTGATATAGTACGTATTTAGTTAAAGAAAATTGAGGATAATGTACAAATATGAAAATGTACAGGGGCATGTAGGGGGCACAGTTGGTTGAGCGCCTGGCTGTTGATTTCCGGTCAGGTCATGATCCCAGGGCCATGCAACAGAGCCCCCGTGTCAGGGTCTGAGCTGAGCACGGAGACGGATTAGGATTCTCTCTTTCTCACTCCCTCTGCCCCTCTCCCTGCTCATGCTCTCTCTCTCTCTAAAATAAAAACCCTAACATTTAAAAAATAAAACGTACAAATCTTATATGTGTAACTCAAAATTTTACATATATACCTATACATACGTATATACATGTCTGTGTAACCAACACACATATTTTCAGAATCCAAGAAGGCTCCCTCATGAGCCTCCCAGCCAATAAAACCCTTCCATAGGTGATTGCTATTCTGACTTCTATCAGTATAGACTGGTATTTTGCCTATTCCTGTAAACTTTATTTCCATACCTACCATGTATTCTGATGTACTCAATATCTGTTTGTAGTCTGTCTTGCCCACCAGAATGCAAGTGTCAGGAGGGTTGGGTTTTACCTGCTTTACTCAGTGCTGTATTCACAGTGTATATAAACACCGCTTAGAGCATAGAAGGTGCTCAACAAATACCGAATGAATGAATGAATGAATGAATGAATGAATAATCAAAATAGCATCATTAAGCTTTCCTTTCCTTTGGAACTCTGAAGGGCAAAAGTTATTTTTCCTAAGAATTATCTTTATTATTATAACAATACCTATGGAAATAAGATACTCACAATCAAGCCTAAAATTTGGGTAGAATTGTTTTAGGATTAATTTAGAGGATCTCATACTTAACTAAAATCCTAAAGCCAAACCTTCTGTGATTACTTTTACATTTAGGTAATAAAGTTATGCAATACAGCGTTTACATTATACTAACAGTTTCATAAAACAGAGGTTGAAGGGGAGGACCCAGGGCATAGATATCCTGTAACTCTATTATGTTCTTTTATTTGATTCTCACAGCTTAATAAATATCGAACAGTTTTCACTAGAAAAGATAACAGGTGTTTAATGAGTTGTCAAACCATTCATTTAACAAATTAAGACAGTTTCATTACACTAGCAATTCCTCCTGAGATAGTGCTTTTTCAACATTTTAAGAGGTTGGAAATTCTTCACAGGAATATAAATTTCGCTCCCACAATGTTTCATGGAATTAATACAATATGTTCAAATTATATTTTCAAGATTACTTCCATTTCATTATTTCATCAACTGATCCTAACCAAAAATTTGGGGGTAACTAATCCTTATTCTTTGTAGGTGAGAATCTGAAAATAAAGCATAGAGCACTGGGTAGAAATAATGGCTGCAGTTGCATCCATTGCTTATTTAGAAGTGTGTTTCTTAATTTCCAAATGTTTAGAAGATTTTTAAAGTTTCCTTTTGTTTCTGTTTTTAGCTTAACTATACTATCATCAGAAATTATATTCTTGTGTTTGAAAATAATACAACTATGGAGTTGCTGGATATGATATTCTACATCAATCAGTTAAGTCAAGTGTGCTGACTGTACTGTTAGCTAAAATCTTTTATCTTGTTGATTTTTAGACTGTCTGTCCTATCAGTGAGTGAATAAGGAATATTAGAAATTATCACTTTCTTTTGCTCCATAGAGTAGGGAAGAACATTTGCAAGTCACATATCCATCAAAAAATTGTATCTAGAATATATATATAGAGTTCTTAAAAAAAAAAGAATAAGAAAAGAATAGTGGGGAAAACATTTGAACAGCCACTCATCAAAGATATGATGCTCAACATCATTTGTCATTAGAGCGATACAAAGTAAATCCCTTCTGAGGTGAAATACACTTATTAGATAAGCTTAAAAAGAAACAAAACAATATGGACAGTACCACATGCCAAAAAAGGATGTGAACTGGGACTTGCAAATATTGTGCGTCAGGATACAAAGTGATTTGGTCACTTTGGAAAACAGTGGCAATTTCATGTAAAGCTAAATATACACTTACCATATGGCCCAGCCATCCCACTCTGGGAATTTTATACCACAGAAATGAGAACTTAAATGCACACAAAAAACTGTAAATGATTTTCTTTGCAGTGGTCTATTAATAAAAAAAAGCAAAACACCAGAAACAATCCAAATGTTCTTCGATGGGTGAATAAACAAACAAAAAAATGAATGAACTATTGAAACACACAATGCCTTGGCTAAATCTCAAATGCATTACTGTAAAAAGCCAGTCTCAGAAGGTTATATAATACAGGATTCCATTTATAAGACATTTTGAAAAAGACAAAAATTCAGAGTCAGAGAATAGACCAGTGGTTGCCAGGGATCAGGGGCAAGTATAAGGTTAAATTAACAAAGGAGCAGCATGAATGAGATTTTGTGGGGTGATGGATTATCCTTATTCTGACTGTGGTAGTGGTTACATGAATCTATACACGTGTTAAAACTTACACACCTGAACACATACATACACCCCTAAAAAATCCATTTACTATATTATTTTAAAAAACAACTATCCCCCTGCTCCCTCACCTTGAATCTCTTCTTTTTTTTATCCTGAAATTCTCAGTCATTCTTTTCTTTACTTTTCTACAGTTCCCTTTTCCCTTACTCATATAATCTCCTAGACACATAAAATGTTCTCATTTTCTTAAGTATGCCATGTTCTCTCTTGATTTCAGGTCTTTATTCATGGTGATGGTCTTTGGTGAGAACCACTCTTGGCTAATTCTTATCCATTCTTCTGGCTTTGGTAAATTACTTCTTATAATAAGCCTTCCCTAACCTTTGCTCCCAGGCTAGATTAGATGTTCAGTCATATAATCCCATATCATTCTGCACTTTCCCCTTCCTATCTTCCCATTTTTGTCAATGCATGATCCATTTTTTTCCTCCCCCACCATCTGTAAATGTGTTGCTAAGTACCGCTTAGCACCAACACTGTGTAAGGCACCTGACACATCCACCACATTGAATGCTCTAAAACCTATTTGTGTTTCACAGATTGCTATAAATAACTTGTTCTATTCTCTGATTTTTTCAATCTACATTCTCAAGGCAGACAGAAACATCTTACCTCTTTTTTTCTAAATAAAATATTATTTCAAACACACTTTTGCTTGTGATATTCAGGTAAGTATTCCCTTTATGTATCCTCTCTCCTCTACTCTTTGTCCTTTTTCCTCAGGATGCTATAATATTCCCCTCCATGTTCACTGAACATCTGCATATTTTCTTAAGTTCTCAATATCCACACACCCTTTCCTGGCATTTTCTGTCAGTACAAATCAGATTTCTAAATAACCCTGACCACGGAAAATTTAAATTAATTTAATCTAGTACTCTACATTCATGGCTTTCTTAGAGTTTTACCTTCTAATAATTTAAACAACAAAAATCCTACCTTAATCAAATCACTAAGTAACGATATGGTTAATTATGTATGAGATCCAGCATGTTCCTTCAATTAAGAAAGTCTAATATCCTTTGTATGTCACTGATCGCAGGCAGTGAGAGCACACAGCAGGGTACACTACCTTCAGCAAACTGTTAAGGACTAACATGACTGATTTAGTGGTCACTTTATTGTTAACCATTGTTTAGTTCACATATGTGAAGTTGCATTAGTTTTAAACCTTACAATAAAAAACAATCTAGCTGCACAAAGATTGATAACTGTTACATTTTGGAGAATCAAGTTAAAAAATAACCCACAATTACAGCTGGTGGGGGCAGAGGGGGGAGGCACATTTTAAAGAAAACAAAAAGTTCAAGAGAACCTTACTTACACATTTTAAATGGAATCAGACAAACAGATTTCCAAGTTACAAATACTCAGAATTATCAGATCTAGTCATATGAGGAAAGCAAATCTTTGGTTTTTTTAAAGGAGAGACTGACATAAACTTTGTGAAATATAAGAACACTGCTCTTCTAAAAGAACACAGCCAGGTGAGGCCCTGAACAATAAAACCATTACAGGGAACAAAACTCCCAGTGTGTATATTAAAGTAGGTTCAAAATAACTATCTAAGAAAAATGTAGCTCCCTTTCAGGCTGCTATCCTTATTAGGATTGCTAATGTGTCTCAAGAGAATATAAAACCTATCACCAACTCCAACAATGGTAACCTATAATTCCATTTTTCATTTGTTACATAGAAAAGCTGTACTCCAGGTACTTCTAAAGGAATATAACTTCATGATAAAAAAAAAATGAAGTGAAAGAATTTAAATAGAGACATAATAATGAAGGACAGCAATTCACAAATATGCTTACAGCAGAGTCATAACAGTCTTCTGGAAGCAGAGAAGTTTGATATAATTAAAAACTTATTACAGAGTGATCTACAGAAGAAGCCAATAACTATAAATTCCACCTTTTATTAATAAAGGGATTTGTCACAAAGGAGGACAATCCAAAATGTTAACTTCATTGTGTGCTTTATAAAATTTATAATGATGTCACTAAAGAGGAAATAAGTGAAGTAATACAAGTCTCAGAGAGGTGAAAGTATCTTTGTAATAATCAATATGAATGCTAAAATCCCTACCTTTCCAATTGTTATTTTGTAAAATAAAAAGTCTAAAGGTACTATCTCTTATGATCTGCAAAACTTATCTTTATAAAAATTATCTTTATAACATAAAAACATAAAAATAACACAAAATATCCACTTCAATCATTCTTTCCTCAGATATTAAATCTTAATTGACTGTGAGAATACTTACATTCAGAGGAAATTTTCAGTGCAACCAAGTTGGCAGCACTCACTAGTTATTCCACTGGTTGCCTAATCCTACAAGGGCATTAAATAAAAACTCTGATATGAAATAAATGGAGCCTAACTCAACATCAAATTGGCTCTCTTCACTTACCCTTGCATAGTGGAATTCAACTCCATAGAGTTCTAAGGTACGTGCTGTGTTCAGATAATTAAATTCTGCTTCTGCAGGAGATAAGCCTCTGTAAAGACAGTACGTTAAAAAAAATTATACCAATCACAAATATGGCCAAATTGAAAAAAAAAAAAGCCTATTTATCTAGGAAAGATTCTAGCATTCTAATTAAATCTGTTCTAATACATCATACACGACTATTCCTCTTAGTTGTGTACAGTAATATCTAACTTATCTGGAGGGTAAATTTTTAATAACACAAATTATTATTTTGTAGAATATTTCATTTTCCAGAAATACAAGAATGCACCACGAGATGTGGAGAAAGGGAACCCTTGTGGACTGTTGATGAGAATATAAACTGATGCAGCCACTGTAGGAAATAGTATGGAGATTTCTCAAAAAATTAAAAATACAAATACCATACTAAAGGGGATTCTTTAATTGGGGGAATAAAAACACCAAGAGCAACAAAGTCTAGAAAGAAACAGAGTACATCAATATCACCATAAACACTAACTTTAAAGTAACACAATGACACTAAATTCATATCTATCAATAATCACTCTGAATATAAATGGACTAAATGCCCCAATCAAAAGACAGAGGGTATCAGAATGGATAAAAACAAGATCCATCTATATGCTGCCTACAAGAGACTCATTTCAGACCTAAAGATTCTGCAGATTGAAAGCAAGGGGATGGAGAACCATCTATCATATTAATGGACGTCAAAAGAAAGCCAGAGTAGCCATACTTAGATGTATATTATATTTTTTATTTTATTTTAAATATATTAATTTTAACTTAATTCTATGTAATACATAAAATTATATTTAATATTATATACTATGGTATGTGATTATAAGCCTTATATATATATGACATATATCATATTACTTATATTTTTATTTTGAGAGAGAATGTGTGTGCGCACATGAGCAGGAAACAGGGGCAGAGGGAAAGAGAGAATTTGAAGCAGGCTCCATGCCAAGCACAGACCTCAGAGTGGTCATAATCTGAGTCAAAATCAAGACTCGAATAGTTATCCAACCAAGTTACCCAGGCACCCAGTGACAAAGTAGATTTTAATCCAAAGACTGTAACAAGAGATGAAGAAGGACATTACATCATAATTAATGGGTCTACCCATCAAGAAGAACAATTGCAAATATTTATGCCCCCAACTTGGCAGCACCCAAATATGTAAATCAGTTAATCACAAACATAAAGAAACTCACTGATAATAATGCAATAATAGTACAGGCCTTCAATACCCCACTTACAACAATGGACAGATCATCCAAGCAGAAAATCAATAATAAAACATGTCTTTGAATGACATGCTGGACCAGATGGACTTAACTGATTATATTCAGAACATTTCATCATAAAGCATCAGAATAAACATTCTTTTCAAGTATACATGGAACGTTCCCCAGAACAGATCACCTACTGGGTCACAAATCAGCCCTCAACAAGTACAGAAAGAAAGACTAAGATCATTCCGTGCATATTTTCAAACACAAAGCTATGAAATTTGAAGTCATCCACAGGAAAAAAATTAGGAAAGAACACAAATACATGAAGGTCAAAGAAGTTCCCACTAAAGAATGAATGGGCTAACCAGGAAATTAAAGAAGAAATTAAAAAAACAACAACATGGAAGCAAATGAAAATGAAAACTTGACAGTCCAAAACTTTTAGGATGTAACAGAGATTGCAACACAGGGCCACCTCAAGAAGCATGAAAATTCTCAAATATACAACCTAGCCTTACACCTAAAGGAACTAGAAAAGAAACAGTAAATAAAGCCTAAACCCAGCAGAAGGGAAATAATAAAGATCAGAGCAGAAATAAATGATACAGAAACAAACAACAACAAAACCAATACAACAAATCAAAGAAACTAAGAGTGGATTCTTTGAAAAATTAATAAAACTGATAAACACCTAGCTAGACTTACCAAAAAGAAAAGAGAAAGGACTCAAACAAAATCATGAAAGAGATCACGACCAACACCAAAGAAATACAAACGATTAATTATAAGAGATTCTTATGCAAAATAATATGCTGGAGTGCCTACATGGCTCAGTGGGTTAAGCATCCAACTTGATTTCAGCTCAGGTCATGATCTCAAAATCGTGAGATCAAGCCTGGCATCCTGCTCCATAGTGAGCATGGAGCCCGTTTGGGATATTCTCTCTCTCTCTCTCTCTCTCTCTCTCTCTCTCTCTCTCTCTCTCTCTCTCTCATCCTCTCCCACCTGCTCTCTATCTCTCAAAATAAATAACACACATTAAAAAAACAGTATGTGCCAACAAACTGGGCAATATGGAAGAAATGGACAAATTCCTAGAAACATTCAAACTACCAAAACTGAGATAGGAAGAAATAGAATATCTGAAGACCCCCCCAAATGTCGGGGCCACCAAGTTTTCTGTCTGCCTCAGGCAAGGATTATCACTCTCCAGAGAGTGAACCAGCAAACAAGATTTGCATCTAGAGGCTGGAGACTGCCATTTCCTGGTCAAAATAACTTTGGCGTCTGTCATGCTGGGCCAGACGTGAGTGGCCAAGGTGCACAAAACATCAAAACCATATTTTGGATTATTCAGTGCTAACTCCCCCCTTCCCAGCATTGCTGACACAAATCTGGGCGTTTCTTTTGATATTCATTTGACTGTTTACCTGATAACTGACTTTGGTCAGCTGCTTTGTTTTCCCACCTTGAAACCTATATAAAAGAGAGTTTTATGAATAAAGCTCTCTCTTTCACCTGATCGGAGAACCGTGAGTTCTGTCTTTACTCTCTGCGTCTCCCTCTCCTGCCCCCTTTTTCTCTCCCTCCCTCAGGAGAAGGACCCGCGACGATTCTCCGCCCTACCGGGTCAGGGTAGAAACAGGTACCGCCGAATGCCAGGGAATGCCAGGGACGAGCGGCCCCAGCCTGCCGATTAAGGTTAGGACAATTGGCGCCTCAACGCGGGGCTCAGTAAAGTAACGTGACCCTGAGTGCGGGATACGACACCCAAAAACCAGCAATGAAATTGATTCACTAATCAAAATTCTCCCAACAAATAAATATCCAGAGCCAGATGGCTTCCCAGGGGAATTTTAACAGATATCTGAAGAAGAGTTAATACTTAGGTTTTCTCAAATTGTTCCAAAAAGATCAGAAATGGAAGGAAACTTCCAAACTCATTCTTTGAGGCCAACATTACCTCAATCCTAAAACCAGACAAAGATCCAATTGAAAAGGAGAATTCTAGGCAAATATCCCTGATGAACATGAATGCAAAAATTCTCAAAAAGATATCAACTCCAACAGTACCTTAAAAGAATTATTCACCACAATCGAAGGGGATTTATACCTGGGCTGTAGGGATGGTTCAATATTTGCATTTCCATCAATGAAACACCATATTAAAAAAAAGAATAAGAACCATATGATCCTCTCAATAGATGCAGAAAAACCATTTGACAAAATACAGTATTTGTTTTGATAAAAACCCTCAATAAAGTAGATAAACATTCCTCAACATCATAAAGGCCATGTATGAAAGACCCACAGCTAATAACATCCTCAACTGGGAAAAACAGAGCTTTTCCTCTGTGGTCAGAAACAAAACAGGGATGTCCACTCTTACCATTACTATTTAACATGATACTGTTAAGTCTTGGCCTCAGCAATCAGATAACAAAAAGAAATAAAAGGCATCAAAATTGGCAAGGAAAAAGTTAACATTTCACTATTTGCAAATAACATTATACTCTATGTAGAAAACCCAAAAGACTCCACCAAACTGTTAGAACTAATAATAGATGAATTCAGCAAAGTTGCAAGATATAAAATCAACATACAGAAATTGGTTGAATTTCTATACACTTATTATAATGAAGCAGCAGAAAAAGAAATCAAGGAATCGAAATGTAACCAAACTGGTAAAAGATCTGTACTCTGAAAGTTCTAGAACTTTTATGAAATAAATAGAAGAGGACACAAAGAACTGGAAAGCCATTCTATGCTGATGGAGTGAAGAACACTGTTAAAATGTATATACTATCCAAAGCAATCTACACATTTAATGCAATCCCTATCAAAATACAAACAGCATTTTTCACAGAGCTAGAACAAAACGATCCTAAAATTTGTATGGAACCACAAAAGACCCTAAACAGCCAAATAATCTTTTAAAAGAATAGCAAAGCTTGAGGCATCATGATTCTGGACTTCAAGCTATATCACTAAGCTGTAGTCATCAAGACAGTAAGGTACTGGCACAAAAACAGACACTTAGATCAATAGAACTGAACGGAAGACCCAGATTTGGACCCACAACTATACTGTCAACTAATCTTCAACAAAGTAGGAAAGAATATCCAATGCAAAAAAGTCTCTTCAACAAATAGTATTGGACAGTAACATGCAGAAGAATGAAGCTGGACCACTTTCTTAACACCATACACAAAAGTAAATTCAAAATGGATGAAACACCTAAATGTGTGACAGAAAACCAGTGAAATCTTGCAAGAGAAGAGAGGCAGTAACCTCTTTGACCTCAGCCATAGCAACTTCTTATTAAACACATTGCTAGAGGCAAGAAAGAAAGTAAAAATGAAGAATTGGGACCTCATCAAGATAAAAAGCTTCTGCACAGCAAAGGAAACAATCAACAAAAGAAACAATCAACAAAACTAAAAGACAGCCAACAGAATGGGAGAAGATATTTGCAAATGACATATTTGATAAAAGGTTAATATCCAAAATCTATAAAGAACTTATCAAACTCAACACCCAAAAACAAATGATTCAGTTAAAGATATGGGCAGAAGACATGAACAGACACTTCTCCAAAGAGGACATCCAGATGGCCTACAGGCACATGAAATGATGCTCAACATCACTCATCATCAGGGAAATACAAATCAAAACCACAATGAGATACCGCCTCACACCTGTCAGAATGGCTAAAATTAACAACACAAGAAGCAACAGGTGTTGGCGAGGATGTAGAGAAAGGGGAATCCCGTGTACTGTTGGTGGGAATGCAAACTGGTACAGCCACTCTGCAAAACGGTATCCTCAAAACTGGTTACAAAGTTACAAAGAGAACTACCCTATGACCCAGGATTGCCCTAGCAGGTATTTACCCAATAGATACAAAAAAACAGATTTGAAGGTGTACCTGCACTCCAATGTTTATAGCAGCATTATCAACAACAGCTAAACTATGGAGAAAGCCCCAATGTCCCATCAACAGATGAATGGATAAAGAAGATGTGGTATATACATACAATGGAATATTACTCAGCCATCAAAAAGAACAAAAACTTTCCATTTGCAATGACATGGATGGAGCTAGAGTATATCATGCTAAGCAAAATATTCAGAAAAGACAAATACCATATGTTTTCCCTCATACGTGGAATTTAAGAAACAAAGCAGATGAACATATGGGAAGGGGTGAGAGAGAGAGAGAGAGAGAGACAGAGACAGAGACAGAGACAGAGACACAGAGAAACAAACCATATGACACTTAAGGATAGTGAACAACCAGGGTTGATAGAGGGGATGTAGGGGGGGATGCACTAGATTGGGTGATGGATATTAAGGACTCATTAACTTAATTAAGTGTTATAATGAGCACTGGGTATTGTATGTAAGTGATGAGTCCATGAATTCTATTCCTGAAAACAATATTGTACTGTATGCTAACTAAAATTTAAAAAGAAAAAAAACATATGAGAAATAAATTAAAGAATGAATAAGTAATAAAATAAGAAATACCATATAATCCAGTAATTCCACTTCTGGGTATTCATCCCCCCAAAAATGAAAACACTAATTTCAAAAGATATATGTCCCATCCCGTTTCTTGCAGCACCAATTACTATAGCCAAGACATGGCACCATGCCAGTGTCCACTGATAGATGAATGCATAAAGACGTAATACGTATGTATATGATGGTATATTACTCAGCCATTAAAAAGAACAAGATCTTGCCATTTATGACAAAATGAATAGACCGAGGAGTGAAATAAGTCATACTAAGACAAATACCATATGATTTCACTTATACATGGTATCTAAAAAAATAAACAAAAAGCAGAAACAGACATATAAATATAGAGCAGAGGGCTGTGGATGGATGGGCAAAGTGGGTGAAGAAAAATAGGAGATACAGGCTTCCAATGATAGAATGAGTTAATAAGCACAGGATAAAAGGTGCAGCCTAAGGAATACAGTCAATGGTATTGTAATGGTGCATGGTGACAGGTGGTAGCTACACTTGTGAGTGTAGCATAAGGAACAGACTTGTCAAATTAGTATGTTATACACCTGAAACTAATATATTTGTGTGGCAGCCATATTAAAAACAAAAAAAAAGGTTTTTAAAGTCCCTCAGTGATTTTATGGCTGACAAAGTCATTTATTCCCTGACATAAGGTGAAAGAGTGATTTTCAATATTTGGTCCATATACTGAATCTGGATTTAATACAAACAGTTGCTTCTAAAACATGGAAGTTTTGAGACAATCTCCTGAGCAGCACTTCTCAGAGGATGGTGTACAGACAGGTGTGGATTCATAACACACACAGAAACTTACAGTCTTAGTCTTTTATATTTATAGCACTTTGACAGAGTAATTTCATGTCTATGGAACCTAGTCTTGTAATTTTTTATGACTCTATTTCTCCATTTTACCATTCTAGTAATTTAATTTTATTATTTTTTCAGAAGTTTCATTCCATGACAAACTGGGGAAAAACTGATCTTTCATCAATTTCAGAAATACTATTGTATACAATCGGATATAAAATGGATAAGGTATACACTGTTTATATTTAAGCAATGTCCCAGGTGATTCTTATAAACACAAGTTTGCTCCAACAAAGCCATTAGAAGTAGATTTACTCCTGTATGATATATATTTCTAACAAACTTAGTTGACTGGTATTATCTGACTATAGCAGAGCTAAAGCAGCAAATTATAAAAGCAAAACATATTAATCTTTCACTCACTAATGATACAAGAAAAGGAAGCCAACAGCCTACCAATGCATGATCATAAAAATGAGATTCCTAAAAAAGCACATATACCTCAATTTTCTGCAAAATTCAATTAAGTTAAATAAATACTCTTCCTCCCCACCCCAAACCCCACTCCTCAAACTGGAGGATTCTATCTTTCTTTGTTTAAAGATATGAGGAATCATTTCTTTAAACCAAATACAAATACATAATCAATACCTTCTCAAAATGTACAAGCTTTCTTACAAAAAAGACTTTCCTTTACTGGTAAATTTTTTAAAAATCTGGTTTATCTTCAAACCCTTGATTTGGATGCTACGTGTAGAACTTTTACTACAAATGGCTTTCACTGTTAGACCAAAATAGCTCCTTCATCTCCTTAGGCCAGTTTATTAAAATTCTCATTTTATTAGTCTTAGATTAGATCAGAGGTCAGCAAACTTTTACTGAAAAGAGTGAGACAATAAATACTGTTAGATCACATGGTCTCTTCTGCAACTACTCAGCTCTGCTCTTACGTGAAAGCAGCCACAGGTATGAAAATGAGTAAGAGAATCTGTGTTCTAGTAAATGTTCGTTTATGGACACTGACTTGGAATTCATCGAAATTTTATATACTACAAAATGTTATTTTTCTTTTTATGTTTTTCTCAACCATTTAAAATGTACAGATCATTCTTAGCCCGTGGGTCATACAAAAACAGGCAGTAGATCAGTTTGTCGACCAAATGAAAGTTTCCTCAATATTAAGAGCCAATATTTCTTCAGTGTTTACCACGTGCTGGGCACTATTCAGAGTACTTTGTATATATGAACTCATGTAATCCTTACATTAACTCCAGAGATAGACACTTTTATTATCCCCAATTTACAAAGAAGCAGAGAAGCAGAGATACAGAGCAATGTAGCCAAAATTTGAAAACCGTTTTTTGTTTATTTGTTTATTTTCTTTATTGTGAGAGACAGAGAGAGGCAGAGAGAGAGGTAGTGAGAATCCCAAGCAAGTTCCATGTTCTCAGCACAGAGCCCGACAATGGGCTTGATCTAAGGAACTGTGAGGTAACAACCTGAGCCGAAATCGAGTCTGGACACTTAACTGACTGAGCCACCCAGGCACCCCAAAAGTTCTCTTAACCAGAATTTCAGACCAGGCAGTCTGGCTCTCCAGTTCAAACTCTTAGCCAATATGCTGCACTGCCTTAGTTCCTCCGTGAGTGTTCTGAATTGTATGTTAAAGTAAAAGTAAACTCTGAACCAATAAACAATATTATTTCTATTCAAAGCAATGTATCTCCTCTTGAAACAAATTATGCCACAGAAAATTAAAACTCACAAAATATCAAAGTTGAATACTGTTATGAACGAAAAAATGCTTTTTTTAAAAAGGACTTTAAAAAAATATTATTTTTGTATTACATAAAGTTCCTTTTTTCCTCTTGGCTTACTACCAAACAAATGATTCATTTCACATAGCTAAAAACAGAAAGAATTGCTAAGTAGACTGATCTTAAATTGATCTGTGAAGATGCTACTAATATTCTAAAGTTTCTTCCTAAAGAACTGTCAACTTTATAGAACAGTAAATTTCTGTTTACATATAGTTTTATGGTTCTTAGTAGAAATGGAAAGAAAGCCTTAGTCTATGAAATTAGTAATGATTTTTCTAGTATAGATAACCCACATTTCCTTACATCACATTATTTTACATAAAAGTAACTGTTCTATATTTAATAAATACAACATTCACATTAGAAATAATTTAAAACCTTTCTCTAGAAAAGACGCCACTAAGAAGTTTATGAAATAAGCAGAAAAGTAAGTAAATCCTTACGTATGTTGCTGATGTAATTTTGCAATTTCTTTTTCAAAATCTTGAGGTTGATTAGGAATGAAAGAATACTCTGAGAGGTAGCCTGGCAAGTTTTCTGACTGATTGTAGTCTCCAAGTTCAGCTATTGTATAGAAAGAAAATATTCATAATTTAATAAACACATTTTGTGATTCTGATAGCTAACTAAGAAATTTATGAATTCCATTATATTTCTGCAAGTATTTGTTTTTACTGCTGGCTATCAAGTAAGCAAATTATATCAAACACTTAACATTTCTAGGTCTCAAACAACTTCAGAAAAACTTTCTTTTTGGAAACTAACTGCTAACTAATTGGATGTTTCATTACATTTTCTTTGCAATCACTTTTTTCTGCATAAAATGTATGTCTAAAGAACATATATATTAAAGGTAATGTACTATCAACACAGACCACGCAATCACATGCTCTATGACCCAAACGTGGGCTGATACTTACACTGAACAGCAAATGAAGCCAACAGGGCAGCAGTATTGTAAGGACAGGGCAATCTAGTAAAACAAAACAAAAAACTCATACCCCATGGTTAAACACAATAATTTCAGAAGCACTGTAATTTATATTATACTATTCACATCCAAAGTTTCCACGTGACTTACTTTTTAAAAGTAACTTTTTAACAACTTATCTGATGGAAAAATTCATGCTATATGTAACCATTTTAAATAATTTGTTTGCAATGATTATGAATTACTTAAATAATACAGAATTGAAAGTACTTTTAAAGCCCATTACAAAAAAATTAAAATAGCCCACCTTCCAGTAAGAATGTCTTGTTTAATTTGCAAAAAATACTGGTACCTTAAAAAAAAAAGAGAGAGAAAGAGAGAGATAGCATTTAGCATTTACTGGAATTAAAACTGTATACTTACAGTAACCAACAAAATTGAATACTTATCTGCTTTTATAGTCTACATATTATATTAGCACGTGTAAATATATTTTTAAATAAGCTTTCATCTTTCATGAATTCCAATCATTAACATTCTTGACAGACAAAATTCTGTACTTCAAATATCTTGTTTCCACTAGCTTCTATTATAAAATTTCTCAACATCCTTAAAAGTTACATGACCAAGGGAGATTAAAGAGAATACTCTAAGATTGGTGTTCATAGAAATTAGAAATAGGAAGCACAGAAAACTTGAGTCAGAGTCGCCAGAGAGCTGACAGTAGCAATGCACTAGGGATCAACTGGAGAGAATCATCCTTTCTGCTTAGACAGAAAGCCAGAGCCAAAGACATGCCTATGATCATCTTATCATAATGCTGCCCCCTGCTGGAAGCTGTTAATTGTAGAAAAACACCTTTCTATTCTGAGTTAAGAAAGTTCTCTTTGATCAAGGAAAAAAAAAAAATCCCTTCTCTACGATTAGAATGGCCAAGTAAGCACATTCCTTTAAAACCAACAAAAACACAAGATTTCTATAAAAAAGAATACTAAGGTTGCTTACAAAAGGGCATTGAACCTTCAGACCTAGCAGAAAGTTATTCCCTCACAGATGTGTTAATGCTTGCAACCACTCACCTGTGTGTATAACATTGGCAGAAGACCAAATTTTGTGGCTTTAAATGTTTAAACAGGAAAATTTAAGACTTTTATTTCACCCCACTGAAAAAAGTATAAACACTCCAAGATTCAAAAATCATTAACAATTTTAGTTGTCTGGCTGATTAAAATTATTAGTTACATGACAATACTCAAATTACTAAAGAATATAGTTAAGGATTTTAGAAAATCAGATATTCACTAAAAAAACTTTTTTAAAAAGCTGATGTCCCGATTTCATATATTAATGAGGTATGCAAACTCTCTGTGAGAATTAATACATAATATTGTAAATATTATTTACTTGTTCAATCTAAGACAATATATTTCTATCTAGTGTACCTGGTTTCATAATTAAAAGTTAAAACTTCCTGGTGGGAAACAATCTCATAGTTAAGATTAAAAAGGCATGGATATCCTTGACAAAATATTGTAATCTTACACAAATGATATCCATGCCTGTTGAATTTTATTTATAGGCCAACCAGTAAGGATTGATAGAATGGAAACCAGAATTCAAGTCATAAGCTAAACCAGCCTGTGTTCTTTAGAAAATTACTTAAAATTTGGCTGAGCCTTAGTTTCTATCATTGTAAAATGGAAGTAATATCACTTGTGTGGTATATGTATCCCAGGGGCCCTTTAAATAAGGTGATAAAAACCCAATTTTTACAAAAGACTTTTAAGACAGATTAATAATGCTTGAGGTAAATATAGAAATAACATGTTTAATCTCTAAAGATAATATAACTGTTCTAATTCAGACAACAACCAACCCCATGAACACTTATTATGTACTGAGTACATACACCTAAGCACTAAAAAGGAACCAAAGGACTCTCATTTGTACCATCATGACTTCTGAGAAAACTCCCAATTCTAAGGAGGGCAGCACCCACTGATATGGAAGGACCCGCAGTCTGATGGAAGCTCTACAAGCCCACTGTTTCCTACCACTGAGCTAAAATGTAATCTCAAGGTGGGGAGGTGTAGCAGATTTTCCTGTTTTGTGGATTTACACTAGTCCTTAAAATTTAGCAACTGTGGCTGCAGGTGTCATATTAATATTAATCATGACCCTGCAGTAAGGTTGCCCAAGCAGTGAAGTTTAAAGGAGTATTTCTTAACCCTGGCTGCACACAATCACCTGGGAAGTTTGTGATGCTGTGACCAGGTCCCATCTGAGACCGAATAGTATCAGAATGTCTAAGGAGTTTGTCCAAGGCATCAGCAGGTTTTAAAGCTCCCCTAAGTGCTTCTAAGTTGTAGTCAGAGTAGAGGTTCACTAATGTACACTATGGTAATATAATAAAAACTAGGTACTTAACTCATTTTTACCAAGCCCCAGATACAAGACTCTAGGACATTCTATCATAAAGGATTTTTGAATGAATACATTGTTTCTAGAGAAAACAAAGATAACCTTCTTGATAACAGACTGAGCATAAATTAATTTCTTGATTACTACCAAACTTGGCTTTACTTTCTTCTACTTCAGGAAGATAGTCTGACTTAATTATCATTGAGATACCTTTATTCCTTGATCATGTTTTCAACTAGGGCTTTAAAAGAAACATCACATTCAAGCTCCATTAAAAAATTCAAAGACATTCTTTTGAGTGAAGTAAATTATGAATTGGCTACAATTGACAGTATTTTAATTGCTATGTTAACAAACATTTCATAGTTAAACACAGTAGAAATCTAACTTTAAATAATTGGTCTTTTAATTACAAATATTTCTTATACATTTAAAAACCTGATTACATAAAACATGTATTATCAAACACTTTGCTGCTTTATTTCAGGTTATATTTACCAGCAAATAGTAAAATGCACTTTACAATGTTCTATACTTCACAATTTTCTTGTCTCCTTGAAGTTAATCCAAAATTAGAGATTTTCTTTTAAAATACTAAGAATTAAGATAAAAGATTTTGTTATTTTAATTATTTAACAAACAACAAAACATGACTGATTAAGAACTACAACATTAAACTGAAGGTTATTCATATAACACAACTTTTGCATTTCAAGATAAATTAGCTGGGAAATATTATTAGTTTCAAAGGTTAGGACAGCCTAACCCAGGGCCTACACTCCTAACTTCTGTTGCAAAGAACTTCACAACTGGCCCTCAACAAATGCACAGTAAAGGATTCTTAAGAGTGTCAATCTAATTTTTCTCCCCTGATCTGCTGAACACCCTTGTATGAACACCTGAGGACTGACAGCTATAACTAAGTATCTTTAACTTATTCTTTAGTTTCTCCCCAGCACCACAGAATCCTAAACAGTGACTAAAACATGAACACCTCACATCCTATCTTCAGGTAACTTGAGGCAGATTGTTAATTTGGCAGCTATCCTTTAGAGTAATTCTGAATACAATCCCTGACCTATATTCTTCTGAGATTTTTATGGAAGGTATTGTATGTTAATTTACCTTTTTAAAAAATCTGATGACTTATTCTGTCTTACAAGCATAAACAAAGTTATTATTCAGGTACAGATATCACACTGTAATTATTTCTACCTTAAACAGTTCACCTAACATTGATACACTCAAAATGCACATCTGGGTCATTCTAGTGTACACTTTGTCAAGTAGAAATGATAACAAAATTAGATTATAACTTAAGATCAGACTCAAAATGGCCAATAAAGTGGGCACTTAAAAGACCTGAACATGTTAGTGCATTCTCTGCCAACATCCTTTATAAAAAGGTACCTGCTCACCCGAAACTAACGTAACATGTCAATTATACTTTTAAGGAACACGGGGGTGGGGGGGACCTATTGACCATTATTCCTGCACATAATGGTTATATATTTTCTAAATTCTATGTTCGCCTCAATGGAAATAAAAAACTTATGTAGAATATAGTTTAACATTAAAAAAAAAAGCAGGCACAATTCTCACTATGCACCATCAGTTGGATACAATTGCAGTATCATCTAATTACCTCAACTAGTTACAGAAGTGCTTCTTAACCATTGTTTAAAAGAGGAAAAATCTAATTTTATACGGTCAGGAGGCTGCCTGTGCTTGAATGGGGTGGCCCTGGGATTCCAATCTTCTAAGGCCTTCCCAGCTGCGCAAGAGGGCAGGAAACGATTACCATGAAAGCTCTATATCCTATTCTGTGTGATGGCTAGAAAGCTCAGAAGTACACTGTGATGATCTATTTCTGCCTAAATAATTTCAAAATTTTTTAATAGATCTGACAATATTTTCAGGAAAAATATGCTCCATAAACCCACCTCGTGTATTCTTCTTGTAACTTGTTGGGGTCACTTACAAAAAATTTGACTCTAAAGTTCAAACTGTAAGGAGATCCTCCTAGAAGTAATAAAAGCAGTTCTAATTAATTAGATTATATTAATCCTTTATCTTTATAAAAGATACTTGCAAAACATCAAGTAAATATGGATGCTCACTCTTTAGCTGCTTCCTTATAGGTTTGTTTGGATCCAGCCACCTCTGAAAAATAAATAAATAAAACTGATTTCTTTTTCCCTTGAGGAACGAATATATCACTTGTTGCAAATCTGTAACATCTGAAGATTGCGGCTAAAAACTGCATTTTTAAAAAAGCCTAAGAAAAAATACTCAATTTATAGATATTCATATCAAGCATAACAAAATACTAGAAAGTGCTGACTGTATTTGTGGTAGCTCTAATTTTTTATTTGAAATTAAACGCATCTAATAACCTCTACTCCAAAACTGAAGATGTCTAGTTATAGAATCTGAAGTGATTTCTGTTAATTTAACTATATTATGTAACCGTGTGGCAAATTTTTAAAATTCTTGATATCTTTCATAAAAATATAATTGGCCTTATCATCTCATTCAAACAAAATCTAACCACACATCATGAAAATATATTTCTAAGAAAAATTCTCTAACTTCTACCCTATTCCTTAAAAAATAAAACTATCTCCTCTCCCTCCTCCACAAAAATAAACCTCCACATTAATTTTGTAAGAGATAGTACTTAATTTGGGGAAAGATTGATTTTTGGGTGTGAGAATTTTAAATAGCCTCAACACTTCCAAATTCCAGTTAAGCTCTACTTCAGGAAAACTATAACTGAATTTAGAAAATATTTCAACTGCCAACATGTTTCATTTTTAAAAAATTAAAGAATCCAAAATGAGTAATAGATGTGAATTTCAAAGCACTACACAAATATCAGCTTACATCATTATGTATAAATCATACTCCACTGCCCATACTTGATTCTATGCAGAACACACAGAGATTTTAGTAACAAATAGCTGACATTAATTCGTAAATCTTCCCTTTCCATGATCCGTAACATCCAACACATCACATCCAGCTGATCCTACCTTCCACCTATACCTAGAATTTAACAGTTCTTCTCCATCCACTCTGCCACCATCATATGTCTGGGGTAACTCTGGCCATGGCCTCTTAATTGCTGTCTCTGCTTTTTTTTTTTTAAACCAAGTTCTTCATTCTCCATCTGGAACCAAGTGTAGGCTTTTGAAACATGTACCTTCTTTCCTTAATAGCTCTTGATATTTTCTCACACAAGGTTCAAAGTCCTCACTAGAGCTTGCACGATCACTTCTTACCTCAGTCTACTAAGCTCCAGCCATAATGGCCTCCTGTTTCTCACAGATGCCATCTTGGAGGGTCTTCAATTAAAAGCTCCCTTATGGACACCATGTCCTTCCTAACTTTCACATGGTTGACTCTTTCCATTGCCTGTTAAGTCTCTGCCTAAACACTACCCCCTCAGAAGGCCTTCACTGATCACCCTATCAAAAGTATGTCACGAAGGGGTGCCTGGGTGGCTCAGTAGGTTGAGCATCCCACTCTTCTGATTTCGGCTCAGGTCATGATCTCAAGGCCACAGGATCGAGCCCGACATTGGGGTCCGTGGCAAGCTTAGGATTCTCTCTCTCTACATCTGCCCTTCTCCCCGGCTTGTATTCTCTTCTCATATATATATATGTATATATATGTATACAAACTGTCACAAATCTCCTATGTCCTTATTTTCTGTAAATGGGCAAGGGATACTAATTTTCTTCACAACATATTCTTAATTGTAATGTTTGTTTTGCTTTTCTATTGCCTAGCTCCTTCATTAGATTATGAACTCCATGAGTTAAAGGATAAAGTCTTATTCATTCAAAGCTAAAGAGTCAGCACCTAGGCACAGGGCTTGGCATATAATATGTATTTTAAAAATGCAGTGAATGACTAAATAAAAACCTGCTGAACGGGCTCAACACCTGACACAGGCTGTGGGGGTTGTTTCCGCTCCAACAGTTAGCTGTTTTTCTCCCCTAGATGATGCATTTGCTTCCCCTGCAGATCTACCCGTTTATCCATCTTCCAACCCTTCTATCTTCTTCATGTTTTTTAGAAAAAGTCATAACTTACATTCATTTTAATGCTTGTCTGAAGTCAAAATTTGGGCTCAGGAAATCTATTCAAAGCCTGCCTTCCACATTCAGTTCTCCTTCAAAATATTCTAAAATAGTATCAGAGATACAAACACATTTACATACACAAATAGATATATTAAGCTGACAAAGCTGAGGAGTACAATAATAAGTACTGGGAAACTATTTTTAACTGGGGAGAGAGAGCACGCAAGCACAAGTGAGTGGGTAAAAAGGGTAGAGGGGGAGAGAGAGAGAATCCCAAGCCAGCTCCATGCTCAGCATGGAGCCCGATGTGAGGTTCAATCCCACAGCCCTGGGATCAGGACCTGAGCCGAAATCAAGAGTCAGACACTCAACCAACTGAGCTACCTGAGCACCTCTAAGTACTGGGAAATGTAGCAGAGCTCATCAATGATATCAATGAGACAGGACTTCATTTCTTGGCTTAAACCATGAAAAGGGAACAATTATATAATGAGCACTGCTAGACAGTAAAAACAGTGTTCCTAGTAAAAGCACATCATGAAGTCAAAAGAAAAAACAAAGTGAGAAAAGAGACAACATTTTTAAAAAGTTCTACAAATCAGTAAGTAAAAGACCAACACTAATAGGAATATGGGTAATGGATAAGAATAGAAATTCACAGGAAATTTAAATTACATTTAAGTTATGAAAAGATATTCAATCTCAATCATAATTAGAGAAATATAAAAGTAATTTATATTGGCTTTTCATTTTTCAGCAATAACATATTGGCAAAGGTTAAACTTTTAATGCTATACCACAATGGCAAGAATGTGGAAAACAGGCACATATACATAGCTCGTAAGAAGAAAAATTATGCCATCTCAATGTAGGACAACTTGGCAATATGTATCAAAACATAAAATGTAAATGACCATAGACCCAGCATTATTTTACATAGTATTATCTACTGGGATATATTTTACACAATACAGAATTCACCATTTTTAAATGTATACTTCAATGTACTTGAGTACATTCACTATGTTGTGTAACTATCAATACTAAATAATGTCAGAACACCTGCATCACCCTGAAAAGAAATCTCATACCTATTAACAGTCTGTCCCAGTGCCCCGGCAACAGCTATAATACTTATGAACTCATGGATTTTACTGTTTTGGATATTTCATATGAATGCAATCATACAACACATGGTTGGTTGTGCCTAGCTTCTTCATTTAGTATAATGTCTTCAAGGTTCATCCATGTTGTGGCATTTAACAGTACCTCATTCCATTTTATAGCTGACTTTAGGTTTTTATCTTTTGGCTCTCATGAATAACACTACTATGAACATCCATGTTCTAGTTTTGTGTGAACATGTGACTCAGTTCTCTCAAGTGTGTGTCTAAGATAGGTACTGTTTGGTCATAGAACTCTGTATTTAACTTTTTAAGGAATTGCCAAATATATTTCCATATTACATTTCCACCATCTATTTAAAAGGATTCCAATTTCTTTGTACTCTCATCAATACTTAATATTGTCTAATTAATTGTACCCATCCGAGTAGATGTGAAGTGGTATGTCATTTCTTTTAATTGATAAATTATATTCTATTCTACGGATATACAACTTGGTTTATTAGTTCATCAGGGGGTGGACGTGAGTGTTTCCCGTGTCTATTATTAGGAATAATGCTGCTACGAACATCTGAGTAGTAGCTTTTGTGTGTGACATGTTTTCATGTTTGGATAAATACTGGGAGTGGAACTGCTTATGGCACCTTTTTATACTATGTCCTGAAAACAAGTATCGAAAGGTCTCTAATTTTGTTCCTATATAAGTCAGCACTGAGATTATATCACTACTTTTAGTCATATGCCATAATCTGCTATGCCCAAAATAGTTCTACCAATTGAATTATTATGCTCTAAGAGTCTTCATTGTTTAAAATGCAATATACATGAATTTAAAATGTGGTATCTTGCTAGAAATGATTAATACCTACCAAGTATTAATAGCCAATAACGAGGTTCTGGTTCAAGATGGCAACCTAGGAGAGTCCTAAACTCATCTACTCCTAGGGACATACTGAATCTAAAAACTACATATAGACTTATTTCCTCTGGAAAACAAAAACAAAAACAAAACTAGATGAGTGACTTCCTCCCATCTGTGAAGGAGAAAAAACTCACAAAGTGGGAAGGACAAGACAAGACACAAACTCACCATAAAACCCCAACCCCAGCATGGTAACCCACAATTAGGGGGGAATTCACAACTCCAAGCTTCTCCTTGAAACGCAGAGTTTGAACTGCACATCTGGTGTCCCAACTTTTAAGACCTGAGCCTGACAGACGAGACTCCAAAATCTCTAGCGAAAGTCAACTAGAGCCTGTGACCACAAGACTCCCAAGACTAGAGTAAACTGAGAAACAGTTCTTAAAGGGTTAGTGCAAACTCACCCAACACAGGACAGAGCAGAGCTAACTGAAAAGTGCCCAGACTTTCTGCGAGAGAGAGACTTACTTATCTGAAAGCATGGGCCTAAGAGGAAGACAACTAATTTAACACACTTCGAGAGGGCCCTAGTGAAATACGCTCCAAAGATGGAGACCAGCAGGAACCATCTTTGTACTCAGCCTCTGCCTCACTCCAGGTCACTGGCATCTCTTGGAAAGAAGCTTATATGTTCCTTGTTGGATGGCACCCTGATTTTTTTAACTGCTGCCCAGGAGACACACAGCTCTGGTGACCACTGGGGCTCAAGTGTGCAGGTCTCAAAGGACTCTAACAATTGGAGAAAGAGTTCTAAACCAGCTACTACCCACAGGGCACAGCAAAAAGGGAACAGACTGAGGCATCCAGTCTTTCTGTAAAGGAGGCCTATTAGTTTCTCTTAGAATGGTGGCCAGAGTAACAGGGTTCCAATTAAATGCTCATCTAAGACCCGACTGTCATCTTCTCAGGAGACCTCAGACAGCAGGTACTGTCTACAAGCACTCCCTCTGCGCTGCTCCAAATCACCAGAGCCTCCCAGAGGAGAGTTTGTGCATATGTCTGGTGCTCTAGTTTTTATGTCTGCTGTCCAGGGAACACCCCTTGACCATCTGGTTCTACTGCCCAGCATGGCTTGTGTCATGGGTCCAAAGGGACTAATAACAAATGAAGAAACCATTCTTAGCTGGCCACCATCCCCCAGGGCAGAATGCAGAGATAGGAGAATGAAACACACCCTTAGTCTTTGGGTGAAAGAGGCCTATTTGCTTGTGTTAAAGATCTACCCTGAGGGGCAGGATTCTGGTTTGGCACACATATAAGGCACTCTTTGGGAAGGAAGCTGGTGGGTGCCATCTTTGCATGCTCCTTGTCTGCCCAGGTTGTTGGTGTCTCTGAGAAAGGAGGTTGTGTCTGGTGCCCTGGCTTTTGTGTCTGCGGTCCAGAGGACACACCCGTTGATGGCTTGACTCTAATGGCAAGTAGGGCTTACGTTTAAAGGTTCAAGGGGACAGTAGCAAACAAAGAATTTACAGTGTTTAACTAATTATCACCCCAGAGTTCAGCATGGAGGGGGCAGACAGAAATGCCCATCTCCCATATTCCCCTAAAAGATGGATATTTGCATACTTTAAAAACTGCTGTCTAGGGGTCTGGCTTCCAATCAGCCTAAATCTATGTGCTGACTGAGATCCTCCCCTTTGAGACACTGGCAGGTCTTGGCCACATCCTGAAGTACTAAGAGCCACTAAAAATAAAATTACCTGCTTGGAAAATCTCAAAAGGCTCCAGGGATAAGAGCTATGTAGGGCAAGGATGAATGATAAGGCTCAATACAAGGCCATTCCTTCAAGGCTGGGAGAGGTGACTGTTTTATCTAATGCATAGAAACCACCACAGTAGGAGAAACAAAATGAGAAAAAGAGGAATATGTTCCCAACAAAAGAACAAGAGGAAATTTCAGAAAAAGACCTTAATATAGTGAATATAGGTGATTTTACCTGATAAAGAATTCAAAATATTAGTCATAAAGATGTTCATTGAGTTCAGAAGAACTAATGAACACTGTAAGAATTTCAACAAAGAGACAGAAAATATAAGAAAGTACTAAAAAGAAGTCCCAGGACTGAAGAACACAGTAGCTCAACTGAAACATACATAAGAGGGGGTTAACAGCAGACTAGATGAAGCAGAGGAAAGTGAGTGAACTCGAAGATAAGATAGTAGACCTCAACCAAGCAGCAACAAGAAAAAACAATGAAAATAAGTAAAAATAGCTTAAGGGACTCATGAGACAAGATCAAGCAGATCAATATTGGGGCGCCTGGGTGGCTCAGTCAGTTAAGTGTCTGACTTTGGCTCAGGTCATGATCTCACAGTCTGTGGGTCCGAGCCCTACGTCAGGCTCTGTGCTGACAGCTAGCTCAGAGCCTAGAGCCTGCTTCAGATTCTGTATCTCCCTCTCTCTCTGACCCTCCCCTGCTCACTCTGTCTCTGTCTCTCAAAAACAAATTTAAAAAAATAAAAATAAAAAGCAGATGAATACTCACAGCATAGGGCTCCCAGGAGTCAGAGAGAGAGACAGAAAGGAGCAAAAAACGTATTTGAAGAAAGAAAAGTTGAAAGCTCTCCTAACATGGGGAAGGAAGTGACACCCAGATCTAAGAGTTTCAGAGTTCCAAATAAGAGGATTCCAAAGAGACCCATGGTAAGACACATTATAATTAAAGTGTTAAAAGTTGAAGGCAAGGAGACCAAATTAAAGGCAGCAAGAAGAAAACAACTTCTTATAAACAAGGGAAGTCCCAAAAGATTGTCACCAGATTTTTCAGCAGAAATTTTATAGGCCAAAAGACCATGGCATGGCACATCTGAAGTGCTGAAAGAAACAGAAACATGCCAACCAAGAATACTCTATATGGCACAAGTGATCTTTACAACTGAAGGAGCAGTCAAGAGTTTTCCAGACAAGCCAAAGCCAAAGGAGTTCATCACTACCAGCCCATCCTTAAAATAAATGTTAAAGGTAACTTCTTTAAAATGAAATGAAAGGGTGTTAATTAGTAACAGAAAAACATGAAAGTATAAATCTCACTGATTAACGTAAATATACAGTAAAATTCAGAATAATCTAAATGTCATAAAGGTGGTGGATTAATCATGTATTAAGCAAGTATGAAGGTTAAAATATAAAACTAATAAAAATAACTATAACCACGACAATTTATTAATGGATACACAAGGTAAAAAGATATAAATTATGACATCAAAAACATAAAATGGAGGTGGGGTAAAAATGTAGAGGTTAAGGATGTGTTCAAACTTAAGCTGTTATAGGCTGTAATAAGTTGCTTGATGTAAGCTTCATGGTAACTACAAAGCAAAAACCTACATTGGATAAACAAAAGATAAAGAGAAAAGAATCTAAGCATATCACCATAAAAAAAAATTTCAAACTGCCAACAAAGAAAGAAAGACCCATCTATAAGCTACCTACAAAAGACTTGCTTCATATGTAAGGATATATACAGCCTGAAAGTGAAGGAAAGGGAAAAGATTCTCCATGCAAACAGAAACTTAAAGTTGGATGGCTTTTTATGTAAGACAAAAAGGGGCACTTGGATGTGTCTGACTCTTCATTTTAGCTCAGGTCATAGTCTCACAGTTGGGGGATCCAACCTTGTGTCAGACTCTGCACAGATGATAGTGCAGAGCCTGCCTGGGATTCCCTCCTTCTTTCTCTGTCCCTCCTCTGCTCATGTGTTCATGCACTCACTTGCTTTCTCTCTCTCTTGCCAAGTAAATAAATAAATTAAAAAAAAAAAGACAAAACAGACCTTAATACAAAGACTACAATAAGAGACAAACTTATTATGTAATAACAAATGGGTCAACCCAACCAAAGATATAAAATTTGTAAATATATATGCATCTAGCATAAAGCATATAAACATATCATGCAAGTATTAACACATTTAAAGGAAGAAACAGACAGCAATGATAGGAGGGGACTCTAATATTCCACTTTCATCAACGGGCAGATCATCCAAACAAAAAAAACCAATAAAAAAAACACACTGGCTTTAAACAAGACACAGTGAGTGTTGGTAGGCATGTGGATAAAAGGGAATCTTTGAGCACTAGTAGTTGGAATATAAAGTGTTGCAGTCACTATGGAATACAGTACAGAGGTTTCTCAAAAAATTAAAAATAGAACTTCTATATAATCCAGAAATTGCACTTTGGTATTTATCCAAAGGAAACAAAAACACTAACTGGAAAAGATGTCTGTATCTTTGTGTTCAATGAAGCACTATTTACAATAGCCGACTTAAGTGTCTACTGATAGATGAGTGGATAAAAAGGATAGAGTGCACGTGCACACATGCAAACACACACGCAGGAATATTACTGAACCATAAAAAAGGAAGGGAATCTTGTGACAACTTGTACAGACTTTTGAGGGTACTGTGCTAAATAAAATAAATCAGACAAGTTAAAAAAAATACCACTATGATCTCACTTATAAGTGGAAACTAAAAGCAAAAAACCAAAAGCCAAACCTTACCAAATACTGAACTCTTAGATACAGAGAACAGGTAAGTGGCTCCCCGAGGAGGGGCATAGGGCATGAGTGAAATGGTAAAGGGAGTCAAACAGTACATACTTCCAGTTATAAAATAATTAAGTCCTGGGGATGTAATGTATGGCATGGTGACTGTAGTTAATATTTTATATTAATGATAGTTAATATGCTGTATATTTGAAAGTTGCTAAGAAAATAGATTTTAAAAGTTCATCACAAGGAAAAATATTTGTAACTTTATGGTGATGATGTTAATTATAATTACTGTGGTGATCATTTCATAATATACACAAATATCAAATCATTATATTGTACATCTGAAACTAATATAATGATACATGTCAATTAAATCTCAATAAAAAAAAGAAATAGCTACTAGAAATGAGTATTTCATCATCAACTCCATCAATTCCTGAAGGAGTTTCAACTTAGGCCTAGAGATCTTTATAGTCTTCTCAAAATTAATTGCTCAGTCTTCTCCCGTCATAGGGTATATTGTTAATCTTCAAAATGTCTCATATTTGCAAGTTAATTTGTATCTTTCTAAATGTAATACTTAAAAAAACAAGGAGGTTATGTGATTGCCTGATTAAACTTGTTAGTAGTGTTATTAAAATTTTCTTTGTGTATTACTATTTGGTACATCTATTAATGTTAAAGTATTAAGTTTTCTAGAGCATCTGTTCTATTTATCCCAACCTGTGAGGTTTTTACTGTGACAATTATATTTTTAATTCCCAACGTCTGTCATTATTCCCTTTGCATGGATATAATATCTGCTCTAATCATGCCAATTTAAAATGAGTCCTTTTCATTTGTTTGTTGATAAATTACTATTTATCAAGCATTTACTCTGCTTAAACATTGTTCTAAGTGTTTCACATGTAAATATTCACTTCATCTCCATATTAGCCCCAAGACTGGTACTACTATTTCCAATTTCACAAACTTTTACAAAGTATTTTACAATTGGAAAATTCACTCGCTTTGGTGAATCTCTTTCATTGTGTTGGCTTTCCTCAAATGCTGGTTATCTATTTTGTGGAGTGCCTGTTTTTAAGGCTGAAATTTCCTGTAAGCTGCTTTATGAATCTTTTATGTGTCTGCCTACTTGTGGAGAAGAGATAAAATCTACAGCGTGATTCCAGTAATTGATGAAAGACAGAGGGCGGCCAGGAGGGTATCAGAGCTGCCTAGTCTCCTGGGGAAGGGTGATTTTTCCATTTTGCCGTGTGTCATCGCCATGTGTCACCAGTGCTCTGGGACTTCCCTCTCTAATTAAGTACTCACACTTAATGTAAACTTAGGGGTATGTAGCACTAATTACTTACCACATGGCCCATGGGTAGGGAATGAGATGACCCACTTGGCTGCTTCTATACCAGTGTACCTTCTCCCAGTAGCTCCCCAAAGTCTCCACAACCTCCCCAATTCGCTTCCCATCAAACCTTGCTCAGCACTGAACTGGGCATGCTTTTGAAACTACTTATATTTATGCACTTTGTGATCTTGGGCAAGTTACTTCACTTCTCTGTACCTTCATTTTTTCAAATATGAAGTGGGGACAGTAGTATCCAGTTATGATGTTAGGATTAAACTTGGTAAGATTCAAATACTTAGTGCACAGTGTTTCATACATGCTAGAAATGTGCAGTCATTTTGCCATCTTGCTGCAGAAACACTGTGCTTCTTAAAATCGGAGGCTTAAATATTTTTAGAGAATATAAATATATGATTTCAAGATGTGTATAAGCTCACCTGTGAGGCAACCAATGGAAAACTGACAGACACACAGGCAAATAAATGAAATGAAAATGAAAAGTGAAATGAAACGAGATTTGGAGACAGAACAAGTAGGATAGCTACTTATAACTGAATAACAAAGATACTCTGTCCCCCCCCCCTTTTTAATGTTTAGTTATTTTGAAAGAGGGAGGAATGGAGGGAGAAAGAGAGAGGGACAGCCAGACACAGCACATGCAAGGGAGGGGCAGAAAGAAAGGGAGAGAGAGAATCCTAAGTAGATTCCAGTCAGCACAGATCTCACAAACCATGAGATCATGATCTGAACTGAAATCAAGAAGAGTTTGACACTCAACCAACTGAGCCACTCAGGTGCTCTCCCCTGCTTTCGGATGCCAGGAGGCTCCACTCTCCTAAAAGTCTCTAGTTTGCAAATCTATTGGCCACTGGCCACACTGTAAGCATAGTGGTATGTCTAAAGTACAAGTCTCATGTAACTTGTATAGAAAAATCTTAAGTGAATACAACTTTATAGATTAAAAAGTATTCCATAATCTGCTGTACTACCCAAAGGGGAAAGAGTATTTTTGTTATGCAGTTTCAAGTAGCTACCCTACTTGTTCTCTCTCTAAATCTTGTTTCATTTCATTTTTTATTTTCATTTCACTTATTTGTGTGTCTCTGTCAGTTTTCCATGGATTGCCTCAAAGATGAGCTTATACACATCTTGAAATCATATATTCATGTTCTTTAAAAAGTAGGGGGTCAGAGAGAGGGGTACAGAACATCTGAAGCAGGCTCTATGCTTACAGGCTGACAGCAGTGACTCTGATATGAGGCTCAAACTCACGAACCATGAGATCATGACCCAAACTGAAGTCAGATGCTCAACCAACTGAGCTACCTAGGTGTCCCCCAATTTTTCTAAACTATATATACAAAAGGTCTTTTTCAAAACACTCTCCTGTACTAATCAAATGGGTATCATTATTCTTTTGTAAAAGACCCATGTGTATAAGCATGCAGCTTTTCATAGAATTCAACATTTCTATTATTCATCAAGCTATTTCTATGTGAATTTTCCAACCAGAAGAACTTGATTACAACCATGATTACAACTATTAATGAATCAGTAACAATCCAAGTAACTTAATGTTCAAGAACTACAGAGCTCTAAAATTTAATCTCTATCTCATTTGGGAGGGTCTCCTATGAATCTTCCTACTTGGATAATTTACATTTAACAAATTAAGAATTTTAGTTAGAAACAGATTGCCATGAATGCCACAAAAAACTAATTTCACTTTAATGGAGGCTAATACAAGACTAAGATATATTAACATCTGAAAATATTTTTATTTTACTTCAGTATTTTAATACTGCATTATTAATATTTTAAACGTTGTGCCCAATTTTCTCTGTCACTCAAGCAGCATGAATTCGATTTACAGCTCAATGGTGTGAGATAAATAAACTGGCACTAGATTTACAGACTGACTTTTAATTATGAAAATCTTTAGGAAAAAACTTTACTAATTAAAACACTAAGAAAATGAGGAACAAACGCAGAATTACCTCTAACCATTCCAATTAAATTCTTAAAACTTTAACTCTCTAATCGGATTAGTAAACATTATAAATCAAAAATTCCTTATATTATGAACTGAGAAAAACTGAAATGAAGCAAAAGACAGCAACTTAAACTTACTGGGTTGTCTGTGGAATCGTCAGCCAACTGTAAACCAAAGTAGTCACGCTCTGTCAAATCAAGATGCTTGAAGACTATATCCAACAAAACTTGCCCCTGATCATGTTTCTAGAAGAAAAAGAAAAAGAAATCAACACTGACAGGCAATATACTTTCAGATTTTTGAGCTCTTGAATTTTTGTCCTTCTCTACTAAATTGGCAACTATTCCCACATCAATGATTCGATAGAGAATAAAGACGTCACAGGCTACATAGTACTGAAAAAACAGTCTGACTTGGGGTCCCTGACAAGCTCAGGTGGAAAAGCATGTAACTCTTGAGTCCCTGATCATTAGGGTGTAGAGATTACTAAAAAATAAATAAACTAAAAAAAGAATACTCTGATTTTTATTCAGAAGGTTCAGAGAGCATATAATAAATATGATGGCATTAAAGAAAACTTCTGATTGAAATGGCATCTGCTTTCAAACTAGTATCATGGGATTTTGATAATTTCATATTATTGCCACAGTAACTCACATATATATATTTATCATTTGTCTTATTGGGTTTTTTTTTTAATGTGTGTTTATTTTTGAGAGAGAGAGAGAGACACAGCGTGAGTGCATGAAGGGCAGAGACAGAGGGAGACACAGAATCCAAGGCAGGCTCCAGGCTCTGAGCTGTCAGTGCAGAGTCCGACACGGGGCTCAAACCCACGAACCATAAGATCATGACCTGAGCTGAAGTCAGACACTTAACCCACTGAGCCACCCAAGTGCCCCTTGTCTCACTGTTTTTATTCTTCCATTTAAATTAGGACTAGAAAGTGACACATGTAACTAAATAAAATTTAATATTTCTGCATATAAAACAGTCATCAAAAACCCAATAATGATGAAAATTGACAAGTAATTTATGAATAATATTTTAATTATGCAAGTATTCAGGCAACTTTTGAAACATACCTCATTTTAACCTCATATCAATTCCCTCTTGTAGGCATCATTATCCTGCTGTTTTAGTAAAAGCAAGTATAACTTCCCTAAGTTCCACAGTTACTAAGTTGTAGAACAAAGGGCATGACTTGACTAGGTAATATCCTAAAAAACGAAATGTAATTTGCATGTAAGTGATGAATCACTAAATTCTATATCTGAAATGAATATTGCACTGTTTGTTAACTAACTGCACTTTAAATAAAAACTTGGGGGGAATATAACTAATAAAAACATGAAGAAATAATTGACACATCTGGTAATAAAAGAAATCAAAGTGGAAAACTATAATGTCATGCTATGAGCAAACAACAAACCAAAAAATCCAACGAGTAAGATAAAAAATACTTACTACTGCTAACATTATAGATAGATTTAATGTATTATGAAAGTAATTGGAAAATATTAAATAAGAGCAATAATAATATTGACTACTTTTGGCATTCTAGCCTTAGTGACAAACAAAATCTAGTATTATGATGAAATCACTATACATATCAGTATGTTCACTACAGTATTATTTATATAAGACAAATGTTAGGAAAACATGTTAGCAAATAGTAGTATACCTTAGTACTAGTTATTCTCTCATTAGCTATAGCAGTTTGGAAACTTCTAGCTACATATTACAATTAAAGCCCAGAGCCAAAACAATGAGCACGTACGTATATGTTTTCATTTAAAGAAAATACAGAGGTACAACAGACTCCAGAGATGGCTAATTCAAGCAGACAGAGATGTAGTCAAGCACCAGGTTTCTTTCTATATCTCTTATCTGCAGTCCTGATATTAACTGTCTTTGTAGGCTATTACCAAGATGGTCACAGCAATTTCAAAATTCATACCAGTACATGACAATGTCCAAAAGAACAACCTTCTTAGTAAGGTTACTTTACAAAGAGCTTTCCTCCATGTCTTACTGGCCAGCCTGGGTCAAAAAGCTACCTGCAAAACTCATAAATGGCAGAAAGTATGTGCTTCATGTACTGCTTCACAATGGTGATTGCCATTTAAATAACATATAAAAAATTTTTATACTGATATAACTCACCTCCCCCACCCCTCACCCATTCTCATTAAATTGGTCCAAAATGGAGATCAAGCATTAGTCTTTTTTTTTCTTTATGTTTTACTTACTTGAGAGAGAGAGAGAGAGAGAGTGAGCAAGCATCAGAGGGCAGAGAGAAAGAGAGGAGAGAGAGAATCCCAAGCAGGCCCTGCACTGTCAGCACCCGATCTGAGACTTGAACCCACAAACCAAGAGTCAGATGCTTAATTAAACTGAGCCACCCAGGTACCTCAAGCATTAGTCTTTTAAAAAGCTGCTAAGGTGAGTCTAATGTTCTCTTCTAGAGAATAAATATATGGAGAGACGCATTTCTCCCTATACCTGCAGCTAAGTGAAACAAACAAAAACATTAAAAATAAGAAAATTCTAAAAGGGGAAAAGAAAGTGGCAGCCTGGCTGGGGAACTCTAAGTTTTCTTTCCATTTCTTTTTATTGAGGTAACATTCATACAATATAAAACTAACCATTTTGTACAATTTAGTGGCATTTAGTACATGGACAATACTGTGCAATCATCACCTCTATTGAGTTCCAAAACATTTTCATCAAACCAAAAAATACCACACCCATCAAATAACCCTCCCCCTTTCCTAGGGCCCTGGCAAGCACACAACTGCTTCCTGTTTGATGGATTGACCTATGATAGACATTTCATATAAATGGAACCAAACACTTAGAACCTGGGTCTGGCTTTTTCACTTAGTATAATGTATTCAAGGTTTATCTATGTTGTATCATGTACACACCCTTAGTTTCTCTTTTCTTAATGGTTAAGTAATATTCCACATTTATATCACATTTTGTTTAACAGTTAATGGCATTTAGATTGTTTCCACTTTTTGAGTACTGTGAATCATGCTACCAGGAACACTACTTTCAATTCTTTTGGGTATGTATGGAGAAGTAGAATTGATGGTTCATATGGAAATTCTGTTTAACTTTTTAAAGTACCATCAAACTCCTTTCCACAGCAGCTGTAGCATTTTACATTCCCACTAACAATGCATAAGGGTTCCAATTTCTCTAAATCCTTGCCAACATATGTTATTTTCTATTCTTTTGACTGAAGCTATTCAAGTAGGTATGAGGCAGTACTTCAATGTGTTCTTGATTTGCATTTCCATAATATCAAATTATGTTCAGCATTTTTTTCATGTGCTTGTTGGTCATTTGAACATCTTTGAAGAAATGTCTAATCAAGTTCTTTGCCCATTTTAAAAACTGGATTGATAATCTTTTTGTTGAGTTCTAGAAGTTCTTTTTATATTCTGGATGCTAGAGCTTTACTGGATATATAATATACACATATTTTCTCCCATTTGTTGGTGTCTTTTCACATTCTTGATCATATACGTGGATACACAAAGTTTTAAATTTTCATGAAGCCATATTTATTCATTTATTTCTTTTGATGTTATATCTATGAATTACCTGCCAAGTCCAAGGGAATGAAGAATTACCTATGTATTTTCTTCTAAAAGATTTATGGCTTTAGCTTCTAACATTTAGTCTTTTCAGTCTTTTGGAGCTTATTTTTCCATATGGTAGGTATATACTTAGGTAGGGGTGAAGCTTATTTCTTTTACATGTGGGTATCCAGTTGTCCAAGCATCATTTGTTGAAGAAACTATTCTTTCCCTACTGAATATATCTTGGTAACTTTACCAAAAAACTACTGACCACAGATGTATGGAATTATTTCCAAATGTATAAGTTATTTTCTACTCTCAGTCATCAGTTTTGTTTTCATCTCCCACATGCTATAGACTTAGCTCTGGAGAATCCTACAACCCAGAAATGCCAACAGGCATTGATGAAAACAGGCCAAGAAAACTTGCTTGCTCTAGCCAAATGACCAGGAAAAAAAGGGTTTCTAGGAATACGGAAACCTTTCTGACAACACCAACTCTGCTCCCGCCAAACCCAATGAGGAAGAAACAGAGACCATCTCCAGTAGTGCCATGGAAATCAAGCAGGGAACCTAGAGTTCCATGTGCCTCCTGGCACTAGCCGGGAGCCAGCAGGAAGCCTGTTCTAACTCTGCCATCCAAAAGCCAAGTTCCAAATCACAGTTACTCCTTAGTAGTGGTATCAGCAGAAACAGCGTATTACTGAACTGCCACTTCAGCCCTGTGGTAACAGGCAGTTTAGTTTCCCCCACTGGAGTGGTGACAGCAGAAGTGAGAGGGAAGCCTAAATTTCCACTAACACCAACATCCAGCTATAGCACGCAGCATCTATCAAACAGAAGGAGAAGGATTTAGGACAGGAGGGAACTAGGAAAAAGAACAGTTAAATCATGAAATAATAGATACCAAATCATAAGCTACATGTAAAACTGACCAAAATTAAAAGAGCAAAAGGCTTTAAAACTCAGCTACAGTGTGAAATACATGCATGGCTTTCAATTAGGTCTCTGGATAAGATACACACAAAGTAGAACAAGATAATTATACAAAACTTCTAGAAATTAAATTATCATTAGAACCACAACCCACAAATGCTGGCTACAACCTGTATGCTATCAAAGTAACTCCTTGCAATAAAGAAGATTAAGTATGGTCTAGAGTCTCACAAAATATTCCCCAAAATGTCTCGAATACTACTAAAATCACTCATCAATACAAAGAACCAGGGAAATCTCAACGAGAATGAGAACAAGCAACCAACAGATGCCAACACTGACATGACAAGAATTTTGAAGTAGCCACCTTAAAAACATTTCAATTAGCCATTATAAATGCTGTCAAAAAAAGAAAAGAAAGGGGCACCTAGGTGTCTCAGTTAAGCACCCAACTTTTGATCTCAGCCCAGGTCATGATCTCACCGTCCTTTGTTTGCCTCTGCATTGATAGCGCAGAGCCTGCTTGTGATTCTCTCCACCCCCACCCAAATAAATAAGCTTAAACATTTTTAATTAGAATATTTCTGCAAAGAAACAGAAGATATACAAGAACCAATAGAAACTGTGTAACTTAAAAATATAAAGACTTGATGTGCTCAACAGGAGAATATGAAGATGAAAAAGAAAAGAATCAACGATTTTCAAGACAGATGAATAGAAATTACCCAATCTAAACAACAAAAAGAAAATAAACTGAAAAAACAAAAATGACCAGCCCTTCAGAGGCACGTTGAGACTATGAAAAAAATGGAACAGTCTTGTCCCTAGGGTCTGTAAAAGAGAAGACAAAACAGTTTCAGGATAATAAAATCTTTGAGGAAATGCTAGCTAAAATTTTCACAAATTTGGCAAGAAGTAAAAACACAAATTCAAGAAGCCAAGTGGATCCCAAAGAAAATGATTCCAAACAAATACACCCTGAGACACATCATAATCAAACTACTGAAAACCACAGATAAAGGAAAAAATCTTGAAAGCAACTAGAAAAAGCATTTACTTAAGAGAAAGTGACAATTCAAATTAGGATAGATTTCTCATCTACAACCACAAGGCCATATGGAAGTTTACATAATATTTTCCAGGTGCTAAAAGCAAAGTGCTATTAATACAGAATTCTCTTATTAAGAGAAAATATTGTATAGGAATGAAGGAACATTCTCAGAAAAAGTAAAATTTAAGAGATTTTATCACCAATAGTTCATCACTAAAGAAATATCTAAAAGTAGTTCTCTAACCAGAAAGGAAACAATAACATAAGGAAACATGGAAAAAAAAAAAAAAAAAAGAAAGAGCAATAGAGTGGAAGAAACTGGGAAAAATATGAAAGCTTATGCTTCTATTTAGGATTAAATTATATTTGATGGCTAAAAGCAAACATTTTAACTTTCTCTGACATGTGGCCCAATATATGTAGAGAAAAAAATTAAGACAATTATAAAAGGGGGGAAGTAAAGGCTCCTAAAGGGAGGTAACATTTCTATACTTCACTCAAGGTAGTAAAATACTGTCACCAATATACGGTTGACTCCTGACCAACAGGGATTAGGGGTGCCAACTTCCACCCCGTCCCAAAGGTGAAAAATCTGCATATACCTCTCAATTTTCCCAAAATCTTAAGTAGGAATACCCTACTGGTGACTGGAGGCCTTACTTACCAATAACAAAGTCAATTAACATCTATTTTGTGTGTCATATGTGTTATATACTGTATTCTTATAATAAGCTAGAAAAAATAAAATATTAAATTATTAAGAAAATCATAAGGTGGGCCCCTTAGCGGCTGACTCTTGATTTGGGCTCAGGTCATGATCCCAAGGTCATGGGATTGAGCCCCACGTCCGGCTCTGCAATGAACATGGGCCTACTCAAGATTCTCTCTCTCCTGGGGTGTCTGGGTGGCTCAGTCAGTTAAACGTCCAACTTCAGCTCAGGTCATGATCAGCCGGTTCATGGGTTTGAGCCCTGTGTCGGGCTCTGTGCTGATGGCTAGCTCAGAGCCCGGAGCCTGTCTTCGGATTCTGTATCTTTCTCTCTCTTTCTCTCTCTCTCTCAAAAAATAAAAAAATAAATAAATAAAGCATTTTAAAAAATTCCCTTTCTCCTTCTGCCCCTCTCCCCTGCTTGTACTCTCGCTCTCTAAAAATAAAGAAAATAATAAAAAAAAGAAAATCCTAAGAAAAAGAGAATAACATTTATGGTACTACACTGTATTCATTGGGAAAAGTGTGCATATAAATAGACCCATGCAGCTCAAACTCGTGTTGTTCAAATCTCAACTATACTACCGTAATTGGTATATAAAAAAATGTAATACCAAGAGCAATAATCAAAAACAGCTATGTAAAAAGATACTCTCAAAACACTAAAAACAAAATTCTAAAAAGTTTATATAACCTATTAGAAAGGCAAGAAAAAAAATGAAAAGCGTAATGAACAGAAACCAAGTAATAAAATGGCAAACCTAATCTCTAACACACAAATAATTACATGAAAGCACATGGTCTAAATAGAGTAGGGGGAAAAACCATTATCTACTATCTAAAACATACTTACTTCAAATATAATGACACACGTAAACTGAAAACAAAGGGACAGAAAAAGATATATAATGCAAACATTCATTTTAAAAACTACACTAGAGAGCAAAGAATTTTACTAGGGGAAAGAAAAGGACATTACAAAATATTTATGCACAAAAGAACATAGCTGGGAAACAAATGAAACAAAAATAGAATGGGAAGAAAATGGGAAAATAGGAAAAGCACAATATAACTGACGATGTCAAATATTTATCAATTGCTAGAATTATTAGTAGAAAATCAGCAATATAGAATTCAACAATACATCAACTAACAAGATCTATATAGGACACTCTATTCAGCATCGGAATACTCATTCTTTTCGATTGTCTATGGAACGTTCATAAGCCAGGCCATACCCTAGGTCATTAAATAACTCTTACCAAACTGAAGACTAAAGCCAGTGCTCTATAACTGTAAGGAAATCAGAGCAGAAAACAGTAACCGAAAATTAAGAAAAAATTAGAAACACTTGGAACACAACTCATTTTTAAAATACTCCACAGGTTAAAGAGGACTCATTAAAAAAAATACAATAAACTGGAAACAAGAAAAATTGATATATTAAAATTTGACTGTGGAATATAGCTAAAGCCATGCTAAGAAGAGGATTTATGACCTAAATGTTTACATTAGAAAAAAAGGAAAGGTCTAAGTCAATAGCCTGAACTCCTAAAAAAACTAGAAAAAGCAAAATAAACAGAAGGAAAGGAGTCAAAAACAGGTAAGACAAGAAATTGATGGAAATTTGGTTCTTTGAAAAGATCAATATAATTGAGAAACTTCTAGCAAGGTTAGTAAAGAAAAAAAAGAGAACACACAAATTACCAGTTACAGAATTAAAAGGAAGGATGTCACTACACACACCAAAAACATTTACAAGCAAAGTAAAGTGAAGAAATGGATCTATACACATACATTTGACAATCTGGGTGAAACAAATGAATTCCTCAAAAAGTAAAACTCTACTAATAGTTAACTCATATGAAATACTTCGAATAGCTCTACAATTATTTTTTCAACGAAACTGTATCTCAAACAAACACCTCCCCCAAATTGAAATCTCCTGGGCCTAATGATTTCACTGGAGAATTCTAAGAAATATTTAAATAAGAATTAAGAACAAGTCTACTCAACCCAGCTCCAGAAAATCAACTCCCTCTATGAAACTATTATACAGAGATATCAAAGCCAAAGTACAAAAAAGAGAAAACTACAAATCTTTCTCAAGAATATACACGCAAAATTCCTCAAAGATATGTTAGTAAATGGAATTATGCAATCCTCAAAAGGATCACACACAACACATAAGTGAGGTTTTCCAGAGATGGAAGTGTGGTCCAATGCTGACAATCAATCAGGTAATGACACCCTAAAAGCAATTCCATTGGCCACTCCCCAGCAAAACAACTATTGCTAAGGAAAACAAGCAAAAACACAAACCCCAACAATTTAAAGTCTTGGGGAATTGAGCATAAAACAAATGAAATGGCATTTATTCAAAAAACCATACTGAATCTTGGTAAGAATGATCAGAGTCTGTAGCACTTGAGCCATGATCCACTTTCTCTCTCTTCCTCCTAGGCTAATCCTACTCCAGCATGGCGGAGAAGAAATTCCCTCTACCCTAAGATCCTAGTCAAGGCATACAGACTAGGGGCAGGCTGCCAGTATTTCTCACGCATCTCAACTGTGTTACAGATTTTAAAACAAGACAGTGTGGCCAAGAAGCTGGAGGCCTCCGCCCAGCCCTCACTCAGAGCAGAGACTATTCTCAATCACAGAAAGTAAAAAATATTGAAGCCGTAAAGTCGATGGGATTGCCCAGGTCAGAAGAAAGAGTAAGGAAACAGCAGATGGAGAACTTTGACATGTACCAAAATCCCCAGCAGGCAGAACAGTGACTGCCAAAGAAAGCAATAAAAATGTATTTGGTTAAGTGAATATGTAAATGATAGAACGGCCTTTAGAAAATAATTTAAAGTTTATATAGCTTTGATGTATGTCACTTAGCAGGTATTCCTGGTCCTTCGGAGGTATTTTTTACTTCATAAAAGGAAATCTCTAAAGCACAAGGGACAGTACATCTGCACAGAAACTAATTTACTGGAACCAGTTCCTTTAAAGATGAAGAAACTGTTCCTAGGACACCTGGGTGGCTCAGTGGATTGAGCATCTGATTTTGGCTCAGGTCATGATCTCACAAGTTGCTGAGTTCGAGCCCTGCATTAGGCTCTGTGCTGACAGCTCAGAGTCTAGAGCCTGCTTTGGATTCTGTGTCTTCTTGTCTCTTTGGCCCTCCCCTGCTCATTCTCTCTCTTTCTCTCAAAAATAAACATTAAGAAAAAAAATATTTTTGAAGGAAAAATAAATTGTTCCTAACAGACTTATCTAAAAGTTTATCACTAGAAATTGAAGTTGGTAACAACTGCCAGGCAAAACTGAGATTCCTGTTGGCAGGAAATAACAATTAGTCAGGCCAAGTCCTTACATGGCTAGTTAGTATGTAGTCTTGGGTGAATTTTGTTTCTATGTAGGTCAGTTACATCCACTCAAAACCTATGGAGATAAACTAGTTCATGTGTGTTTTGAGGGAGCAAAGGCCAGATTTGGGCTTCCTGCTGCAACCATAGGAAATGTAATTGATCTACTATATCCATTCACCCACACATATACATGTGTGTATGTGTATCTTTGTGGCAGGAAAAAAAAAAGGATTTCATACTTTAAAATGCCTGAATACAACAGCAGTAGATGATCTCTGAGGTCCCTTGTTTCTAAACACGCTATCCTTAACAGGAAAAAGAGAAATGTTTTCACATAAGAAAAAAGGCAATTATGCAACAGGGAAAAACTAAACGGCTGCAGGAAAGAGTTGTTTTCATAATGTTTAGGCCAAAGGCATAGAATGACTCGTAACAGTGACTGAAATCCTTCAGACCCCTTTTAGAGTATCCCCAGACGAAGCATACACAACAGGAAGAGATTTTCATTAGGAGTCTGAAGAGAGGAAAGGTTCTTAACAGACAACATAAAATTGAAGAGATAACATAAACACATGGATTTTGAAAAGGAGGTAACTTATTGATGAACAATGTAAAATTTAGTAGTAGCTTAAGGGAGTGACAATAGCTTCTTTTTTCTGCCTGAACTAATTTATAAAATAGGAGAACAGGAAATAAATATTACGGTACTCCAAATCTAAACTACGCCTTCTACAGCTTAAAAAAAAAACTGCATTTTTTCCTATACAAAAGTCAGAGAAAGGTTTTGCATGAAGAAAAAGAATACCAAGAGAAGTTATGGCTAGCAAGGTTACTAATAAATGACAACAACAGTGATGGCCAACACTTACTATTTGATATGTCAGACACTTGTAAACGAACATGTAATGATTCACTTAATTATCATAACAACACTCTGGGGTAAGTCCTATTAAGACTCTTTAGAGGTGCCTGGCTGGCTCAGCGGAGGAGAAGTGTGCAACTCTTGATCTCCGGGTTTATGAGTCTGAGCCCCACATCAGGTGTAGAAATCACTCAAAAAAATAAAATCCTAAAAAAGACTCTTTAAAGATGAAGATACTGAGGCAGAGAAAATAAACACAGATTTGCAAAGATCACGCAGGTAGTAAGTAATGGAATTTACATTCTACCCCACATTATCTGGCTCAGGAGTCCAAGCTTAAAACCACCATAAAATACTTTGTTTCATAGAATTATTTTGCCATTATCAACAATGGAAGACTACTTATACTTAGTCTTCTTGTCTGAAAGGAAAACTGTTAAACTGAGAACACACAATTGCTTTGTATAACCCATTTAAAAATACCAACTTTCCTTTCCAGCAATATGGAAAAGTAGAAAAAAAATCTAAGAACTCTCTGCAATAAAATCCCTAGAGATACTGGTAAGAAGGCAATAAACATTCTTTTAATTGTATAGCCAGGCTGAAAAGAAGCTTACTTCTTGGCTTGGAAAAAGAAGGAACTATGAAACTTAACTGTTCTAAAACTGCCATGGAAAGAATAAGCAGTCTAAGTTTATTACATACAAGTGAGGCAGTGAGTAGGAGGTGGGCTCAGTAAGGTAAAATACTTTCTCACTGAAACTCCAAACTCAGAGGGTGACATTATTATTTTATTTATTTATTTATTTTAAGAAAGAAAGTGCACGCACAAGTGGGTAGGAGCAAGAGCGAGAGATAATACCAAGCAGGCTCTGTACTGTCATTGTGGAACCCAATGCAGGCTCAATCCCATGAACTATGAGATCATGACCTGAGCTGATATCAACAGACAGACTTAACCAACTAAGCCACCCAGGTGCCCTCTGATGGTAACATTATTAATGAAAGGGAGATTGGGGGGACAAAATCCTCCCATCAGTCAAGGATAAAATCAAAGTTTTTCTGCCTCTGCCTGGGATCCAGGTGAAGTGGAAAAGTTTCCCCTGAAAATTATTCACAACCACAAAGCTGCCCTCAAGGGCCTAAGTTAGAGTTTATACCATCTATTGCTTAAAGAACCCCAAAGGTAAGTATGATCAAATATTAGTTCTGGGTAAAGACAAAACTTCCCTCAAAGAACACACCCTTAACCCAGACTATAAACGATTCTCAGAGATAATGCTTATCTGAAGACAAGATCACAATTCAAAATTATAAAACACCAGTGGAATCAAGACAAAAGCATGAAAGCTAACTACATTCCTTTAAAAACTTGAAATAATAAAGCCATAAAGACCATAAACTTAAGGATTAAAAGTATTAAAAATATAAGGGTGCCTGGGTGGCTCAGTTAAGCATCCAACTCTAAATTTTGGCTCAGGTCAAGATCTCATTCATGGTTGGGAGACAGAGCCCCACATCCAACTCTGCACTAAGCGCAGAGCCTGCTTGGAATTCATTCTCTCCCCCTCCCCATTCGCACTCTATCTCTCTCAAAATAAGTCAGACCCCAAAATTACTTACAGATTGGCTTAAAAAACGTATCGACACACAAGCCTCTGACAAGTCTGAATTAAGAATTTAAAAAAATTAACAACAAGACCAACATATAGAGCATATGGAACTAAAACAGTGACAGAAAATCAGTAAGCTGCCCACACAAAAGGCACAAATAGCATTACCAAATATGTGAAGTTCTAACCTTCAAAGAATATATAATCTCCATTTACCTAAACCTTCCCAAAAGAATAAAAAAGCACAGAAGGTTACCCACTTACTCTGATGATTCTACTATAAAAGGCAATAGTAACAGTAAAAGAACATATAAAAGCAAATCACATTAATGAACAGAGATGCAAAAGTCTCAAATTACTAGCAAACTGAATTTTGGCATCACAACAAAAAACAATTCAAAGATTTTGTGGAGGATTTAATATCACAAAAGCTCTACATATAATTAATGATTTAGCATTAACAGAATAAAGGAGGAAAAGCATACAAATACCTATTTATTCAAATGGGGAAAAAATGAAATAAAACCACATAAACAAATTTTGCAGTAACAAAACACAAAGAAGGGCATTAGAGAATTATAAAGGGGGTCAATTCAAAAAGAAAAGATAATATCCGTAAACATGAACTCACTCAACAAAGGAACACCTAAATATATAAAGCAAATATTAACAGACAAAAAGGGAAAAATTGAAAATAACAGAGTAAGAGTAGGTTAACAATAATATCTCACTTACATCAAAAGACTGCTCAATTAGACAGAAAACCATAAAGACTGACCTTAAACAACACATTGGACCAGATTAACTAAATAGATATATACAGAACATTTTATCCAAAAGCTGCAAAATACACCTTCTTTTCAAGTGCACATGGAACATTCTCTAGGATAAATCACAAGCTGGCCCACAAAACAAGTCTCAATAAATACAAGAAGACTAAAATTATATCAAGGATCTTTTCTAACCACAACAGTATAAAACTAGAAATGAATTACAAGAAGGAAACAGGAAAAAAAATACAAACATGGGCAGACTAATAAACAACATGCTACTAAACACACAACGAGTCAACAAAGAAATAAAAAAGAATTTAAAAAAATACCTTCATAGAAATGAAAATGGAAACACAACTTTCCAAAATCTATGGTATGCAACAAAAGCAGTTCTAATTTTTTTAATGTTTTTTTTAATTATTATTTTTGAGAGACAGAGAGAGACAGCATGAGCAAGGGAGGGTCAGAGAGAGAGAGAAGATACAGAATCTAAAGCAGGCTCCAGGCTCTGAGCTAGTGGTCAGCACAGAGCCCGACGCAGGGCTCAAACCCATGAACCGTGGTGAGATCATGACCTGAGCTGAAGCTGGATGCTTAACCGACTGAGCCACCCAGGCACCCCAACAAAAGCAGTTCTAAGAGTGAAGTTCATAGTGATGCAGGACTACCTAAAGAAAAAAATCCCAGACACACAACTTAATTTTACAAACCAGAAAAAGAAGAGCAAAGCCTAAAGTTAGCAGAAGAAAGGAAAGAGTAAAGATTAGATCAGAAATAAATGAAACGGAGACTTTAAAAAGATAAATGAAACTAATAGTAGGTTCTCTGAAAAGGAAATCAATAAATCATTAACTATATCCATCAATGAAAAAAAAAGAGGGCACAAATAAATAAAATCCGAAGATACAACCGACCCTGTAGAAATACAAAAGATAAGACTACAGTCCAGTATATGCCTACAAACTGTAAAACCTAGAACAAATAGTTAAATTCCTAAAACTCATGACTTATAAAATTGAGTCACAAAGAAATAAAAAGTCTGAATAGACTGGAATACCTAGCTGAGACAGGAGATAGAGTGAGCGACTCTCGATCTAGGGGTTTTGAGTTCAAGCCTCACAGTGATTGTGGAGATAACCAAAAAAATAAAATCTTAAAAAAAAATTTTTTTAAATCTGAATAGAATAATTACAACTAATGAATTAAATCTGCAATTTTAAATTCCTAAAAACCTAAGAAAGGCCCAGGACCAGATGGCTTCACAGGTGAATTCTACCAAACATTCTGAATTAGTACCTATCCTTCTCAAATTATTTGAAAAAAACTGAAAATGAAGGAATGCTTCCAAAATCACTTTACAGTGCCAGCATTTCCTAAAACTAATGCCAGACATTCTGCCCATATCGCTGAACATAGATGCAAAAATCCTCCAAATATTAGCAAAATTAATTCAACAATATATTAAAAAGATCATACTCCAGGACTAAGCAGGATTTATTAGAGGGATGAGAATCATATGGGCATCTCAGTAGATGCAGAAAAAGCCCTTGACAAAATTCAACATCCACCTATGATAAAAAGTCTCAACATTAGGTGGGTACAGAAGAAACATACCTCAACATAACAAAGGCTACATGTGTAAGATCCAGAGCTAACATCACAGTCAATGTTGAAAAGCTGAAAGATTTTCCTCTAAGATGCGGATCAAGATAAGGATAACCACTCTGACCATTTTTATTCTACACCATACTGGAACTCCAAGCAACAGCAAATAGGCAAGAAAAAGAAATAAAAGGTATCCAAATTAGAAAAGAAGATGTAAAATTGTCATTACTTGTAGAAAATTTAATTCTATAGACAGAAAACCCTAAAGACTACTACAAAACTATTAGAACTAATAAATGAATTCAGTAAAGTTGTAGAATACAACATTAACATATGGAAATTGGTTGTATCTCTATAAACTAATAATAAGCTAACAGAAAGAAAAATTAAGAAAACATTCACATTTGCCCTAAAAAAAAGGAATAAATTTAACTGAGAAGGTCAAACACCTGTACTCTGAAAACTATAAACCACTGATGAAAGAAACTGAAAATGATAAGTAAATGAAAAGATATATATAATTCTCAACGGCTCCAAGAATTAATGTTGTTAAAATATCCATAATACTCAGTGAAATCTGCAGATACAATGCCATCCCCATCAAAAATACCAACAGCATTTTTCAAAGAACTGGAACAAATAATCCTAAAATTTGTAATGGAACCACCAAAGACTCCAAATACCCAAAGTAATCTTAAGAACAAAGCTCAAAGTATCATGCTCCCTGATTTCAAACTATACTAAAAACCACAAAAACAGATACACAGATCAACATTATAGAGAACCCAGAAATAATTCCTAGTATGTATGATCAATTACTCTTCAATAAATGGTGTCGGGAAAATGAGACAGTTATATGAAAAAAATGAAACACAACCAATATCTTGTGCCAAAAATAAACTCAAAATGCAATAAAGAGCGGAATGTAAGACCTGAAACCATAAAACACAGAAGAAAACGCAGGCAGTAAGCTCTTTGACATTGGTCTTAGCAATATTTTTTGAAACAGTCTCTTCAGGCAAAAGCAACAAAAGCTAAAATAAACAAATTGGATTACATCCAACTAAAAAGCTTTTGTACACCAAAGCTGTTTCAACAAAATGAAAAGGTAACCTACTCAATGGAAGAAGATAACTGCAAATCATACAACCAATAAAGGGTTAGGGGCACCTAGATCAGTCAGTTAAGCATCCCACTCTTGATTTCATTTCAGGTCATGATCTCCCAGTTCATGAGTTCAAGCCTTACATGGACTCTGCCCTGACAGTGTGGAAACTGTTTGGGAGTCTTTTTCTCTCCCTCTTCTCTGCCCCTCCCCAACTAATGTTGTCTCTCTCAAAATAAATAAACTTTAAAAAAAATGGTTAGGGGCACCTAGGTGGCTCAGTCAGTTAGGCATCTGACTTTGGCTCATGTCATGATCTCACAGTTGCTGAGTTTGAGCCCCGCATTGGGCTCTGTACTAACAGCTCAGAGCCTGAAGCCTGCTTTGGATTCTGTATCTCCCTCTCTACCTCTCCCCTGCACATGCCTTGTCCCTCTCTTTCTCTCCCACAGTCTCTCTCTCTCTCTCTCTCTCTCTCTCTCTCTCTCTCTCAGAAATAAACATTTAAATTTTTTTTAAATTTTTAAATAAAAGTTTAATACCCAAAATATATAAAGAACTTACACAATTTAATATCATGACACAATCCAATTTTTAAAAGTGGGCAGAAGACCTGAATAGACATTTTTCTAAAGAAGACATACAGATGGTCAACAGGCATGTGAAAAGTTGGCCAACATAGCCAATAATCAGGGAAATGCAAATCAAAACCATAACAACATATCATCTCACACCTGTCAAAACGGCTAAAATTAACAACACAAAAAACAACAGGTGTTGGGAGAGGATGTGGAGAAAAAGGAACATTTGTGCACTGTTGGTGGGAATGCAAACTGGTACAGCCACTGTGGAAAACATTATGGGAAGTTCCTCAAAAACTTAATAATACAACTACCTCAGGGCACTTGGGTGACTCAGTTGGTTAAGTGTCGACTTTGGCAAGGTCACGATCTCACCGTTCATGGGTTCGAGCCCCACATCGGGCTCTGTGCTGACAGCTCAGAGCCTGGAGCCTGCTTTGGATTCTGTGTCTCCCTCTCTGCCCTGCCCCTACTCATTCTCTGTTTCTGTCTCAATAATAAATAAACATTAAAAATTGTTAAAATAATAATATTACCCCACACTCCAGGTGTCACACTACTGGGTATTTATCCCCAAAAATACAAAAATCCTAATTCAAAAGGATACATGCAACCCTATGTTTGTTGCAGCATGATTTACATATCCAAATTATGAAGCAGCCCAAATTTCCACAGATAGATGAATGGGTAAAGAAGATGTGATACATAAACACAATGGAATATTATCAGCCATTAAAAGGAAGGAAATCATGTCATTTGCAACAACATGGATTGAGCTAGAAAGAATAATACTAAGCAAAATAAGTCAGAGAAAGATAAAATACTGTGTGATTTTACTCATATGTATAATTTAAGAAACAAAACAAATGAGGGGCATGGGTGGCTTAGTCAGTTATGCATCCAACTTTTGATTTCAACTCAGGTCATGATCTCAGAGGTCATGGGATACAGTCCCACATTGGGCTCTGTGCTGACAGTGCAGAGTCTGCTTGGGATATTCTCTCTCCTTCACTCTCTACCCCTCCTGCACTCTCTAAGTAAATAAACCTAAA